>NC_134592.1:61100000-61700000 GCF_037038515.1 Microtus pennsylvanicus | reverse complement strand
GAGGAAGCAAGATGACTTTTAGTAACATTTTTTGCAGACCTAGACTAAGTTCTCTTTAGGAAAAATGAAAGAAGGATCAATGATTAAATTTACCATCAATTCTAAAAGGATTGGCTTAGATGTTCCAACTGATGAATCACTCCTAATAGACATTTCTTGTGTTAAGTGATTCATTTTCCACCCAACAATGAGTTAGGTAAACTTCATTGCAGAATATCTCAGACTCCCTCAAAGAAAAGTATCCTTGTTGTGGTCTTTCAATGCCAAGTGTGTGTTCATCCATGAACAAATAATCACTATTGAATACATTTTGAAAAGAAACCCATTAAATACAATATAAAATTTTATGACTTTGATAGTTGTGATTATATCAGAAAATATTTCAGTGCTTAGGAAATGTGCATCAGAGACTGCATGTGTGTAGAATATATGAAAAACCAACTTTCAAATGATTCAGAAAAGGGACACAAATATATATCTAGTACTACATCAAATTATAGCCAGGAAAGACTAGCTCCAAGCATGTGTGGGAGCTACTTCTACCTTCCTGGACACTTTTTCTTTGTGTTTAAAATCACATGAAAGTAGGTTTATCATCACCTACTCCACCCCCCACATGCACAGTCACCAAAGAAAATTGAGTCTGAGTCTGTCAGTAATGTTAAAAATTCCAGTTTACTGCTGTTTGTTCAGTAACAGGGATGGCAGGGGGTAAGAATAGAAATGGAGTGAGGGGAGTTTTAAAATCTTGACTTATTTTTTTTATCTCTGTGTTGATATCCAGGATGCTACTTGTTTTATTGAAATTATATTATATTACTAGTTTAATGCTGCACTGATGATCAAAACTTGTACATGTCACATTTAATGTGTATATATCCTTCATAAATGTCAATTTAATGAAGGAAAGACTTTCCATTAATTATTATAGAAAGTATGTTTTAGTGTCTTTCCACATGAGAAGAGACTGTTATAAGAGAAGCATATCCTATGAGACTTATGAACCATTGAGAGAACCAAATGTCATATCCATATTCTCAAACCCTGACACTTAAAATTTCTAAAACAAAATCCACACATTCTTCTCTTGATCCTAAATATTTCCTTAGAATTAAATTTCTTCTTAAACTTTTAGTATTGGGGATGATATTTAGTTTGGGATCGTGCCTATATATCTTGAAGAATTATGTATATAAATTGAAAAGTAGAACAGGCAAATGGCTGGCTGGTGATGGCACATGCATTTAATTCCAGCACTTGAGAGGCAGGTGGATCTCTGAGTTTCAGGTCAGTCTAGTTTACAGAGTGAATTCTAGAACAGCCACAGCAACACAGAGAAGTCATGTCTCAAAAGCTAAGGAAAACAAATTAAAAACCTGCAAGTTGAAAATTTAAATTTCTACTTCTCATACAAAACTCTTACCAGTTGTGATTCACTCTTTCAAGTTTTTTCACTTTTATTACCTGTATTTTATTCATTCAAGATATTCTTTTTTTAATTTTTTTGTTTATTAAGGATTTCTGCCTCCTCCCCACCACCGCCTCTCACCACCCCCATCAAGTCCCTCTCGCTCATCAGCTCCAAGAGCAACCAGGGTTCCCTGACCTGTGGGAAGTCCAAGGACTGCCAACCTCCATCCAGGTTTAGTAAGGTGAGCATCCAAACTGCCTAGGCTCCCACAAAGCCAGTACGTGCAGTAGGATCAAAAACCAGTGCCATTGTTCTTGAGTTCTCAGTAGTCCTCATTGTCCGCTATATTCAGCAAGTCCGGTTTTATCCCAGGCTTTTTCAGACCCAGGCCAGCTGGCCTTGGTGAGTTACTGATAGAACATCCCCATTGTCTCAGTGTGTGGGTGTACCCCTCATTGTCCTGAGTTCCTTGCTCGTGCTCCCTCTCCTTCTGCTCCTGATTTGGACCTTGAGATTTCAGTCCGGTACTCCAATGTGGGTCTCTGTCTCTGTCTCCTTTCATCGCCTGATGAAGGTTAATATTCAGGAGGATGCCTATATGTTTGTCTTTGGATTCACTTTCTTATTTAGCTTCTCTAGGATCGCAAATTATAAGCTCAATGTCCTTTATACATGGCTAGAAACCAAATATGAGTGAGTACATCCCATGTTCCTCTTTTTGGGTCTGGCTTACCTCACTCAGGATAGTGTTTCTATTTCCATCCATTTGTACGCAAAATTCAAGAAGTCCTTGTTTTTTACTGCTGAGTAATACTCTAATATGTATATATTCCATACATTCTTCATCCATTCTTCCATTGAAGGGCATCTAGGTTGTTTCCAGGTTCTGGCTATTACAAACAGTTTCGAGACAGGGTTTCTCTGTAGCTTTGGTGCCTGTACCAGAACTAGCTCTTTTAGACCAGGCTGGCCTCGAACTCACAGAGATCCGCCTGCCTCTGCCTGCCGAGTGCTGGGATTAAAGGCGTGAGCCACCACCGTCGGGCAAGATATTCTCAAAAGTGTAAATATATAAGTATACTTTTGTTTGTAAAATATTATACAAATTTTTCAATATTTGAGAAAAGCTCTTTTTTCTTCTGTTGCAAGGAGAATCAGGTTGCTTTTTTGTTCAGCATGCCTGGCTAACTTAGTCCCAAAATAACCACACAGAATCTCCATTAATTAAATTATTGCTTGGCTCACTAGCTCTAGCTTCTTATTGGCTAACTCTTATATTAATTTAACTCATTTCTTTTAATTTGTATATCGTCATATGACAGTGGCTTACCAGCAAAGATTCTAGCAAGTGTCTGTCTCAGGCAGAGGATCCATGGTGTCTCTCTGATTTCGCCCTTCTTTCTCCCAGCATTCAGTTCCATCTCCCCGCCTAAGATCTACTCTATCAACAGGCCAAGACAGTTTCTGTATTTATTAACCAAGAAAAGTAACACACTTTTGTTTTTGTTGACAACAACAAAAAGGAGACAGAAGAGCCTACTACACCATTTCCCCTTTTCTGTTTAAACAAAAAGGAAGGCTTTAACTTTAACATAGTAAAACTACATATAACAAAACAGTTATTAATCAAGAATTACAGTTACAATATTTTTATTTAATTTCTTTTATCATATTAAGGAAAACTATAAATTCTTCAACTCCATCAAAGACTCCAGAAGGATATAATATTACCTAATTAATAAGGAAGTACATTGTAAGCGACTTCCAAAACTCTAGAATTGACAGAGACATCTCGCTGTCTAGACACTCACCCAAAGTTCTTCCGTATCATTGGAGCATCCATCTTCATCCTACATGCCCACAGTATCCAGCAGACTTTTCCATGAAGCAGGAAATTTCATAGACAGTTCTGCCAGTACTGGCAGTTTGTCAGTTATTTTCTTCTGCAGAATATCCTGCAGAATGTCTGGCAGACTCTTTCATGAAGCAGCAACTCAGAAGGATCTTCTTACCTTTAGCAAGTTCAGCAGTCATATCTCTGTGGATCTTGCATGACTCATTCACCACTCCAGGCAAAAGCAGTTTTCTTTTTGCCCAAATGGCTAACCAACTTTATAAGGAACCTTTTCAATGCCCATCATCTTCTTGATGTAGCTTGGTGCTGCCAAGAGCAGATGTGTCTCAGTGTTATGAAAAGTCCTAAATTTTTTAAAACACTTAAATGACATATTCTGAAGGTCTCTGAAAGATTTGAAGAATATATATCTAACAAAAATATACCTCTGTACATCTAGAAAATCTAACATGACTACAAACTTGACTATTATAGATGATTATCTATTAACATATATATCTTAATTATATATTATATTTTCAAATGAACTACACAAATACAATACCTTAATCAAGAACAGAAATATACATATAACAAGATTAAACTTAAATTTGTATCAATAAACCAAGATCCATGCCAACAAAAATTATTCATCTATATAATATCCCCTTTAAATGTAAACAAACAATTATAAACAATATTTGGGAATATGGGCATAGTTCTGTCCAAACAGCTTCCTGTAGTTTGGGGGTGTTGTTAATCAGAACTTTAATGGTGTATCCTGTGTGCTAGGTTCATCTCAGTCAACAGTTGGGCAAAGTAATTTTTTGAGGGTGTTCACAGCAACCTTTCAGGGGGTGTGGTCTATCAAACCATATTGGTCTAGAAGCAATCCACAAGCAATCCACAGGTTCTTATCTTCTGTGAAAACAAAAGAAGAATCTCTTTTCCAAAGCAAAATATCCTTAGACTCAAATTTTGGAATCCAGATACCGTTACAACATATATGCTGGTTTAACTTGGCAGCCCATACAATGAAATGTCATTCTGTACTTAGCTTTTTTACAGTCAAAAAATTCAAGGATAACACAATAATATACATAATCCAGACTCTCTGTGTATTCTCCATCTTTACATGGCTTGTTTTTCTTTACTCCTTATAATCTATGACTGTCTGTACTCTGTCTCTTTAAAGACTTTTTTAAAAAATGATTTACTTCTTTTCCAACTCTCTATACTCTTTTTTCTTCTCTCTCCCAAGCCTATGTACATTTATTCAATACTGTGACCCATTTAGAGTTCTTTTATTTCTGAATTTGTCCTATTGTGAATCTGTAATTGTTTATTGTACAAGAGTGCTTTTTAAAATGCTAAGCCCTTCTTAAAAACTTAAGCTGCATCATTGCTAGATCAAACAGAGCAGTGCCTGCTTGCCCTGCCCAGTCCAGTAATGGCGGAGCTTCTTGAGCCCCTGAGCCACTTGTGCCTCTGAGCCTTGTGCATTGCCCGACTTCCAGGCACACAACGAGTCCACATTGACATCAAGCATGCTGCAGCAGTCTACTCAAACAAACAAACAAACAAAAAAAAATCTCCAAATGCTCTGTATCCCAAAAGGGCCAAAGTTGGCATTGGTAGCATAGCCCAGAAAGCTGACATTTTAAAACAGCCACAGCTTTTTTTCCTGCTAGGGCTGAATCAGAAAAATATTTCTCAAATGAGCAGCAACAAGACACCCACAAAGAGCAAGAAGCTGTTTTAAACTCTGTTTTGTTGTTGCTGTTGTTGTTTGTTTATCTAGAATTCTTTTTCAAGCCCTCTCAGGTTTTACATGTATTTAGTTGGCCACATTGGAGCACCAAATCTTTAGGCAACACAGAGAAATTATGCCTCAAAAATTAAACAAAACAAAAACCTGCAAGTGAATTTATTCGTGTGTTTGTGTATGTATGCTTATCAAATTCACTTAGGTTTTATGATTGAAAATTACAAATTTCTACTTTTCAAACAAAACTTTTACCAGTTGTGATTCACTCTTTCATGTTTTTCACTTTTATTTCCTGTATTTTATTCATTCAAGATATTCTCAAATGTGTAAATATACCAGTATAGTTTTGTTTGTAAAATATTATACAAATGTTTCAATTTTTGAAAAAAAGCTCCTTTTTCTTCAATAGATAATATAGTCTATAAGAGGCATTTAGAAGTTATGGCATAAATAAATTAATTTTTCTTTGAAAATTAAAAATAGCCAAGATAAAAGGTTTAATTTTATTTGGAGTTGGTATTGAAGGATCTTCTGCCCATGAAGGGACTCAGAGTAGACCATGATAAATGACTGTGTTTTGAAGACTTGTCTGCTACCCACGGGTGAATCTTCTCCCTGTCAGGTGGAACTGGTTAAGAAGAAAAAAGATTGGCATTCCTGTGACACAGCATATTACAAAATGTAACAAACACACATTTTATTTGCAGCTTCATTTCCCTTCATTCATTGAACGTATGAGACGAAGGTGCACTTCTAGTTTCATTTCTGCCATGGGGATCAAAGTCCCTGAAGAAAGCTACTTAAGAGATGAAAGGTTCCATTTGGGGCAGGCTAAGACAGGACCTCAAGGAGCTCATCACAATACACTCATGATCAAGAGCAAAGAGAGAACAGATACATATTTGATTTCTATCTCCTTCTAGATTGTGGCATCCATATTTAGAGTACTTCTCCACATCAAAACAATTTCTAATCTCTCAATTGAGATTCCCTTCTCAGGTGACCCTAGATTGGGACCAGTAGGCAATTAAAATTAACCCATTCAGAGTCTGCCATGGTCTACCTCCATTTAATTAACATAGTAATTACAAAGAAACATACATGCACTGAATAAATTAACATTGCTCTGCACTGCAACTTCCAGACACATAGATAAAAAAACAAAGAAAAACAAAACAAAACAACAACAACAACAAAAAAACTATAAAATGACAATAGACAGTTTTCACCCTCCCTATACCTGAAGGTAAAAGTAATGATTACACTGTTTGGTAGCCTAAACCTTTAGGCTAGAAATACACAGGAAGAAGGAATCAAATCAGAACAAAGAAGATGCTTAACACCGACTTTTCAAATATCATTTATCAATCTCGTTATCTATCCATCCATTTATCTATGTGTCTATCTACACACACACACACACACACACACACACATACATGCATGTAGAGAGAAAGATTTCAAACATTTTTAAATGTGTGTGTTCTTAATTTACTTTCAGTTGCATGCTAAAACATCTCTGAGGTTGTCTCCTGAGATTTCTACTTTTTTTTTTTTTACAACATACAAGGGAATTCTCAGTATTGATTGGAACACTTGTCAAAGAGCAAAAAAAAAAAAAAGAAATAGAGTTAAGTGAACAGTAACATTTCAATTGTGGACAATTCACAGCAAAGAATTTATCCAAATTCTTAAAGGTTTTGTCCCTAGACACTCAGGCAGGTCCACCTTCTGCTAACCCTTCACAATCTTTCTGTCAGCATTTTCAGTGCTTCTGATGCTGAGAGTAATATTTGCAACAGAGGTCAGGCAAGCAGCAAAGTCCCGTACGCCCTTCTTGCTGATGAATTCCCCTTCTTCTGTGGCTTGTCGCCATGGGTTCACATGTCATGGCCTCTACATCACAAACTGAGGTAAGCAAATTCTAATCCTTACTGAAAGGAGGAAAATATAAACCTTTCTTGACTTTGTGAGCTCATTTCTACTTCAGTTCAAATCACGAGGGCATCAGGAAAAGAAAGTCCACTTGAAGTAACATAGACTTTGAAATGCATGCTGGATACAGTCTTCCGTTTGTCACTTGCACAGTCTAATGTGCCTATGCCTGTCTAAAGGGTCACTAGGTATAGGAATAAACATTCTGTTCTGGGTGTGGTTTTTTTGTTTGTTTGTTTGTTTTTTCTGTTGCTACTTCCCCAGATGTACTTGAAAAATGAGAGCAGACAGGAAGCTAAGAAATCCGGCAAACCAGGTTTGTCCTGCTACTAAATCCGCAAAAGTACTCTTGCTACAGATTCCTACTGAGGCCAGACAGCTCCAGAACTCAAGCAATACTGCAGTGGATCCATGAGAATGCACAGAAGCCACCTTACAATGACGATTCAAACAAGCATTCTGCTGTTGCTGAGGGCCCAGAGGAAATGGCTGAATATCAATGGTGTGGCAGACTTTCCCTTCTTTCTCTATGCTTTTCCCTACAGAGGACAACATAGAGTTTGGCCTTTCTTTACACACTTATACTGAAACAGAAAAACACAAAAAACAAAGATGTAAAGGATGAATGGACCAGCAATTGGCAGCTTCCCTGTTTGTCACAGTTTTTGTAATACTTTGCTTTACTTTTTCCTTTGGTTGCTGCAGCCTTTGTAAAGTAAAATTTTGGTGTCAAAGCCGTACAGAAATATGTTAACAAAGAAAAGGACGAGACATGTCTTAAGTTACATTGGAATCTTGCCAAGGTTTTCTTATCACCAAAGGCAGTAGGAGGTTAAAATGACTCCATGTAGGGCTGTATCTCAGGACAGAAAGAACTAATAGGACATAAATGCTGAGTATTCTTAATCATTTGTATAATAAAAAATTTTTAAAAATATCCAATTCACAAACATCAGAGGGAAAACTAAATATCTGCTTACCACACTGGTAGTCAAACCACTAAGATTGCATGCTGTTAAAAATTTAGTATTCCTTTTTCTCTTCTATATCCTCTACCAAAAGGAAAATTTCAGACAAATCTCCGACTTTAGATGTCTATGTGACTTGAATACTATTTCCCTTCTGACTTTGTTTTTCTTTACTGACTTGTTTACCTGGAATTTAGGGAATAATTACTACAATCAAAATCAATTTCTGTCTAGAAATTTAGAATACAAATTCTGAAATATAAAGTAGATAATGATGAAATTAAACAAATGTGAAATCTACAGGTTTTATAGATAACTTTTCTTATGTACCTCAATTATACTTTACTTCTAATTTGGGAACAGCTCGTAAGTTTTATCAAATGATAGTAAGTCTTAATTGGTGTGTTCTTCCCTAGGAAAGACCATTTTTCATGTTCTCAGGATTCCTTAGTTGTCTGTACTTCTTTGTATAGGGTTAAAGCTTCATAGGATTCTCCCTTTTGTTTTAGGAGATGTATAGGTGTTGTCATTGTTCTAATTTTATTTATTTATTTTTTTTTAAAATATTTATTTATTTATTATGTATACAATATTCTGTCTGTGTGTATGCCTGCAGGCCAGAAGAGGGCACCAGACCCCATTACAGATGGTTGTGAGCCACCATGTGGTTGCTGGGAATTGAACTCAGGACCTTTGGAAGAGCAGGCAGTGCTCCTAACCTCTGAGCCATCTCTCCAGCCCCATGTTCTAATTTTATTTAAACAGCCAAGACAATATTTCATGGGTGTAACTTCTCTGACATTTCTAAGAGATACAATCTCATTGGAATCTTCTTGTTTCTCTGATTTTTATAAATTATACGCACCCTTCTGTTGTAATTGCTGGGCCTTAAGTTTAGTGTTGTGGTGTAGAAGTATCAGGTGAATCTGGGCACCACGCAGTCATTCACTCTCTGCATTTTCACCAGTTTTGGGCTTCTGTAATGATCTCAGTCTGCTGTAAGGAGACATGATTGTTTGATTTTGTTTTTTGGTGAGGGTGAGTCTTATCCTTATTTGTAGACATAAGAATAAATATTGAAAATGTAGTTCAAAATTATTCTCGTTTAGTTAAGTGGCAGTTGTAGATCCAAGACTTCCCTAGATCCAGGTATCTCATACAAGGTATGGTTTTCCTTTTGTTGAGTGGGCCTTAAGACAAGTTAGCGAACTGTGGCTTACCACCAAGGAATGCACGCCAAGGTCCAAATCAGGAGCAGAAGGAGAGAGAGCACGAGCAAGGAACTCAGGACCGCGAGGGGTGCACCCACACACTGAGTCATTGGGGATGATCTATCGGGAACTCAACAAGGCCAGCTGGCCTGGGTCTGAAAAAGCCTGGGATAAAACTGGACTCGCTGAACATAGCTGACAATGAGGACTTCTGAGAAGTTAAGATCAATGACACTGGGTTTTGATCAGTACGTGCAGTACTGGCTTTGTGGGAGCCTAGGCTGTTTGGATGCTCACCTTACTAGACCTGGAAGGAGGTGGGAGGTCCTTGGACATCCCACAAGGCAGGGAACCCGGACTGCTCTTCGGGCTGATGAGGGAGGGGGACTTGATTAGGGGAGGGGGAGGGATATGGGAGGCGGTAGAGGGGAGGAGGCAGAAATCTTTAATAAATAAATAAATAAAAAGAAGAGCTTCTCTGAACATTTATCTGTTTCTCGTGTCATTACCTGATTTCTTGATTAAAGGTGTGCACCATTGCGGCCCGGCTTGATTTCTCTTTTCTTTCTGTTTCTTTTGTACTATTCTGGTGTGCTTGGTTTTGGTTTATCTTACATTTTATTTTTGTTATTATCCCCTAGAATCTTTTTTGTTTTCTAATGGGATACACAAATGGGGTACCACCAGATAATAAGGGAGAAGCGGGGGGGGGGGGACTGGGAGGAATAGAAGGAGGTGAAACCTTAATCAGGATATATTGCACAAGAAAAAAGAATCTACTTTCAACAAAAGGAAATAAAAAGAAAATGTAGAACCAGAAAACTATAGGCACTCCTACTGAGATTCCTGAGAATTGCTGAGTTCAGGTTTCTGTTTATTCAGTAACATTCCTCTGTTTACCCAGATTCCATCTCTTTAGGACATTGTCAACAGAACTACCATTTTAGGTGCCCACTTTTGACATTAATAACCAGGAGTGCCAAACTGGCCCCATATGCCAAGCCAGGTTCTGTGCAGAAGCATTAACTCCACGCCTGGAGTTTTCCTTACTGATCTCAAATGTGTTACTGTTACTCTGACTCAGAAGTTATCACAGTCTTTCATATCACTAAATCCCAAACTCTTAAATATTTAACAATATTTCTTTCAGGGATTTGTGAAATCTGTTTCCACTTCCGTCATGGCATGCAGCTCATGCATCCGACTCCCTTCTGTGTCTATACAGTGTTGCAGATGGTTCTATTGCTCTCTCTTTGACTGTGGGACATTCTGAGTTTTTCAGTTGTGGTTTTTTTTGGGTTCAGGCTTTGTGTTTGTTTCCCACCTTCAATCATCTTTTTCTTTTAATTTATTTGTAGAATAATATCTCCATTTCTCAGTTTTATCATCTAATGCTCCATAATATATGATAATCATAGGATAATTTGTTCCTTTCTTTTTTTTTGAGGGTCTAACTTATTTTACATCATTCAGTTTATACCATAATTAAGTAGCTATTTCAAATGAATTGATAATATTTCATAAATTCATTAAGAATCTGTACTTTTATTTTTTGTTTCAGTTTTGAGTGGAGGACTTTTTATTATTTGAGAAGTTTATGTGTATAATGCACTTTGATCATATCTACCTCATTTCTTCCCCCATGTTTTAATTTTTTGACATACTTTTAAGTTTATTTTAATTGAATTTTATAATTTTCTCAGCTGTCTAACATCCTTTGACTCAGCATATTCCCCAGAAGAAAATAATGTTCTCTAACAAAACTGATATCAGGAATGTGAAAGATAGAGTGACTTATAAATAGAAAATTATCAACCAACCATTCAATTAATCATCTATTTATCTATCTGTCTATCTATATATCATAATCCATTGTTTTTGTCTATTTTGAGGATTTAAAATAGCTTATTCAAGAAATACATTCAAATCTGAAAATTATTGTGATGTTACAAACATAATTTGTAAATGACATGCATGTATTTTCTACTTTTTATTAGAAGCTGTGACCCATAATATCTGCAATAAAATATTGTGTATATTACTTTTATGAAAATTGGTATAACTAGAGACATTCTAATCATATTAAGTGTCAGAAGGAAATTTATTTTGTATTTTTTATGTTTGTGGGTTCTACAGTTTACATATATGTGTAAAACCATGTATGTATATATAAGTATGGTTAGAGGAGCAAAAGAGGAAAATAAGATGTATAAAGAAAGACAATATAATAAATGTACAACATACACTTTCACGAATATATCTTTATGTAACAGTATATTTTGTTTAATGAATACAAGGAAAAGTTTAAAAAAGAATGCATATAATGTAAAAAATCACCATTATACCCACATTATTTAAGATCACATATAATTTAGTGATACGCTGAAGTGACATTGTGGTCATTATTTATTTATATCAGTACAAGTCAGTATTTTCCATATGAGTTAATAGTGTAAAATTATGGAAATATGAACCAGGGTTTATAGGTTTTGAGAACCAATCTTGGAATGGTAGTACTTTATTTCCAGCACTAGGGAAACAGAGGCAGGTAGATCTCTTTGAATTTAAGTACATTATGGTCTACATAGCAAATTCTAGTACAGGGCTACAAATTGTGACCCTGCTTTCAACAGCTCTAATATTCCCAATGTCTAAAATAAAATCAAATTTTATAGTTTAGAGTTGCATAAATGGATTAGTTCCCACATGCACGTTCATAACTGTGTCTTACTCCAGGGTATAAAGTGCCCTCTTCTGCCATCTGCAGTCACTGGGTAACCAAATAGTGCACAGACATACATTCAGATAAGAATTCATACAGATAAAATGAAAGTGTGTATTTAAAATGTTTCAAAAAGTATATGCAGAAAGCTGAATGAAGAACAACTAAAATATTCTCACATACACAGCAAACACATTATCCTGTCACTAACATTTAATCATGAAATGGTCTTCTGTTGATGGGTGAGGGTCCCTTTGTTCTTCCCAGCCACCCAGCTAGCTTAGCCAGTGAAATAACCACAAAGAAACTGTACTTATGAAAACATTGCTTGGCCCATTAGCTCTAGCTTCTTTTTTTTTATTATTTTTTATTTATTTATTTTATTATTTATTTATTTATTTATTTATTTATTAAGGATTTCTGCCTCCTCCCCGCAACCGCCTCCCATTTCCCTCCCCCTCCCCCGATCAAGTCACCCTCCCTAATCTGCTCGAAGAGCAATCAGGGTTCCCTGACCTGTGGGAAGCCCAAGGACCGCCCACCTCTATCCAGGTCTCCTAAGGTGAGCATCCAAACTGCCTAGGCTCCCCCAAAGCCAGTACGTGCAGTAGGATCAAAAACCCTCTGCGATTGTTCTTGAGTTCTCAGTATTCAGGCGATGAAAGGAGACAGAGACAGAGGAGCACGGGACAGAAATCTCAAGGTCCAAATCAGCAGCAGAAGGAGACGGAGCACGAGCAAGGAACTCAGGACCGCGAGGGGTGCACCCACACACTGAGACAATGGGGATGTTCTATCGGGAACTCACCAAGGCCAGCTGGCCTGGGTCTGAAAAAGCATGGGATAAATCCGGACTGGCTGAACATAGCTCTAGCTTCTTATTGGCTAATTCTTACATCTTAATTTAACCTATTTCTATTAATCTGTGTATCGCCACGTGACTGTGGTTTACTGGCAAGATTCTAACCAGCGTCCATCTTAGTCAGGATATCCATGGCATCTCTCACTCTGCCCTTCTTCCCAGCATTCAGTTCTGTCTTCTCCACCTACCTAAGTTCTGCCCTATCAGGCCCAAAGCAGTTTCTTTATTCATTAACCAATGAAATCAACACATGAACAGAAGAATCTTTATATATATATCATTATGGTGTCTTTTCTCTAGTGACTTACTTAAAATCATTTAATTTAAGTCACTTGATCCTCTTGAGAATTCAGGATTCATAACTCTCTTCTGGATAAAAATATGCTAATGTGATCATATTTAACAGTCATGCAGTGGTTGAATCCTCTTTGTGGAAACATGATCAAGTATTATACAAAAGAAATATTTTCTTTTGCTTTTCTTTGTTTGTTTGTTTGTTTGTTTGAGAAAGGGTTTTTCTCTGGAACCCTAGCTGTCCTGGAACTTGCTTGGAAAACCAGGATGGCTTCATACTCACAGATATCTGCCTGCCTCTCAAAAGAAGTATTTTTATTATGGTGTTATGAATAACAAAAGAGTCATAGCAGAACAATCTATCATGTATATGTCTCATCTATACTGAGTAGCTATGTAAACACCATCTGCAAACTTTATTTCTCAAGAAGTAATATTAAAGATAGCATTTCACATCTCCTCGATTTGAACATACAGATACATAAATATTTTATTAACAATGATTCTTCAGAAACCAAAATATAGATGAAAACCTTTTCCTTCAATTTTATCACCATTTTGAATAAACTACAGATAGTATAAAGGACAGTTTCTGTTTTATTTTAATGTTTTTATGGAGCAGAAGACATATTGAAATTATTTAAAATATTATCTATTAAAGTCTCTAAATTGAAACAGTTTATTAGAATTATGCTCCCTGGATTTTTATGTAATAGAATAGACAATAAAAAGGTCCCTGTTAAGGAGACAACAGAAATAGATCTATTCTGGATTTTTATCATATTATAGGTACACTCGGTATATTGTTTATGTAAGTGAGAGTACTGACCACTGGACTGGACCCCTTCATGGGCAGAAGGAAAACCTATTGGGGAAATAAACCGGTGTGTTCTAAAGGATAGAAGACAATAGTTCTGTGAGAAAGAAGGTGATTTATATATTACTGAGCAAAGGGGACATCTTAGAGCTGGTGCAAGTTTTTCAGATTGATCAGGAACTAGACACCTTCATCCTAGGTAAATGACCTTCATGTCAGATAAGGGAGGTAGTGGTTTTCCAACTATTAGGACCCCATGTCTCTGAATTGGTCTTTGATCTTCACAGCCAGACCAGAATGTGTTTAGCTCAAAGTTGTGATGCCATCAGCCTTGCTGCTTTGGTTCAAGCAGATCAGCACCAAGTTAGGTGAGGAAAACCCCATCAAAGACTCAAAATTTCCATCCATCCAGGAGACACCAAGCTTCATCTAGCTTACAGAGGCAATCATTCGCTTTGGAGAGGGTCTTCCTGTTTTTGTGCTTTGCTGCATGGTATTCCTCATTTGTAATGAAAAGCTTTTGTTCACCAGTGTAAATTGAAAACAAAGGAAGAGAGAGAGAGAAAGAGAGAGAGAGAGAGAGAGAGAGAGAGAGAGAGAGAGAGAGAGATAGAGAGAGAACTATGTCAGGCAGCTTTGCACATATTGCTTTACATATCAAAGATAAAATTCAGTATATTTACCAATGTTTCTTTTTTCCTTTCTGTTGCTATTTTCACCTTTCAGATGACTTTAGACATTTGCCCCCATTTTCTATTAATGTGAAGAATAGCTATTTTCCAGGTGAGCTTAACTTGTCCATTTGACACAGCTTCGACAGAGTCAATTGAAAGCTGTGATGGATGAGTTGCATAGATCAGAACGTCCTGTAGCAAGCCTGCATGGAACTGTCATGATCACTGATTAATGAAGGAAGGAGGAGTCTTCCGTGGGTGTCACTTTCCCAAGACCGGTGTTCCTGGGACTCTAAAGGGAAGACACCTAAGTAGAAACCTATAAACAAATCCCAAGAAGAGGTCTTCATAGTTTTTGATTCAGACTCCAGTTGAGTTTCTGTTGGTGATAAACTGTGACCTGGAAGTTTGACCCAATAAACTTTTTCCTCTTCTCTGTTTATTTCGGTGAGAGTATTTTTTATCACAGCAGTAGAATGAAACCATAACAGTGTTTCCTTGGGAAAGGACTAAAAGCTCCTCCCCCTTTATATTAGAAAGTATTTGATTTTTTTTTCTCCTGAAATAGTTTTATCATCTGTATGTACAGCTCTGAAATGATCATTCTTGTCTTCCGGTACTGCAGGAATGTGTCTCTTGTGGACAGCCTCCTTGCTTTCCAGTGAGAAATCTATGGTATTCAAGTTGTTTTTCTTGTCTAGGCAGAATTGTACTCACGTATTCAAGGTTTTTGGCTTTCAGGTTTTTTTTTTCTGTTTTCTGAAGATAAAGATGGAGAAGACTACTGTAGTAATAGGAGCGTTGGGTGCCGTTCTGTTGTATTAGGAGTGGTGGGGCTGCGTCCCCAGCACCCTGGCTGTCTTGCTAGCTTATGCCCCGAAATAACAACACACAAACTGTATTCATTTAAACACTGCTTGGCCCATTTCTATATAGCCTCTTCTAGGCTAATTCTCACATATTAATTTAGCCCATTTCTAATCATCTGTGTTGCACCCCAAGGTGCGCTTACTGGGAAGATTCTAGCCTACGTCCATCCTGGGTTGGAGCTTTATCGCATGTGCCCTGGAGAGCGGAGCATGGAGTCTCTGTCTGAGGCATCTTACCTCACTTCCTCTTCCTCCCAGCATTATGTTCTGTTTACTCCTCCCACCTATGTTTTAACCTATCAGGGCAAGCAGTTTCTTTATTACTTAAGCAATGACCTTCCTCCATCAGACAGCTTTGTTAGTACTGATGTGACAGGAAGGCCAAGATGCCAATGGAAACATTTTTCTTACCATTTAGGCCTTAGTGGAGGGTATAATCTGAATGTGTGCCCACCTCTTGTGTGTGTGTGTGTGTGTGTGCCTACATACACATACTATGTGTCATTAATTAAAATAGCTTTTTTTTTTCCAAAAAATGAGCTCTGCTAAACTTGTAGAATATATGTAAATAAGTTATGGTGTCTATGTATAAGGTATTTTTTACATAAAAATGTTCAGTGTATAAGTTAAAAATAATTTAATATCTAAAAAATAAAGGCATAAAATGTACCGGAAAGCCTTTTCAAATTCTGAAGTATTTTCATTGCATAACATGAACTTATATGAACTCATGGTAATATGTAGGATTTCAGCTAATTTTCAGCAATTTTTCAATGTATATTTGATCTACATTCTACCAGTAGTACCTGCACTACATTTGCATATACACTATACAGATACACAGCACAAAAACAATCACATAGTTTCCCTTTCAAAACATGTCAGGCCGGCCGGTGGTGGCGCACGCCTTTAATCCCAGCACTCGGAAGGCAGAGGCAGGCGGATCTCTGTGAGTTCGAGGCCAGCCTGGTCTACAGAGCTAGTTCCAGGACAGAAACCAAAAAAAGCTACGGAGAAACCCTGTCTCGAAAAATCAAAAAAAAAAAAAAAAAACAAAAAAAAAAACAAAAAAAACAAAAGTGAGTTATATATTCCAAACTATATAACAGGATGTCAATCTAATGAAGCTTAGAAAGTTAAATGAACAAAACAGTCAATGGATGTAGAAAACACACGGCGGGATATCCTTTTAGGCACTTCTGTGGTAAGAGATGCGGTCTTCCTTTCTGTTGAACACAAACAGAATTCAGCAGAAGTAAGCAATGCAGTGTGATGGATGGATGGAAGGAAAAGGGACTGGGTCAGGTAACAAACCTTTTACTGCTGATTTAGCTGGTATTATCCTATGAGAACACATTCAAAGACGCTTCAGTAAAGGACCACATATATTTCTGGTCTAATGGTTTTCATTTTTAATTTTCATTGTATCACTTTTATTTCCCCATTTTTGGAGAGTCTTTTCTTGGTTCCCTAATAATTTCTGCATATTCTGGATACTATCTTAAGTACTGTTTTGAGATATGCATTTAATGAAATATTAACTAGACTTCTCTTATAAAACCAAAAAAAGACACAAAGGAGTTGAGAAAAGGTATCTGGTGTCATTTCTTTCTCCTTTTTCTAGAACTTATTTTAACTTTTCTCTTTATGAGAGAAAGCTAATACCAAATAGTGCCATGTACTTCACCGCTTGTTGTAGGACCAACATAGAGCAACAAATAAAACCAATGAAATCTATACTTCCTACCACTATAAGGTGTCTATGTGTCATTATGCATTCCTCACCATAGGTCAGTTGCTTAGCGACCAGAGAAGTAGGGAACTATTAATTGAAAGTATTCTGTATTGCTGGCAATGCTTGCAACAGGACGCTGAATTTAGGAATAGAAAATACTGTCAGAGAAACATGCTGCAGGGGATGAAAGAAAAGGGATTGCAGCGTTATCTCACTGAGTTATCTTACTGGAATTCTTTTTGTTTTTGGTGATGTTTGTTTGCATGTGGTAAGTTCTGGCCACAAAACACTGCCTTTTTCCTGTTTTATGTAAAAATAGCATTAAAATTGATTTTATCCTTACAAAAACTTATTAAAATCAAAACTGTGTTATCTATTGAAAATAAGGAAACAGAAGACAAAGGAAGGAGGAAGAAGTGGACAAAAGAAAATTAGAAGCAGCAACGGCTTAGATTAAGGACCCTTTACTGCCTCTGTGGTGCTGTTGGTGTCTATATCTTAGGGTAGAAACACAAAGGGTAAAATAGAAATCTTTTTTAAAAAAAAAAAAAGAAAAGAAAGAAACAAAGGGAGAGAACAGGAAGATGAGGTAAACAACCATACAAACAGGGAAGTAAAATTGAAAAACAAAATAACAATCTCCTAATAGATAAGTTGGAAATCTATTTCTACCAATTCAAATAAATATGTTGGAAATATTTTATAATACCAATCTTTGAAACATGCATGCATATTAAGCAAACCATTAATCATTTACCTCTCCTTTCTATGGAGTATATAATTCGTGTGCTCATTGAAAATAGATGACCAGTTACTAATGACTTTTAATCAATAACAGTACAGAGTGAAGGTTGGAGCTGTGACTCTCTAAAAATGAGTCATATATTCGATTATTATTTTCCCTGACTTATCAAAATTGAGGACATAATAAGGTAAAAATTTAGCTCAGTTTTTTGATTTGGACTGTCTGTATTTCTGGAAAGTTGTAATGTAATTCTTAGTTTATGCACACTGCTATATAAATGCCGCTCTGGTTTCAGGTGGCCTCTTTTCTTCAGTGCCTGCTATTTTTCATGAGGACACTTATCAACACTTATCAAGAACTGCCTTACCAGATCCAGCATGTCATAGATCCTTTGCTGTTACATCTAAAATGTTCCATATCACACGTAAGGTGAGGTTCTGAGGATCACCAACATTAACACATATACACAGGAAAAGAGAAACTGAGAGAGATGTAGAAAGAGTATTTATTTTCCCCAAGATAATATTATTAATTATTTGAGAATTTCATACAATGCATCCGGATCATATGCATTTTTCGTTCCTTCCAGGTTCACCCTCCTAACCTTGTACCCTCCTTCCAAAGAAAAACAAACAAATGAAAAACCAAAGCAAATAACCAAAACTCACCTAGTCCAATTTGTGTCAACCACATACATATTCTAGCTTGGTCAAATTGTCAGTGGTTTGCCTCTTAAAAAAAAAAAGTGAGTCCTTTCCAACTCCATCCCACTTTTAGCCAGAAGTCATCAACTTTGAAAAACTACACTTCAGCTTTTTTATCACAGATTTTAAGGACTGCCTACAGCAGCTTCCAGTCTGGACTATTTGCTTTTGAGGGGCAGAGGAAGATGTCACAGAAGATTTCAACATCCCTCATTGTCAGTTATGAGTCTGCAATCAACAATACTACTGCAAAAAAAGCTTCCTTGCCCATAGCATTTGGCAGCAGCTTGATCATTTACATCAACCTAGTACCTGGCTAGCATCAGC
Source organism: Microtus pennsylvanicus (assembly GCF_037038515.1). NCBI lineage: Eukaryota > Metazoa > Chordata > Mammalia > Rodentia > Cricetidae > Microtus > Microtus pennsylvanicus. The sequence goes on along the minus strand of NC_134592.1, from coordinate 61,681,124 downwards.
AAGGAGTCCAGACATCAACATGTTACCAGGACAACACAGCTCACCAATGCCCTCTGGTAGCAGCATGGGCCGTGGTCATCAATTGGTCCTCAAAACAGTCTCAAGCAGCAGCATGGAACCTCAACATGGCTTCTAGCAAAAGTCCAGATCAGAGATGTCAACATGGTCTCAGTCAATAGCTCAGACCTGCAGCTGCAGAAGTGATCATTAGCATCTTTCAAGGAGGTTAAATCCAGAAGAAAGTGGTACACATATTCCTGGATGAACACATGGCTTTAAAATCTTTTACATGGGAGATAGCATACAATTTCAAATTAAAGCCACATAAAAATATATCTTCTTTCACACAGTTTATAATAGTAGTCCTAGAACCTTAAAATTCTTATTCTGGATGTGTAATAAATGGCTATGGGAACTTTCACAAAACTTATCAAGTACATCTTATCAGACACTAAAGCAGTTCAAAAACTAAATTTTCATGACTCAATTTTTAACCAACTTATATCATATTAACTTGTCTGTAACAAAGGATGCCCACTTTGAATGACTAAACTATTTAAGAAGCAACAAACATTTTTGCCTTTGAATAATATGTATATAAATTTAACTATCTTCCTTTGAAGATAGCTTTCTTTGAAGAAGGATCTGATACTTTTATAATTATTGAAAACTGTCCACAAAGATGAGCTATTAAGTGATAATGTTATGGCAGCTTAGTTCCTTAAATTCAAACAAGAGGTAAAGTTTTAGGTGGTGAACATTCCATCTTACCACCAAGATATATAGTCATTTTACTTATCCACTCTGAGGCAAGAAAATTCTAGAAAAAAAAAGTTATTTTGAAACAAGTTGAGAATGTTACTTGTAAAGGTTTCCAGAATTTGATATCTAAATATATTGGCTCATATAGTAAGGCACGTGACACTGAAATCAGTCTGTTTTACATGGTGTGAAAATCCTATCTCATTTGTGGCCATGATAGTTGTTCGGCAGAATGAAAGCATTAATACAGCATAAGTGATAAATGGCACAGTGTTTGGTATCTTCATTTTTCTACATACATTTTTTATCTAGTTATGTAAGTTGGTGAAAACTAGTTTGAATTTAACAGCATCTGTGTCTTAGTTCACCATATGATGTTACTCTAGGTAGTGTAAGTTAAGTTTTCATAATTAAGTGATGTGAGAGGTCCTTCTGTCTGTGTGTTGCTTTCATTGGTTAATGGAAAAAGAAACTGACTTGGCCTGTCGATAGGGCAGAACTTAGGTAGGAGGGGAAAACTAAATGGTATGCTGGGAGAAAGGAGGCAGAGTCAGAAGGATGCCATGGAGCCACCAGAGACAAACACTAGGAATTTTACCCGGTAAGCCTCTGCCATGTGGTACTACACAGATTACTAGAAATAAGTTAAATTAAGATGTAATGAAAGGAGACAGAGACAGAGACCCACATTGGAGCACCCGACTGAAGTCTCAATGTCCAAATCAGGAGTAGAAGGAAAGAGAGCACGAGCAAGGAACTCAGGACCGCGAAGGGTGCACCCACACACTAAGACAATGGGGATGTTCTATTGGGAACTCACCAAGGCCAGCTGGCCTGGGTCTGAAAAAGCATGGGATAAAACCGGATGGGATGGGGAGATATTGTATGTAATTAGGGATAAAAAAAAAGGGGGGGGGATTAACTGGGTTGTTGGGATGATTGGTATTTGTGACTTACTGTTTTTAGAAAATTATGTTGGTACTGTTTCTTGTATATTGATATATTAAATATTAAATGTGAGTGTTCCTACCTCTATTTTGGTATAAGAGTATGCTTATATTGTATGGATACATCTATCATATCACAATGTACATTTCTACCTCTGGTACTATTTATGTAATAACATTGTTTACATTTGATAAGTAATGATATTGTTTACAGGTGAAGATCATTGTCTTCATACATTGCACAATTGTTTATTCCCTTAGTTTTCAAATTAGATAGGTATTGAGAATTACATGTTTGTCATATTATTTTTAGGTTAATCAGGTCTTTTAGATACATAGAGATTATTTTCAGTATAGATAATATAATCTTCAGCCTCTTTAAAGAGCTGTAGAAAATGGCCTTTAATCTAACCTAAAATTCTGTGCCACCGAGACACAATTTACTCCTGGCAACACCACTCTACTCCCGAGAGAACGTTGAGCACCAAAGACACTCCACTGGGAGCTTGTCTTCCTGGCAGAACTGGCCTTTGGGTTAAGAAAAACCCATACCTCAACTACTGACTAAGATATAAACAGGATTGTCTTATCTTGCCAAGACAGGGTAGGATAATCCTAAGAAAGTTCCTTGCATTTGAGAATGGTATGTCAGTTATGTTAGGCCTTAGCCAAAGTTGGTTGACTCAACATTACAAACGAGATTTTGGGTGATTGCCCAGGCAGTCAGTTGTCTCTGTCATTTGTTGCACATTTTGGATATCTCTTTTTTGTTAAGTAATATTTACTCCCTTCTCAAATCTTTGATGGAGTTAAAGATTATTTAATTGTAGTTACTCTTTAGCAAAACTTTTGCTCTCAATATTGTTTGTTATATTTATCATTTGTTATTATTGTTATAGTTATATTTGGTTTAGTTATGTCTTATTTAGACAAAAGGGGGAGATGAAGGGGTTAAATCAGCTCCCTTTAGAGGGCGGGGTTTGCCTCAGGCAAATGCCTGCCAATAAAGGGTGCACAGAGAGGGGCTTGTCCCTTTTGTTCCTCGCTACCTGTGCTACGCTGGAACTTTGGTTCAGTAAGTTTAACAATAAACTGGTAAATATTCTTTGATATCTGCATTGCCTTTATTCTGTGCGGGTCCAAACATAGTGGAAAATGAGGACTACTGAGAACTCAAGAACAATGGCAATGGGTTTTTGATCCTACTGCACATACTGGCTTTGTGGGAGCCTAGGCAGTTTGGATGCAAACCTTACTAGACCTGGATGGAGGTGGGTGGTCCTTGGACTTCCCACAGGGCAGGGAATCCTGATTGCTCTTCAGGCTGATGAGGGAGGGGGACTTGATTGGGAAAGGGGGAGGGAAATGGGAGTCGGTGGCGGGGAGGAGGCAGAGATCTTAAATAAATAAATAGATAAATAAATAAATAAATGATGTAAGAGTTAGCCAATAAGATGCTAGAGCTAATGGGCCAAGCAGTGATATAATGAATACAGTTACTGTGTGGTTATCTTGGTTCTTGACAGCCAGGACAAACAAGCAGCCCTTTTCCTCTTACAATTAAGTATTTACCTGGTTCCCCCTAAGATTTATACTTTTGGCCAGGTGGTGGTGACGCAAGCCTTTAATCCCAGCACTCGGGAGGCAGAGGCAGGCGAATCTCTGTGAGTTCGAGGCCAGCTTGGTCTATAAGAGCTAGTGTCAGGACAGGCTCCAAAGCTACAGAGAAACCCTGTCTCGAAAAAAAACTAAAAAAATAAAAAATAAAAAAAAGATTTATACTTTTGATTCCCTTGGCTGAAAATTTAGATATAAAATGTGTAATAATTTTCTATCTATCAAATGGTATTTAGATTGAGTAAGCTTAGTTGAATGAGTACATTGTAGCAAATTGTACTTTTACTTATTTTTCCTATATACTCATGCTCTTGTTTTGAGATTTCTGGATGCCCTCTTGCTAACTTAGAATAGATTATGTCTATGTAAGTAGTATTTTAAAATCAGCACAGGGTATTGGGTAAATAATTATGTTTTTTTCCTGGGGGAAACTATTCATCTTACTCTCAGCATTCCTTAGATATTCCTTAATTATATCTCAGCATTTTCTATAGTTATTTGTCTATGGTTAAAGCCTCCTGAACTTTTCCCCATCTACATTAGCATGGTGTGATCCTTGTCATGTGTGGGCAGCCATGATTGTGAGAATTCAAGGATATTTCTAGGAGACAATTTGTCAATGTAAACGTCTTGTTACTCTGGCTGTTATAACCTTTCCTCCCTCTCTTCTGCAATTATCACTGTGCCTTAGGTATAGGAGCTGTGTCATAGATGTCTCAGGTGGGAATAGCAAGCCCTGAACACACACACACACATATACATATTTGTGCATGTGTTTGTGTGTGTATGTGTGTGTGTAAGAGAGAAAGACAGACAGATAGAGAGAGATTATATAGAAAGAGTATGTTTAACTAATATATTTAGGAATTAAGTATATTATTTCTGTAATTAAATTATTATTTCTGTAATTAAAGAAAGGAAGGCCGTAAAGCTGAAAAGAGTACTTGGGAAGATTAAGGAGTGAAAAGTGAAGTAGAAAAATGATGCAATTATGTAACATGGACAACAATATACCAGATGTTAATATCTGATACAAATTTTATAATATATACATGAAATAATAATAATGCATGCTAATAAATGTTAATATTAGCTGTTAATATTGGAATATCAGGACTTTGTAGTAAACTTGTCCCTTCATGGAGGGGAGTACATACAGAAACATGTTGTGTGCATACATACATATGTACAGACTTTGATTATTTTTATTACTCTTCGACTCTGCCATCTGTGAAATCCACTCTAAATGAAGCCTCTGGGAACACTTTGATAAGCTCTCTCAATAAGTTTCTTTACAGGAGCATTTTTCTGGTTTAATTTGTGAGGAGAAGCCTGACCTATAAAAGGCCAGGTGCTGCTTTATAGGAAAACACACAGCTGAGACTCATTGTCCCCCTTGTCGTAATTGCACGTCTACAGTTAAACGCTATCATTTTAATAAATTGTGAGGCAAAATTGCTTGGTGTAAGTCATATCAACTGGAGAAAAGCCCTATGAACTCATGATGTATTATAGGCTTTTATTTTTTCATGAATTAGCTTGCAAAATCTAAAATTTATTACATGGTTTTGAAATTTTGCAGTATTTTCAACTTGTTTCAACATTTTCTGTTGAAGTTCACATTGACAGACAATGCAATGCAGCTAGTAGACCAGGGGAAATGAGTTCAAATCATTTTTGTTTCCAAGGGAAGTTTAGAAATCTATAGAATCCCCAGATATTTTGTTTGGAAGCCTTTCATGAATAGTTTTGCCTTTCTTGTTTCTTCTCTCACACATGCCTGGTATCTTCTTGCCTATTGTGTGTACTTGGCTCAGATTCTAGGCACAGTGCCAAGTTAGTGTAATATGTGCTTATTATTGTCTATTCTATTTTGGACTCTGTTTAGGAACTGGGCAATCTATAAATTATTAATGATTATTATTTTGTTTTAGAACCTACTTTGTTTTTAGACTTTAGAAAGAAAGATCAACATTGAGCCAATATCAATACCAATACCAAAGTTCCCCCAATGCAAGACTATCATAGAGAAGAATAATCCGTATTTTAAATTTAACAAAATAGGATTATTTCTATAAAGAGTAAATCAGAACTAAAAAAATGAAGGGCTAAGTCTATATCATGATTCAGTGATCATAATATCATTTGCACATATTTTCTTAATCATCATCAAGTTGGCTGTTACACAATATCTATTACTAAACATATTCTTTAAATATGTAGAAGCAGAATACCCTCTTTTTCCTTTATCTAGTCAACAAAATTTATGTATCAGAATATATGAACAAATATTGAGTAGGCTGTAATTAAAATTTATTCTGATTTTGAATACATTACAATCATTTTGAATGTAACTATCATTTAACAAGATAAGGCAAATAAATATTTTAATGTAAGGAAACCCTTGAACATATCAAGATAAGTATATGAAGGAAAAAAAGTCTCTGTGAGAATAGAAAAAAAATACTGCTAATAGATTATAGCAATCTACTGTACCTGAGTGAATTTCAAGTCTTTATTCAATAAATTTAGTGTATAATATTTAGAGCCTAAAGTTGAACTAAGGAATAATATATACTCAGTAAAGAAGAACTCAGAAGTGATAGAGTAGAACTCAGATACTGTCAAATAAGAATTTGGAAAATACACAGAGGACCTGGTTTAGATTCATGCAGGCCTGATACTGGCAACTTTAGTCTTACTGAGGCCATGTGAAACCCACTCAGTTGATTTGGTAAGCATGTTCTCCTGGCATCCACCACCTACTCTGACACCTACAATCTTCCCTCCTGCTCTTCAGGTGGGTTCCCAAATCTCCAAGGGGAGGATTTAGAAGGATTTAAACTCTTTCTGCATAATGTACTGTGTGTCTCTATATTGGCTTTCATCTGTTATCAGAGGAAGTCTCTCTGACAATGACTGGAAGTAGAATAGTATTGGAAATCTTTTTTTTATGTGTATGTTGTGGCTGTTAGCTTGGTGGCCTTGTGGGGCTACTAATAGTGGGAGTAGGTGTATATCTGAATCTTGCCTGCTCTTCGAACTCATTTCCTCTTATTTGGTTGATTGTCAAGCTTTGGGACGAGGGCATCTGCCTTGTTTTATTATATCTTGTTCTATCCGTTTTGACTGTTGTGTCTTGAAGTCCTGTTCTTTTTCAAAGAAGAAAGTGAGGGAGAATAGATCTTGGGGAGAGGGGATGGGAAGTCAGGGACTGAAAGGAATGCATGTCACAGAAACTGAAAAAGAGATTTGCAACATAACTATTCCTTAATTATTTTTATATGGAAAGCAAATGTGTTGATTCTCAGTTATTTTCTCTCAGTTATTTTCTTCCTCATGAAAGCATAATGAAATAGTGTTGTATTCCCTAAAATTGTCTTTCCTTCCACTTAGTAGCATCACACTCACAATGCCCCCTCAATCTCTCTCTCTCTCTCTCTCTCTCTCTCTCTCTCTCTCTCTCTCTCTCTCTCTCAAACACACACACACACACACACACACACACACACTTCCCCTTTTCCTGTTCATCTTTGTTTCTTTTTCAGAGGACTGTAAATAGGTTAATCCTAAAATTGTATTCATGATTTGATATATTTTATTAAAAAACTTCAATTTCTTAGGATAAAATAATTCTCTACATTTTCATTATTCAGCTTCAGTGTTAATTTATATGCAAAGCAAATAATTTTCCCAAACTTGTAAAGGATATGCATTATCAGAACATAACACCTGCAGGACAAAAGAGAGGTTAATTTCATTGTTGCTCCGAAGCAAAAGGAGATCATTATGGAGCCTGCAGTAACCAAGCTCTGTGAAATAGCTGTATTAGTCATTAACTTTCCAGCACTAAATTTCATATCAAACTCAATTAACTACTACATAGCTTTTAATGACAATATTTTCTCAGATGCAGCTCTTGTTTACTAATAAGATTTCACAAAGCGGCTATCTGTTCCATTGCTTATCAATGTTAGTATTCAAGTCTTGATTTTCTCCAAACAAAATGGGGCAATGAAAATTGCATTTGCCAAAGTTCTCCTTGAATTATATTGCAGCATTTCAAGTGTGTTAATGTTCTGCTTTAGAAGCTAAAGGGAACGGTTATGTGGAAAGTCAAAGTCCTCTGTGCGGTTCTGGGGGATGGGTTAAGCTTGCTATTTATGTTTCTTCCCCACAACACTGATTCCGTGTTGGAATTCATCAGGATCAGAAACATCTAAATTGGAAATGCCCCTTAGTATATTTTTATCACAGTGAAAGTCAAAGTCTAGAATGACAAAAAGGCACCAAATTAATGTCATCAGGAAACAATTTACGCAGCTAATTAGCATAACATTCTCATATAAAAAGACAGATGGATGAAGGGATCAGGTCATTCATAGCCTGCAGTAAACTGCTTCATTCTTTAATCCCCTGCTGTTACCTATCAACTGGTACTCCTTTTATGGATTCAGATCCCTAGTAGGATTTAGAGTCTCCCATTAGATTGATTTGCCTTGTCCCTTTAACTTTTATTAATAATATATTTTAGTATTTTCTCACAGAAGCAAGAATTTGAATTGCTAGCAGTTGAACAATAGGGATAAATAAGTTGTGAACCTTGTTCACATACCGTGGTGGCTTCTAAAGCACACATGTGCACTCACAACACATAGAATGGCTGTTGTGTCAGAAACCAGCCCAAGCTATAGACAGTCACAGCTGTGTTACTTTCTGCTTGAGGAGGAGTTAAAATTTCAAACTTTCACTAAACCAGGATGGCTGAAGGCTTATGATGGCAGCTGCCAGCTGACAATGGTCAAACTCTTTACATGGATGTAAGAAACAGAATGAAGATTCCGATGAGTGTTTTTTAAGTCCTAAAATAGATATATAAGACTATCAGCAAAGATCTACTACACATCAAACCAAACTCAGAAAGAAAACAAAAGAAAAAAAGAGTAAAATAAAAACCTATATAAAAGTTGTTAAAATTCTGCCTATACAGAGATAAATTATTTCCTCTGGCTACTGTATCGGCTTTCTTGAGCTGCTGCAACAAACGGTTCAATCAAATCAAAAATGAATTCTCTCCTAGTTCTATAAATGAGAAGTATGGAATTAGAAAATGGTAAGGTTGGATCCGTCTAAAATCTCCAAGGGATTTTGTTTGGGATTTAGTTTCTGGCACCAGTAAACGTCCTGCATTTTGTTGGGCTTATACATTCATAAATCCAAAATCTACCTTTGCCATCACCAGTCATTTTTATGAGAGTCTTCATATACCTCACTCTGTTCATGCTTTTGCTCACGAAGAATGTGTTAAAAGACCCTATTTCCAAATAATGTCATGTAAATATTGGGTTTAATTTAACACCTCATTATGGACAAAATTCTAAATGTAACAGGCATTTACAAATCTTAATGGTGGTTTATTATTTAAAAGTAAGAAATAAATTATATAACTTTATATGTTTCCCAGTAAGCAGTGTGAAAAAGCAAAATAGAACAACATGGTAAGTATTAACGTTGTGATTATGGTATTTAATGGCCTCAAGAAAAAACAAAGGACTTCAGTAGCCAGGACTTCCTTTCAGTTTCAGTATTTGGACTTAATGCTGGAAATAAATGGAAATTTGTGTCCTTTGTTTCCTGTGGGGGGAGAATCAACACCCCATGTTTCAGTCTTACTCATTTTATCAAAAACTCTTTTTTCAATCAAGGAAGGGATTTCTTAGCGATTGTACATGCCGAACTTTTCTCAGTATCCTGATATCTTCGACTCCTATGTGTCAAATAAGTATGGTACCATCTCTGCCTGGTTGTAAAGTTGGGATTATATGTAAAGCTTTCAGAAATAGAATCACAATAGGATGATACATATAATTCCATAGTAACTGAAAAAAAATGAATTCATGAGAGGTGAAAAGGAATAATAAAACTCTGAACAGATATATATCAAATAATAGGATTTTTTTCCATGTCTAGAAATTGCTGTCTGTAACAGAAATGTAGTAAAACACAGGAAGATATTAAAGATGTTTTTCTGGTCTTTCAATGATGAGCAGCAGAAAGTTGAAGGGGAACAGATAATAATTGAGCTAAAAGAGTATAACCTCCTTAGAGAAAACTTAAATTTGAAGTTTGATCTATGTGCACAGGAAAAAAAAGTTGGGCCCACACGAAGTCACATTTCAAGGGTGGTATTAATTATATAGATTTGGAGTTCACTAACTTTAAATATCTCCCTGTATTATGTGAGTATCATTAGGTTTACATTACCAGGCCAATAAGATAAACCATATGGAATTTGTAGTACATAGTTCTTTTATAAAACAGTGAAAGTTTTAAGAAGCTATTCATATTCACAACATCACACAATAGTCTATTAATTTATAGATTAATATAATGGGTTAAATTAAGGCACAACATAGTGGCAAAAACATTGTCATTTTTTATTAAATATTTTCATTTATTTTAGATACCAACCACAACTTCCCCTTCCTTAACTCTTCCGGTTTTCTCACTCCACCTCCCAGCCTCCCATCTACCCTCCCTCCGCACCTACCACTCCCGTCTTCAGAAAGGGGCAAAACTCCCATGAGAATCAACAAAGTATGCCATATCTAGTTGAGGCATGACCAAGCTCCTTTCCCTGTGTCAAGGCTAACGTAGCAGAGGAGACACCAGGACCAAGTGTTTATTATTATTATTATTATTATTATGTTTTTTTAAACCTATTCACCATGTATCCATGACTCATGGAGTTTGTGGTATACTTGCTTCAGTGTCCAATGAAGTTGTCCATTACCATTCCTGACTGATCATTAATTACATTAATTAAATGTCTATATACTTACACACAAATACAGAGAGAGAAAGCAAAAGGGTGAGGGAGTAAGGGCAGGGCTAGAAAAACAAACAGACACAAAGAAAAGAAAAGAAAAACTTGCTTCTGTTTTGTACCTTTAATAAATTAGTCATTTTTGGTGATTTAAAAAAATTATTTATCATGATTCAGCAGGGTTATTTCATGAAAATAATCAGAGTTTGTGGTATAAGCATTTTGGGAAGTCTGAATTTAACATGTTTTCAAATGTTTAACAGTGTTCAAAATTTTAAAGTTTGGTCTTGAAAAACTTTATGGAGAATTTCATACACATTGATAATTAAATATATTTATGTCTACTCATTATTTATTGCTTTCATTCCCTCCTGACAGAATATAGTAAGGCTGTGTATTATTCCCAGCATCAGTTAAAAAGTAACCATCCTTGTTCACAAAAAATATTTTACATATCTCCAATCTAAGGATCCAAATTAGAATAATGCAGAGTACAAAGTAAATCACCAAAGCAGAGCAGGGTGCACAGTGACAAAATGAGCTGTATTTGATGTCCAGCATGGCAATTTATGCTTCTAACCCCAAAATTCTGGGGGCTGATGCAAGACGATTTTTATGACTTCCAAGCCAGCCTGTACTACAGAGGGAGATTCTATCTCAAGAAAACAAAAACACAAACAAAACAAAAATGAAAGGTTTGGGAAAATGGTAAAGTACTTGGTGGCAAGCAAGGCAACTGAGTTTGGCTTCAGAATTCCCACATAAAAAGGCACGCGTGATCATGCATGCCTGTGATCTCAACAGCTGGGAGCTGAAGATAACTGGATCTTTGGAGTTCTTGGGCTTGCCAATCAAGCAGAATCTGTGAGTTCCAGGTTCAGTGACAGAAACTGTTTCAAAAGGGTAAGGTGCAAAGTGATTGAAGGAGAAATTCATTTCAGTCTACGTCTGTACACACACAATCACACACATCCATATGAACCTAAGTATACGTGGGCGCATGTACACAAATGCAATCAAAACAAACAAAAGGCTGCATTCAAGTTCTGTCTCTGTGCTTACTAATGTGAAAAATGCCTGCCATCTCTTAAATCTTTACATAAAGAGAAAGGCTAGACTATAATTAATGCCCGGTGAATGGTAACCATTGTTATCTTCAGAGTCACTATCATAGCAACTGTATATTTTTCCTACTTCCCAAGAGAAAGAAAGTTGCTACTGTGGACAAGAGCTTAGGAAAGAAGCTGTACCATCATTTCTTCAGATTTTGAGTAAAATAAAAATGTCATTATATAAACTGAAGACTGAGCAAGAGTTCCTGTTTATTTTGACCATAAAAAGGAAACACCAGATGGAAGCAGACTTGACACATATTTTTAAAGTGTTGTCTACTTTATAGCGTTAGTAAGTAGAAAGTGGTTAAATATGTTCACATAAATATTGAAAACTTTGCAATTGTCACTTCTATCAATGTTTATAAAGTGTGTGTTAAAAACATGTCACCACAAAACTGAAAAATTCTTTCTCCCGATGTGCTTTTTGTTTTGTGTGTGTGTGTGCTCAATTCTATATGGTGCCAGGTGTCTTTCATTTTCAAAGTTAAAAATATTGAAATATATATTTGTTCAGTTTTATAATTTAGGTATACAACTCCATGCATTTTGATAAAGTCAGGTAACTCATAGAAACCACACCCAGATCAGAAAACAGAACAGTGCACTACAGCAGAGGCCCATTTGTGTCCCAGGCATCACTCTCTTTTGCAAAGTAACCTGTGTCCTGAAATTAATTTTGCTACACTCATGACTTTTTGCTGAAGTTTACATGAAACATTTGATCTTTGGCTTTAAATATTTTCTATGTTTATATGTAAAGCTTTTCCTGGTACCTAGAAAGCATAAAGATAATGCATTTATATGTTAATCCATCACAAATTAAAATCACCCAAGTAAAGAGTACCAACTGAAGAACTGTCCTGATTGGTTTAAATGATATTGGGAGAGCCACCCTCAAATGTGGGTAACACCTCCTGGTAGAAGCCCAAATAAAAACCTAGTGGCAGTAGGAAGACTTATCCACATTTTGCTTACGTTTACCTGGCTACCACCGCTGTAGCTGCTGCTGCAGATGATATTGATGATTGAAGGCGTAAGTCACAAACAATGCCACACCAATTTGGGATTATGATTAATAGGGTGATATTTATTTAAAGGGGAAAAAACTTACAGATCACTGTCCCAGGCAACGGCCCTCTACGCAACGCAACCAGGAGTCTAGTCGCCGGCGGAGCAGGAAGTGAAGAGAGAGAGGAGAGGGAAGTGGCCGCTTTTTTAAAGGGAGAGAGACCACGCCCCAAGGGGCTGGTATCTCAGCGGCGATAGGCTGGAGGAGTGGGAGGACCTCCCGCAACACCTCCCCCTTCTGTTTAAATAAGAGAGTTCTAAACCTACTATGAAATTATATACAATAAGTACAAATATCCTATTCTAACTAGCTTAGGTCTTGTATAATAAATAACTTGGCCAAGTCATGAGAGAAAGTAACTACATTTATATAGTCTTCAACCCCATCAAAGATCTGAGAAGGGAAATAATGTTACCTGGGTAATTAGGAAGTTCAGTAAAACAACTTCCAAAACATGCATCAGAGACAACTAGCTACCTAGGCAATCACCCAAAGTCACATTAGCAGCGTTGAAGCAACCAACTTTGGCTAAGGCCTAACATAACTGACACACCATTTTCAAAGGCAAGCAACTTTCAAAACTATCTTACCCTGTCTTGGCAGGATAAGACAGCCCTGTTTTATCCATTGATGCATGCTCTGTATCTTTGTCAGTGGTTGAGGTATGGGCATTTCTTTGCCCCAAGGCCAGTTCTGCCAAAAAGAAATGCTCCAGGTGGAGTGTCTTTGGTGCTCAACATTCTCTCGGGAATAGAGTGGTGTTGCCAGGAGCAATTGTGTCTCACTACCACAAAACTCTGAGTTAGATTAAAGGCCATTTTCTACAGCTCTTTGAAGAAGTTGAAGATTATCTATCTATACTGAGTATAATCTCTATTTATGTAAAGAACCTGATTAGTCTAATTATAAATGACAAACTTAGATGACTATTAGTCTATATAATTCTCAATATCTATCTAACTTAAAGACTAAGACAATAAACGACTGTGAAACAAATGAGGACAATGACCTCCAAATATAAACAATGTACAAATATACATTGCAGTAGGTAAATATATATCAATACACAAACATTATATAAGTATCTTAATCAGAGGTAGAAATGTACACTGCAATATGGTAAATATATACTATATATATATATATATATCAATACAATATATGTCAATACATAAAAAATGTTTTAAACAGAGGTAGAAACATGAATGCATACAATAGTCAATACAATTTAACTTTGTATCAATATACAAGAATCTATATCAATATATTTGTCTAACAACAGTAACTCACAATTACAAATCTATTATCCCATCATCCCTCTTTTTTTTTTTTCAAAATGATCCCTGAGCTTATAAAATTCCTCCCCCAACCCTCAATCGTATACTAATTATAATCAACCCCTAAATGATGTCCCTAAACCCAAGGGCAAACTTTACTGGGAGAGGGGATGTCGTCCTCTAAAATTACTTCCAGCTGTCATAGGGGCGACGTTCTTTCTGGGGGATCCTGTGAAAGTAAAATGATGGTTAAATTTCAAGATCAATGTCTTTTAAAATTGCCAATAGTCTCTGAGTATTTTGTGCAGGTCTGGCCAAAATGTTGTATAAGATGTGCACCATTTCAGCTAACCAAGTTGGAACTGTCTTGTGCAGCTGGTACCCAAAGCAGGTCTTGTAGTAGCGCTATCAGTATCATGACATCATATCAACCAGGTGGAGTTGTTGTTATGGGGCCCCATCTTCTTCCTGGAAACTTCAAATGTCACTTCAGGAAAAACTCATTGTTCATTATGAAAAACTTAAGCATTAATCATATAGACATATATATATATATATATATATTCAATGAAAGACATGATAGATATATTCAATGAAAAGTATGATAGATATGAAGAAAAGCAAAGATGTTTTCTAAACTCATATTTCTTTCTGTCCCACATCATGGCTCTTGACATGAGACAGAAACTCCAGAAACTCTGGGTTTTTCTCTTACTAACAGGCTTGGAATTGGAGAGGGACTGAGCCAGAGTCCAACTTCAAAACCAGCTTTATAAATTTAGAAATATGGTTTAATATTACTTACACAACCCATTCAGTTTTCTTGATATTTCCTATCGGGCAGGTATTTTTCCATCTGTCAGTATCCAAACATCCAGGGTCCCTTGAATTTCTCAAAGATGAGTGTTTTCCTGTGGAGATAAGAACAGAACCCTGTCCCCATTCTATATGTTTTTCTTACCACCTGTATGAATATCATCATTGTGGATGAGTTGTCATTTCTCCTTTCCAAGAGGTTTCTCCTCTTCAAATCGAAACTTTATTAATTTTGATGGTATCCACAATTTTTCTTCTCCTGTGGAAACAAGAGCAAAACCCCTTCCCCAACGTAGCACATCTCCTGGCTTCCATTGAGAGGTCAGCACATCTTTGAAATAAATCGGTTGATTTAGTTCAGCAGACTTTTCCATTATCCAATGTCTCTCTGCTGCTGTCGTTCCTTTCTCATTAGCGTTAAGAAAATTCAAGGTTAATAAAGCATTATGTAATCTATTTCTGGGGGTATTTTCAGTCCCTTTCTGTTTGTTCAGCATATCCTTTATAGTACGATTTGATCTTTCTATAACTGCCTGACCTGTAGGATTATTTGGTATACCTGTAATGTGTTTTATATTATAATAATCAAAAAAGCGTTTCATTTTCTTAGATACATATGCTGGACCATTATCTGTCTTTATTTGCGCAGGTATACCCATGATGGCCATAACTTCCAATAAATGTGTGATTACTGAATCAGCCTTTTCTGAGCTCAGGGCAGTAGCCCATTGAAAACCTGAATATGTGTCTATGGTGTGGTGTACATATTTTAATTTACCAAATTCTATAAAGTGGAACACATCCATCTGCCAGATTTCATTTCTCTTAGTGCCCTTTGGGTTACTCCCTGCAGGCAACGGTGTTTGATTATAGAAAGAACAAGTAGGACATCTCTTTATAATGTCCTTAGCTTGTTGCCAAGTAATGGAAAATTCTTTCTTTAGGCCTTTACTATTGACATGATGCTTCTTATGAAATTCTGAGGCCTGCAACACAGTTCCAATCAATAATTGATCAATCTCAGCATTGCCTTGGGCTAGAGGACCAGGCAGACCTGTATGGGACCGGATGTGTGTTATGTACATCGGACAAAGCCTGTTCCTGATTATGTCTTGTACCTGGATAAACAATGAAGTCAACTCTGTGTCATCTGGTATAAATTCAGCTGTCTCAATATGCAAGATAACTCTTTCTGCATATTGTGAATCTGTAACTATATTAAGAGGTTCTTTAAAATCCCTTAGCACCATAAGAATGGCATATAATTCTGCCTTCTGGACAGAATTATAAGGGCTTTGTTCCACCTTACTCAATTCATCTGACTTGTAACCTGCTTTCCCTGATTTATTTGCATCAGTATAGAAAGTACGGGCTCCAGTTATTGGAGCATCACGTCCAGTTCTAGGAAGAATCCAAGAAGTTCTTTTTATGAGGTTAAGTCTACCACTTTTGGGATAGTTGCTATTAATTTCTCCCAAAAAATTAGCACAAGCTCTTTGCCACGGTTCATTGTCTTCCCATAACTTTTTTATTTCTTCAGTAGTAAAAGGCACTATAATTTCTGCTGGGTCTATACCTGCTAGTTGACGAAGTCTCAGCTTACCTTTTATAATTAATTCAGAGACTTTTTCCACATAAGTTTTTAATTTTTTACTTGGTTTATTAGGTATAAATATCCACTCTAAAATAATATCTTCCCTCTGCATTAGAATCCCTGTAGGAGAAATTCTGGAAGGCAATATGACTAGGATGCAGCTAAGATTTGGGTTCACCCTATCCACATGTGCCTCCTGTAATTTTTCCTCAATCATTGTCAGTTCCTTTTCTGCTTCAGCTGTCAGTTCTCTTGGACTATTCAAATCTTTATCACCATCTAAGGTTTTGTTTAAATGAACTACTAGATCAGGTGTTATCCCAATAGCTGGTCGTAGACTGGAAATGTCTCCTAACAATCTTTGGAAGTCATTAAGAGTCTTTAAGCGGTCTCTCCTAATTTGTGCCTTTTGCGTTTTAATTTTCTCTAACCCTATTCTGTAACCTAGGTAATTAATAGAGTTTCCTCTTTGAATCTTTTCAGGGGCAATTTGTAATCCCCACCTAGGCAAGACTTTCTTTACTTCTTCAAACATCCTTTCTAAAGTATCTTTATTTGAATCAGATAACAAGATGTCATCCATGTAATGATAAATGATGGACTTGGGGAATTGTTTACGAATTATTTCCAATGGCTTACTTACAAAATATTGGCACAGTGTAGGACTATTGAGCATACCCTGTGGGAGGATAGTCCACTGATATCTCTTATTAGGCTGAGAATTATTATAAGTAGGCACTGTGAAGGCAAATTTCTCTCTATCCTTTTCTTGTAACGGTATAGTGAAAAAACAATCTTTCAAATCAATAACTATAAGAGGCCATCCTTTTGGTAACAGAGAAGGCAAAGGAATTCCAGACTGTAGTGGGCCCATAGGTTGAATTACTTTGTTGACAGCTCTTAGATCTGTCACCATTCTCCATTTACCAGATTTCTTTTTTACAACAAACACAGGAGAATTCCAAGGGCTGGTTGATTCTTCAATATGGTGAGCATCTAGTTGCTCTTGCACCAGCTGTTCCAATGCCTGTAGTTTATCTTCAGCTAGAGGCCACTGTTTGATCCATAGTGGCTTCTCAGTTAGCCATTTTAAAGGTAGGGCTGTTGGTACCTTTAAAGGTTTGGTATTTGCTGTATGTTCTTGTACAGCCTGAATGGCTGGTGACCTTTTTCCATAATACCTCATCATATCCTTCCCCGAATTATGAATTCCTGGAAATACAGGAATGTTAATCTGGGTATTCCATTGCTGTAGCAGGTCACGGCCCCATAAATTTATGGCATTATTGGCTATATATGGCCTTAGTCTTCCTATTTGCCCTTCGGGCCCTATGCATTCAACCCATCTTGTGCTTTGTTTTACACGAGATAGGGTTCCAATTCCTAGGAACTGAACATCTACCTCTTGAAGAGGCCAATTCGGATGCCAAGATTCTGGGGTAATGATACTTACATCCGCACCTGTGTCTAATAAGCCTTCAATAAAAGTGCCATTTATACAGACTCTTAGCTTTGGTCTTTGATCATTAATAGAAGTCTGCCAAAATATACGTTTACTCTGTCCTACTGGGTTTTTTGACTCATCCTCCACACGTAATTCATCATTTAGACCAGTATTACTTTTTACAGCAGAAATTGGAGCTTTTAATTTTCTTGGTGAGGCACGTTCTCCACTGTGACTGGGAATGACTGGGCCACTGTTGGCTTGGGGGCCTGCGAGAGGCCCCCCATGGAGTTTCCCGATGATATCGGATTGCCCCGTCTATCTGTTGTTGACCTACATTCGTTGGACCAATGCCTGCCTTTACCACATCTCCTACATATACCTGAAGGCCGAGGTCTCCTATTTTTGTCATTCCCAGAAGAGATATTATTCCTAGAAATTCTTTGCCTGCAATCCCTTTGTAAATGTCCTAATTTACCACAATTAAAACACCTGGCAGTTTGATGTCTCCTCATTGCTTTGGAAATCACTTCTCCTACCCAAGATTCATCATTATAGCTAAACGTCTCAACATTCATCGTATGCTGAATCCATTCATCCATAGGTGCTGATCTAGACTTTAAAGGCCCAATTATCTTTTTGCATTCTATGTTTGCATTCTCAAAAGCTAGAGATTCAAGAAGTATTCGTCTAGATTCTGGGTCTGTTACCCCTATGTCCAGAGCCTTAATCAATCTTTGCAAAAAGTCAATAAAGGGTTCTCTCTGTCCCTGCCTAATTCTGGTATATGATTCAACCCTTTTTGCTGGATCTTGTATCCTATTCAAAGCATTTAAAGCTGCTTGGTGACATAGACACAGTACTTCATCGTCATAAAGAGCTTGGACCTGTGGATCAGCATATTCTCCTGCACCAAGAATTTGATCTTGGGAAACCTCAATACCTTTTGCTCTTCCTTGCTGTTCCATATGTTTGGATTCTTCTCTGAAATAAATTCCAAACATCAAGGAAGGTCCCTTATCTAAAACTGCAGACACTAACTGATGGAAATCATGGGGGATAGCTCTAGCATTAGAAGCCCAAGTCTTTATCATTTCCTTTACATATGCATTGTGCAAGCCAAAATTAACAACAGCTTGCTTAATTTCTTTCAGATCATTCATTGCTATTGGTGTCCATCTAGCTTCTCTGACTCCCTTTGAGCCTTTAGAAGTTGACGCTTTGTCAGAATTAAGTATAGGGTATGTCGCTAGAACCCTGGGTAAGCCAGTTCTAATAGCTGGTGGAGGCATTGTATCCTGTCCTTGTGCCTCCTTACTCTGTTCACCAGCTGCAATAATTTCTCCAATCTTTTCAAATCTTTTTATCATTGTCTCTCTTAAATCCTGAATCTCTTGACCTGTATATATTTCCAGTGATTTCACTGAGGTATCAATTTTTTGGTCCCCATTCTGCACCTGTGATTCCAAAGCTTTAATTTTTTCCTTCAAAGATAACATGTCCTCCTTAGACTTTTCTTGTATATCATGTAGATTCCCATCTTGGAGGTACATTCTGTCTGTTACCTTATCAAAACTTTGTGATAAACTCTGAAGGTCAAATTCAACAGCCTGAACCCTTTCAGGTAACTTTCTAATACCCTTGGATATGGAATCAATTTTGTTTGTCATAGTATCCACTTGTTCAGATAACCTCTGATTTTCAATAATTTTAATCCTGTCAATTAGTTGTTCATTATTAGTTCGTAAAGATTCTATCATTCTTAGTAGTGCCATATTCTTCCTTAATGATAGAATATGGAAAAGAAAACTGAAGCCTAGTAACAAGCAAATTAAGGTATTCCCATAATCATATAAACCTTGAATGATGTAATTCATTGTATTAGTAAATATAAAATTACTAATCCATCGTATTAGTGAAAACAAAGCAGTAAAATTTGCGTTAGAAACGAAAATTGCCATATTACCTATTGTCCAGCAGGTGGCGCTGTTGCAGAATCGCGATGAAAACATGGTCCTGTTTCAGTGCCTTAGTAGATGTTAAAAACTGGAAAACGCAAGTTTCTCAACAAAGTAAATGTAATTAAATCAATTCCAGAGATGGAACCAGAAACCCAGAATCCAGGGGTAGAGAAGAGCAATCTGGAAGCTGCTTATGCCTCCACGTGACAGAGTCACCCTGAGGGGTTGCAGCTTTCAGCAACCGCGTGCTCTGGTTCGCGCCACTTTAAGAGCTGTGCTTGCAAGGGAGATTTAAAAACAACTCAGAAAAGAGCAAACCACGGGAGGCCAAGGCCGCCGCTGCAAGGCACAGGCAGCAGCTGAGGAAGCAAGGGCTCCCGCCAAGCCGAACTTGCGGCCGCCAAGCCGAACTTGTGGCCACCAAGCCGAACTTCCGGCCGCCAAGCCGAACTCGCGGCTGCGAGCCGGGAGAGGTTCTAAAACCAAACGTTGGGTGCCAAAATGAAGGCGTAAATCACAAACAATGCCACACCAATTTGGGATTATGATTAATAGGGTGATATTTATTTAAAGGGGAAAAAACTTACAGATCACTGTCCCAGGCAACGGCCCTCTACGCAACGCAACCAGGAGTCTAGTCGCCGGTGGAGCAGGAAGTGAAGAGAGAGAGGAGAGGGAAGTGGCCGCTTTTTTAAAGGGAGAGAGACCACGCCCCAAGGGGCTGGTATCTCAGCGGCGATAGGCTGGAGGAGTGGGAGGACCTCCCGCAACAGATGATGATTCCTTCTCTGCTATAAAAAAAATTACCAGGATTTCTAATTGACTTTCTATTTCTGTGTTAAAACACTAAAACCTACACCACCTTGGGGATGAAAGGGTTTATTTGGCTTACACATCCCAATCACAGTCTATCACTGAAGGCCGTCAGGGCAGAAACTCACGTAGCAACAGAGGCAGGTACCAGGGAGGAGAGCAGCTTAATGGCCTGCATCGCTGCTCATATTGAGATGCTTTCTTAACAACCAAACCCACCAAAGGATAGCATGTCCCCAGTGGGCTGGGTCCTACCACATCCGTCAAAGCAATGCCTCACAGACAAGCCCACAGGATAATCTGATAAAGGAAGTTCTTCAGCTGAGGTTTCCTCTTTCCAGCTGACTCTAGTAACTGTCAAATTGACCAAAGCTTATTAGCACAGCAGGCTTGTAGGCTTCCATTATTGGGAATCAGTGGCTCTCCTGGAAACCTCTAGATTTTCAGTGCCAGACTGAGCATTGGGAGTACCCAATCTCCTGGATGGAGAAGAGGATGTGTGGATCCCCAGTGTGGTATGCCCATTTGGGGACTACTTTAATTGGGGAGACACTCAGTCTCATGGACCAACCAACTACTGCATTTTCAGTCTCTCAGGTAGGCTTTAGTTGTAACTACTGTCTCAATAAGTTCTACACACACACACACACACACACACACACACACACAGATCTTTTTTCAAACATAATGATTTTATTATTGATTTAGGAATTTCATACAATACACCACCGTCACAATGGCCTCCCATTTCTGTTCCCTCCCTCCAAAAAAAGAGGAAAAATCACACCATATTCAACTTGTATTGCCTATAGATTCATCTGAGCATGGGCAAACTCCCATAGCTGGCCTCTTAAAGATAATTGAGTTGTCTCTCACCACCAGAAGGCATCAGCTGTGAAGATCTATACCTCAACAAGTATATCACTATTTTTAATCCCCTTGTGTACTCTAAAGATTTATAGCTCAAATTGGTTTAATACAATGCCCATTGGCCAGTAGCCAGGCAGGAAGAATAATTGGCATGTGCAAACTCAGAATGCTGGGTTGAAGAATGGTAGAGTCAGGAGATACCAGACTGCCACCAATGAAGCAGGATGTATAGAAAATGAGGCAACAAGCCATGAGCCATGTGGCAAAGCATTGACAAGAAATAAGGGTTATGTTCAGCGAGTTCGGTTTTATCCCAGGATTTTTCAGACCCAGGCCAGCTGGCCTTGGTGAGGTCCCAATAGAATATCCCCATTGTCTCAGTGTGTGGGTGCACCCCTCGCGGTCCTAAGTTCCTTGCTCATGCTCTCTCTCCTTCTGCTCCTGATTTGGACCTTGAGATTTCTGTCCTGTGCTCCAATGTGGGACTACTGAGAACTCAAGAACAATGGCAATGGGATTTTGATCCTACTGCACGTACTGGCTTTGTGGGAGCCTAGGCAGTTTGGATGCTCACCTTACTAGACCTGGATGGAGGTGGGTGGTCCTTGGACTTCCCACAGGGCAGGGAACCCTGATTGCTCTTTGGGCTGACGAGGGAGGGGGACTTGATTGGGCGAGGGGGAGGGAAATGGGAGGCAGTGGCAGGGAAGAGACAGAAATCTTTAATAAAGAAAGAGAGAAAGAAAGAAGAAAGAAAGAAAGAAAGAAAGAAAGAAAGAAAGAAAGAAAGAAGGGTTAGTTTAAATGTAAGAGTTAGCTAGTAACAAGCCTAAATTATCATTTGTAATAACTTATACTAAATCTTTGAGTCAATTATTTGAAAAATGGTGGTCAGTTATTTGGGAATAGGTGATTGGGGCAAGAAAACTCTGCCTACACAAGGTGGATTGAACGTAGTTGAATTGAATACCCAGAGATAAAAATCACACGTTTACATTTTTTAACCTGATTTTAAACAAAGAAACAAAAATTATACAGTAGAAAAAATAAAGCTTCTTCAACAAATCGTGCTGACGTAACTTAATGTCAGCTGTAGAAGAATGCAAATAGGTTAATATCTATCAACTTGCACAAAACTCAAGCCCAGGAAAATGAAGACCTCAACATAAATCCACACACACTGCACCTGACAGAAGAGAAAGTAATAAATAACATGGTATGTGTTCAGGAGACAGCTTTTGGAACAAAACACCAATAATGCAGACTTTAAGACCAACAATTAATAAATGGGACCTCATGGAATTGAGAGGCTTCTGTAAGGCAAAACACACTGTCAGAAGAACAAACTGGTAGACTACAGAATGTGCAAACATTCATCATCCCAACATCTGACAGAGGGCTAATTTCAAAAATATATAAAGAACTCAAGAAATTAAATATCAAGAAAACAAATAATCTGAATAGTGTGAAGACCTTAACAGAGATTCTCAACAGAAGAATCTCAAATACTGAGAAACACTTAAATATTCAACAACCTTAGCCATCAAGAAAATGCAAATCAAAATGACCCTGAAAACTCCATCTTGTACCTGTCAGAATGGCTAAATCAGAAACACAAGTGACAGCTCACACTGGAGACAATGGAGAGCAAAAGGAACATTCTTCCTTGGCTGCTGAGAGTGCAAACTGGAACAGGCACTTTGAAAATCAATGTAAGAGTTTCATTAAAAAAACTGGAATCAGTCTACCTCAAGGTCCAGCTATACCACTCTTTGGCATGTAACCAAAGGATGCTCAATCTTACCACAAGGACACTTGCCCAACTGTATTCATAGCAGCATTATTCAACATTGCAATAACCTGAAAAAAAGCTTAGATGACCCTAAACTGTCTCTGATTCTTTTACTGGTTTTGGAAACCTACTCCTCCTACTGAATCACCTTTCTCAGCCTTAATATAATGGAAGATATGCCATGTTTTGTCAATACCCATGGAAGCTTCCGTTTTCTGAGCAGAAATAGAGGAGATCAGACCTTTGTCAGTTGCAGAGACAGAGACCCAAATTGGAGCACAGGACTGAAATCTCAAGGTCCAAATCAGGAGCAGAAGGAGAGAGAGCACGAGCATGGAACTCAGGACCGCGAGGGGTGCACCCACACATTGAGACAATGGGGATGTTCTATTAGGAACTCACCAAGGCCAGCTGGCCTGGGTCTGGAAAAGTCTGGGATAAAACCGGACTCTCTGAACATAGCGGACAATGAGGACTACTGAGAACTCAAGAACAATGGCAATGGGTTTCTGATCCTACTGCACGCACTGGCTTTGTGGGAGCCTAGGCAGTTTGGATGCTCAACTTACTAGACCTGGATGGAGGTGGGGGTTCCTTGGACTTCCCACAGGACAGGGAACCCTGATTGCTTTTCGGGCTGGGGGGAGACTTAATTGGGGGAGGGGGAGGGAAATGGGAGGCGGTGGCGGGGAAGAGACAGAAATCTTTAATAAATAAATAAATTAAAAAAAAAAAGAAATAGAGGAGAAGAGGATGGTGGAGGAGAGCAGAGTGGAGGTGGGAATGAGAGAGTGGGAGGGGAAAGGGTGGGGAAACAACTGCTTGGGATGTATAATAAATAAATAAAAAGGACTAATTTACCGTTATTGAAAATCATAAATTTAGAAATTTCAATACAATGATTGAAAAAAGGAAGATTTTTTCACTGTAAGTCAATTGGGATTTAAATAAAATCCATTCTGTGAACATGTTTTATTTTATTGTCCCTTTATTACAGACAGGTGATTGTCAATCACCTGTCAATAATCTGTATCTGTTCATTATTTGTTATTGATGTATTGTATATTTGCTATCTATCATTATAATATCTACTACTATCTATATGGTATAATTATCTATTTATAATGGATATTTATCAATTTTCAGTATTTATTCATCTATAATTCAACTATCATCTATCATCTACCTATTATCTGTCTGACGCTCATGTAATTCTGTATTACATCTATAATGGCTAATTTCACATTTTCATTCTTTTATGAAAGCCACATATTTAAATAAACATTTATTTTCTTAGCAAATGGGGGTTAGTCAATTGCTATGATTGACTGCTAGCTACATCTTCAACAACAACCTATTTCACATTAAAATCTACATACACTATACATCAATAATATTATACATACAAATGCAACTGAACAATATATGCAGGTTTTGAGTAATAGCAGATCTGAGTATTATTCTCACAAGATGAAGTGATTAGCATTTTAAAGTGATGAAATATCCTCTCAAAATTGAAGGTGTGTCTCTGCATTGGGACTACAACACTTAGTCCTGGCCTTAGAGAGCAGCTGAATGTGTGCTTTACTGTCGCCCGTACATGACTGTGCTGTAAACTGATATTGGTAGGTCAGGACGGAATGCAATACTGAAGAAAAGTTCATGTTGTCAGTCTGTTAATCGATCTAATAAAAATAGCAGGGTATAAAAGAATGTCTTCTATTTTCAGCATGAAAACCTTCTAGCATGTTTCAAAAGTTCTCCTTATGGTGATTAACAATATCCCAAACTTTCATTGAAGGCCTAGTATACAGAGTTGTATTCTATTCTACTCTGAAATGTGAAGGAAATAGGAGGAATATGCTTTGAGATTGGCTATTATGCATCCTTGTATACTGAATATGCGAGTCGTTTCCTTCCTATTCCTCAATGTGATTACTTATAGATCACCAATCTGTTGCTCTATTTTACCTATCCATTCTTATTAATTAATAGGTACATCAGTCCTTTACGAACTGAAATCAGCTATTTTTTTACCACTTCAATTTTCCAAAAACTTATTATCAAAAAACTTCACTTTTTAAGGCATGTTTATATTAGTTCCCTCTCCTTTTTAAAAATAATGCCAGGAATTCAAAAAATAAGAGCAGGGTAGTCTGTATCTCCTACCTAGCTTTATCGTAGATCATGACTCCCTGGAAATCGTGAATAAGTTTAAAGAGGAAGGATAGAGTTTAAAACATTGTTTTTGGTTTTATCATCTCCAAATTAGTTCATAAAAATTATTTCATTTTATCTTGTTTCCTTATTTTATATGCTCATTTTAAATTCAATACAGTGAGTTTCATTATGGAATTTTTATGCCTACTTTGATCTTGGTCCATTTTTGTTGACCTTCCTCCTCCAACCCAGCAGTTCCCAGCATCCTCTCAGTTGCATACATCTTACACTCTGTCGTTCTACTTCCATTCTCCTATCATATCAATATTTGAGGTAGGTACAGTCAGAATGAGGTAAAGCCTCAAATATGTGAACTTGAAAATCTAAAAGTCTGGTTTGCATAATTAATGAGTGTAGGCCTGGGTTGTAGCTTGCTTCTTCTGAGCTTAAAAATATTTTGCTGTGAAATCACTGCAGGCTATGAAATATCTGACACTATATTATTAGATAGTAAATATATCTGAGTCACTGAACCCATAGTCACACTATTTACATTTTTTGTACTTTTTCATATATGCAATTTAGGCAGTAATTACAATGAGGTACCCCTACTGAACCATTATTTAAATGTGTGAGCCATATCACCACTCTGAAACTTCCACCGAGGACTTCTTGCCTCCTATCCTCTTAATGTTTCTAGTGTGGTTATATGATCAAGAGAAAAGTTTCCAGTGGGTATGCTATTATTAATGTGGAGTCATTGCTATTGTATGTACTTAAATCTAATTAACACATCATGATATCCTAACCTCTTGGAAATATCAACTTTTTCAATATTTTAGGGAAAATCTTATGTATTGTGCCCATACTAGGTGAGCCGTTAGTTCCAATTTAGATAAGTTGCTAACATAAATCCTATTCTACTTATTCTGTTTATTAATAAAGAAAAATAAGAAGTAATGAAGCTAGTACTATGCATAGCAATTACAAATAAAAAAATTACATGTCTTTGGGTATAATAAATAAATAATTTTTATATTATCACAAAAGAAATCAGAACTAATGACTCTCTAATATATAGTACAATATGAACATTCTTAATGAATAAAATAAGTGAACATTATCTATAAAATATTAACATGTCTACAAGCATCCTCTGGTAAAAAGTTCAGTAGTACACAATTCAAATTTGAATAGCTTACATATTGTCAAATGAAATTCTGTGAACACTCTTCAAAGGGCATTTCAGAGAACATCTCAGAGTATTGACATTAAATAAAGATGCAGAATAACTTTCAAAACAGAATAATTATCTACCACCACAATACGGAATTGTACAATATTTAAAAAATAAGAACTTTAACAATGTAAGTTTTGAAAGAATTACACAGTGTCACTGAAAGTATTAGAAATAGTTTACTTTGAAAACACAGGTGCAGTGACATGATTCCAGCCGTGCAGCCTTTGAAAGCATGTTTTTGACAGAGAAATTGAATGCTAAGGTTGACTATTAAATTAATTGCAAAGCCTTTTAGATTTTGGTTCCATATAAAATGTGAACTGTCTGTGAATGATAGCTTTGGAAAATTAATATGTTGCACTTTCAACGTGAGAGTTAGATTCTGCTATAGAAAGAGGACGCTGAAACCATTGTTTAATAACAGACATGGTTGAAATTAATCTCTAAGGTGTTCAGTAGCAATATGTTCTTAAAAAATTTAGATTTTGTTCCCTAAGAAAAGTGTTTCATTTGAATTATCTATTAAAAATAACTACCATCAAATGTTTTTTCAAATTAAGTTATCGTTAAAGATTTTACTAATTTCTTAGCGTGGTTTCTTTATATTTCCTCTTATATTTAATCAAATAAATACGTACTTTGCATTTAAACTAAATCGCAGAACAAATGCATGCGCATGAAGCAGTACATGCTATGAAAAAATACAGAACTTTCTGTGATGCTAATGCCAATGATATTAAAATAGACAGGGTGTGTAACCTCCAGCTGTGTACTCCAGGTGCTCTTCCAGTTTCTGTCATGTTTTCTGCTGAACGTAGTTTAAAGAGTCTCTAACATGAAGAGCCCATTCATTCCCAATAGGTTACTAAGAGCATTTTGTTCTTCCCATATCTTCATAATAAGGTGTATGTGGCCTTTTGAAAAGCATGCGTTTGAGTCTTCAGTAGGATAAATGAGAAGTCACATATATTGAACAATAATCAACTGCAGCCCATGCTGCTCGCTCAGGTGTGATTTATAATCTCATCTCAAGCAGGGAAATGGTTTCCGGCTTGCTTTCTCAGTTGGGAACTGAGGAGAACATATGTAGAGAGGCGGACACCAGCAAGTAGCCTTTGGCTGCTTAAGAGATAAAGGCATTGTAGCGCTACTTGGCCCCCCACTCACTGGATACCATCTGGTCTTATCTTTGGAGTGCACATAATGTTCTTTAAAAGAAGTTTAACAGTCACAGAAGTAAATAAATTAAAAAGTTGCCCTTGTATGTCATCTTTTACTACAACAACTGATAATTGACATTTCAAAGTCAGAGTTTGCTTTAAATTAAAAATATGTTCACTTTCAGCTGTTAATGAACTCACCTCTGGGCATACTTTTAAGAAATGAATTAATAAATAAGATTAAAAATTAATCTTCTGTACAATAAAATTAGGTTGCTTGTTCTTTCCAGGTCGTTTAACTATGCATACATACAACCTTGTACTATTTTACAAAAATGTGTGTATTCTCCAGGAGTCTCTTTCAGTTGTGTCTATGAATACATTTGTGCATGTGTGTATGTCTTCTCTGCACTCTAAAATTCTCAAACCTACCACAGTTCCTTAGAGTTGCCTTGAGACTTGTCAGCCTTCAATAAGGAATGTTACTAAAGTAATTATTTTTGTGAAGAAAACAATGTGTTTACTTTGTTTTTGTGGATGTACCATGCATTTTACACTGCATAGTCTGTTTTCAACAAATGATGTCCTTGTCACATAGGATTTAAGAAAAGATCCCTTTGACTTGTACATGCTTTAGCTATCATTGTTTGAATGTAGCTGACTCTTAATGACTTAACTGTTAAACTCTTCTCTGAAACCTCACCGGAGAATCTTGATTTTGCAGGAGATGGCAATTAACACAGAGGCCCAAGGCAGAACAAGGTGCAAAGAATCAGAAACTGAGGAATGCGCAACTCTAACTGGGAAATGTAGATCACACCTCCTATCAAGGATGAGGGATCATGGTTGAAAAAGACGTAGATGGATTGTGTAAGAACCAGAGGCAGTGAATGAATACAGCAAGAGTGCTTTCCAACACAGCTGGGCAGATGCAATTATGAAATCAGCATTCCTTATAGAATGCACAAGACCAGTTAGCTCAAGATGAGCTCCACAAATTCCCAGCACCGAGGGGCAAGCTTGAATGATGCCCCATCTCCAACTAAGAAGAAACAGGCTTTTAAAGTAAAGGCGGCTGCTTGTTTTCCTCTGAACCTTTGAAATGCCTGAAATCTATTTCCCAAAGACCCAGTTAATCATCTGCACTGGGCATCAGCTCTGTAATTATTGCTGTGCCTTAGAGTGTCAACAAGGACAAAGAAATCTGATTCACCAGATCTCTAAATGATAGATTTAAGGTGAGTATTTTTTTCTTTCATCTTAAACTAAAAATCAATTTTTCTGTAAGTGTTTGAAAACTACCAGTTTGGTTAGCACTATCTTCTTTATGTTATTACCTTCTAACAAAAATTATTGCCAGAGAAAAGAAAAGACAACAAGGGGGTTGGAGATTTCTAAATTCATGAATTACTCATTGTGCAAACTGGAGTATTGGAGTTTTATTCTGAGGTACCTATACATAACTTGGTAGCAGCATTATGTGCCTATAACTCCATTTGGGGAGACAGTACAGGTTATTCAGATTGCTAGATATATTGTCTGGCAAAATCAATGAGAGGCCTTATTTAAAAAACATTAGGAACTGAGCGATTGCAAAAGCAAGCTGACATCACCCTCTGCACTCATCATCATACCTGTACATGTCTATGCGATCACATGCCTACATATTCACAGACATGAATGTGCACACACATATTCCAGAATATATTCACACAGAGAGAAGTCAATGAAAATTCCCCTTTTTGCTCACCAAATAGAAGAGCAGTATAGCTATATATTAACTAGCTTCTCTTTCAAATTGTGAGCATATATACTACATACATGTATGGGGTAGTTTGCACACCATTTATTTTTGCACTGCTGAGCACCTAACTTAAAACCATACACTTGTGATATTCCTAACCACTATGATTACTTAATATTACTATTTCAATTTTAAGCTTTATAAGGTCTTACACATGAATATATACATATGTACATTTACATCTAATTTAGAGATAGAAAAATTAGTCAGTTCAAAGTGGTTCAGTAAAGTACTAAAATAATTTTCTCATTAATTGATTATTCACATTGAAGTAGAAAATAAAAAAGATATTCAATCCCATAACTGCAACAATGTATAAAACAAAAATAATCAAAATAATAATTTATTAATAAAAATTATGTTCAAGATAAAACTTCATTTTTCAAATTAAATCACCCCAAAAAAGGAAAAAAGTCACTATCAATGAAAATAAGGCTGTTTCCATAATGTACCAAGTCTTAAACATCAGAAGAACATAAAGGAAAAGGGAGATACATCACTTGGAGGCTGTGAGAAACGTGTGCATGGGTGTTGAAATGATGTCTTAAAACTTCCACATTCTAAGTTATGATAATATCTATGGAATCCATACAAATTAGGTGCAAAGCAAGCACACCAGTCCTTACACAGTAGGAAATAGTAGGACTAAAGCCAGGTCACAAAGGTGTTTGCATAGTATTTGATTTTTGTTATGTTGAATACAGATCCATACACGTTCTATATTCCTAATCCATACATGTTTATTAAAGACTTTCATATCAATTTTAAAAATTTAGAGTCCTATAAAGATTGGGAAGCCCTGTCTGGTACATAATAGTGCCACATAAATATTATAGTTTCTGAATTGTAGTCCATGAAGTCCGCATTTTCCATATAAATTAATACCTTTTTTTCTTGAGACAATGCAGGTAATTTGAAATTGTGGAATAGAAATCAGTCACCTGGAATTTATGTTTAGCTCACTCAATTATACATTCCTTTGTTTTTAGATTAGTGGCTCCTATTTAATACAACTTCCTTCCTCTTTTACTTCAGACTTAATGATGGGCAAATCAAGAGGATAAAATAGCATAAAACTAATATTTTTTCATATGCAGACAATATTGTTCATAACTGAAAATTGCAATCAATTCATGACAGTATTTTTGGACACCGCTTTGAGCTAAGATGAACCTGAAGCGGGGTTATTGACGGCTGGCAGCATCGAAGGCTCTCACTTCAGTTATTTCCATTCTGCTTTGGAGACACTGCATGAAAAGAAGACACTTTTTTGTTTATGAAGTTTCTTTTTTTTTAACTTTTGAGAATTTATTTTATATTTTAGCCTAATATGATGTTTAATAAAAATTACATTCTTAATCTTCAGACATTGAAAGATTATTTTCTCTCTCCAAGTTCTCTGTAACAATTATCTGGACTCCGAACGGATGCTGGGACTACTAAACTTTTTGAAATAGTCCCAGCAGTGTGATCATATAACTCAGCTGGCCTGTCAGCACTATCATTTTATTTCTCATAGATCCTTACATCAGGGAGACATAAAATGGTTTGCACCATTAATTTCTATGCCCAAATACAGTGTTTCTCAGAAGGTTGTCCATGAGATGTTTAAACTGGAGTGCTGGTAAGATGGTCATTAATTATCCAGAAATGGATCCTGAGATGTGAACTTTGCATTCATGACATTATACATCTTCTGGGATCCCCAGAAGCTATGAGCTGGACAGAACTGAACTGGCAGCATCCAACACTCTATGAAGGGCTAGTTCACAAAGTCAGAAACTGCAGGCCATAGGTTAGGCATTCAAGATGATCTCGGAGCAAAGGGGGAAAGCGGCACATTTGCATGGCATTTGATATCTGAAAATCCAAAACCAAGCACCAAGTCAGCTATATACATAAGATATTAAATGTAGGATTTGAAGTACACAAAACAATATAAACTCAGAAACACATTTAATCTGCATTCATCCAAATTCACAATTTGGATATGTTTCAAAAGCTAGTATCTTTTAGAATTGTTGTCCAATTCAAGATCAGATACTTTGTCTTTCATTAGGACTTAAGGTTGTCCTTTATCACATATCTGTTTCTGTCATTCATTTAGTATTCAAAACAATCAAATAAACTAGGTATCTAGTAATACTCACAAATATTATTAGATAAGACAATTAGAGTAGAACTGAATTTACTAATTCCAGTTGCACTCAATGAGAGAGGCCCCAGGAGCTTCTGATTAACAGCACATATGGACCATAGTGGGCAATCATTTCAGATGTGGCATCTGTGGACCTTAGTGGGCAGTCACTTCAGATGTGGCATCTGTGGACCTTAGTGGGCAGTCACTTCAGATGTGACACCTGTGCCCCATGATGGGCGGTCATTTCAGATGTGGTATCTATGGATCTTAGCGGGAAATCTTTCGGATGTGGCATCTGTGGACCTTAGTGGGCAGTCACTTCAGATGTGACCCCTGTGCACCCTGGTGAGCGGTCACTTCAGATGTGGCACCTGTGGAACACAGTGTGCAGCCACTTCTGATGCAGCACACGTGGACCATGGTGGGCATTCACTTTCGATTGCTTCTGCTGCCCTATATGGTAGTTCTCACAGAACAGAAGTGTTTCTTTCCTAGTAGCCTGCGTTCAAAAAGTCAGCACTGCTAAAGTGTGAACATATTGAAAAGATAATGCTGAAAGCAGATGATTCACTTTAACAAAACAGAAACCTGGCTACATCAAGGGCTCCTTGGGTTTTGTATTCCATTATTGTTCAACCTGTGAAAGAAAATTGGACAGAATTTCCTTTGAAAACTTTTTTAGGTATAACTGAAACTTTTCCAGGCTTATAAAGTGCCTTGTCAACCTGGTACTAAATGTATTTTTAAGGATTCTTTATTTAATTTCCCTGACAGAAGACCTGGGAAGAATACATATATGCAATGAATATTTCATAAACATTGATTTATTAGGACTTCACTACCTTTGCTTCAAGAATTATCCATTCTTCCGAAAGTAAATACACAAAAAAAATACCTGTTAAGTATACCAGGTATAGTAACTAAACCAAATTTCCTGAGGACAACCCTGAATTTCATAACAACTTCTGGGCTTTACAGACCATGGAGAAGATAGTCAATCAATGTAATATTAATATTAATATTTTAGCTGGCAAAGGAATAGAGTTCTCAGCTACCACGTGTAGCTCTCAGGATGTCACATACACAGCTGTAAAATTATTATTCATTTATATTTACGAGCTTCATATATTTTTACATAAAATAAGGTTGATATAATTATCTAGATGTAAAGAAAATGCTGATTATAATCTTTTATTATACTGTAACACTACTGCTGTTCCTTTTCACACATTTGCTGCAGCTGGATCCTTTTTGCACTTGGCAATTAGACCTACCTGTTTTTATTCTATTCACAATGAATAGAGTTGCCTCCAAACCAGCACCCCTGTATTTTATTACATTATTGATGTCATTTCATAATTTGAGTTACCTACCATAAATTCAGACATAATTTGGCATCGTCTTTAATTATTATTTGTGCAGCATTCACTAGGTGGTTAAAATATTCTATTATATATCGGGTTACTATGTCTAAATATCATTAAATATATTGTCACATTGGTGTTAGAAGATAAGGAAGTCTAGTAGAATTTTCATACTAAGATAGGAGATGAGTCAGAGTGGCGGAGGGAAACTATCAGGCTTGTATTACCGTAGAGTTCCTTAAGAGTGTTTCACAACTAAAAGGCTTTATAAGGACTTTACATAGTACTCCCAAATTACAAAGACAAATATGTATCCTAAAATCATGCAATTGTTACGTTACTCTTTCTTTTCAGTGTAGAGGGAGCATAATAGACTAAAGATGTACTGACTAACTTTCTTCCTGGAATAATTTAAGTTTTAATTCATTTTGATGCATCACCAATATCATGTCATACCACCATGAATATCTTGTTCATACTTCTACAAGATGGATGACATTATCGCACCATCATTGAGTTATCTCTAACATACAGTGGACATGAGGGGCCAAAATAAAATTAGATATCCCCAAACAGTTTTAAATTCCTTAAAATAAAAGTATAAAATAGCTATTGTGTTAAATAAAATCTCTGATGTTAATGCATTACATTATAATGCCTTAAATACTTTAGTTAATATTATTTAATACTAGGTATATAAAGTTTAAACTTGACCTTGAAATATACGAGTATTACACAATTGTCAACATCACCACTTTATTGTTCTTTCTTATTTTTTCTCTCTTTATCCCATTTCTGACTTCCTAATAGTTACCCTTGTACTTCAGTATCTCCCTTTGAATTCCACATAGAAAACCAGGATACCTGCTCTACTGAGTCTGACTTACTTCATTCAAAATGACCATCTCCAATTGCATACATTTTTCCCACAAGGAACAAATTTTATTCTTCTTTTACTTCTAGTTATGAAATTTAGCGTATTCATTTATGCCTTCATCAACTGATCAGTACATAACCTGATTCCAAATTTAAACTACACAAAATAGTGATACAAAAGACATGCCTAATATGATATGCAAGCACCTCCACAGTAAGCATCTGGGGTGGTTATGTACTTAAACTGGCATAGTTACATCATACAAATACTCTGCTTTTAATTTTTTGAAAAATGTGTAGAGTCTAACTTACATGAACTTTGGTAATATCTTTAGATTTCCTTTTCCTGAAATCCTAGCTATTTTTTGCATTTTATTTTCTCATTGATAGATGTTTTGACAAGGCAAGATTTGAAAGTGGAAATGTAATTTAAACTTTCAGATCCTTGACAATAAATACTTCAAACATTTTTAAATGTCTTTTTTGTCATTTGTATGTTTTCATTTTAAAAATAGTCACTTATATATGCTTGCCTAATTAGTGAAAGCATCATTTGATCTTTTGTGGTTTAATTTTTTTGGCTTTTACATGTAATAGAATATATTAATCCTTTGTTGAATAAGCAGCTAGCAAAGAGTTTCTCTCATCCTGCAGGCTTCCTTCTTTCTATAGATTATGTTTACTGGTGTGCAGACGCATTCTAATTCTGTCCGACCTGGCTGATCCACTTTAACATTACTGTTTCTGAAGGTACAGAAAGTTATTAACTATGCCTAGATCTTTGCATGTTCCTCCTAAGCTTTCCACTAGAAGTTTTAACAGTCCAGTTTTTCATATATTAATATATAAATATGTAAATATAAAGCACATAATGACGTATTGAACTAATTTCATTTACTATTGTACAGAGTAAGATACGGGTCGAGCTTTCATCATCTATAAATGTGGCAATAATTTTTTCAACACTGATTGTTAAAGTTTTGTTTCTTTTACAAAAGTGTGTTTTGCGTGTTTCCTTTTTCGGGATGATTCTTTTGTCAAGAATCACATGACTGTAACAGCCTTTCTTCATTTAAAGGTTTTCCATTCTATTCTATTTGTCTGTGCGTCTATTTTCAGTACAGTACTGTGTTGTTTTTATGGTTCTAGTATTCTACTATATATTGAGATTAGATAATGTGATTTGCCCAGCATTCATTTTCTTTTAGGATAGGTGTTTTGCCAAATGAATCTTACACATGATTTAACTTGCCTATATCTTTAAAGAACATTACTGAAAGTTTATTGGGGATTATGTTGAATCTCTAGTCTCTTTTGGTCTTTTCTGCAATTTCATAATGAAAGCTAATAGTGTTCATAATAACAACAACATTTTAAAGTAATAAAAATAAACTGATAATTGTTAGGAACCGTTATTTAGTCACACAAAACTCCCTGTGTGTAAAGGAGAAGTACACAATATTTAAGGAAAAACAGTAAGATTTTGTGTATTATTTGACTCTCAAAATTTAGGCTTTAGTAAATTATGGTCACAAGGATCTATAAAATATTGAAGCACTTATTTTTATCCAGACTATGTTTACCTGATATGTGGTATTCTGAACTATAGGTATCACCCACTAAAATCCATTGTTATAAATTGGGTCCTTTGCATTTAAGTACTAGTGTATTAAAGTTGCACATACAGGATATAGTCATAGGAGAGATGGTAGAACCTTTAAGAGATCCAACATGATGAAGGCAATATAGGTCATTGCCTTAAAAAAAATAGGTAGCATGTTGTCTCTTCTTTCTTTTTGTTTTGTGTCTATGAGTTAAAAAGCTTGCTTTGCCATTTTTCCCACAATGATTTGCCACCTTATTTTAGGCCAAAGCCAAGCAGCCAAATTTGCCACAAATGAATTTCTGAAACAACACACAAATGAAAATTCCAGTTAATTTTCCCAAGAACTTTTAAATAGAGATAGAAATAGAGCAAAGATACTAGCATTATAACATATACAAATTTCTGTGCAATATTAGTAATGCATATCCAACATAGCACTTTTACAACACTATGAATATTTAAGGATTAACTTATCAACATACAAGCAGCGAATGTAATTAAAATTTTTACTTCATAAAACAAGAAAAAATAAAAGGCAAAAGTATTTAAAACTTCATTGAATGGTGTTGGTAACTTAAATTCTCTCAATAAAAATACAATTGGATAAAATATGAGTCAATAGGATTTTGTTGTCATTTTCTAATAGTTTGTAGCACATTATCTAGTCATAGAGTATGTACTATCCATAATTGAACATTTTCATTTTGTGTTAGTATAAAAATTGTAAGAGCTCTTTGCATTCCATGACCTATTAGAAATGTAATTCACATAAGGTAGATTTTATTGCATATTATTGATAGACATTTTAATACGTATTACAACTTAATATGCTCTTAGGAATTTCTCTCTAAATTAACATGTATATTGTGCCTTCATACTTTTATTCATGTCATTGAATGAGTTTTGTGTTTCTCTTCTCAGTTCTTACTTTGAGTCCACCTGAAACAACTGGATTGCCATTTTGAGTAGAAAAGGAACAAATGTAGGGAATTTTAGAAAATCAGCTGGAATTAAGAAACTCACACATCAAACGCACTTGCAACACTAAAGCCCTTAATAAATTTACTTTAAAACACAGAAAAAAAAATAATCAGGCTTTGCTATATTTTTTCCTCAAACAAAATATACTAAATTATTATCTAGTGGGAAACCATATTCAATATGAGGTGTGTTTAGAAATTGAGAAATTTGGGCTTCAACTTCAGAAATTTGTTTTTTTAAATTTATGTATGTGTGTGCGCACACGTGTGCAATGCCCTCAGGAGCCATAGAAAGGCATCTTATCCCTGGAGGTGAGTTTGACGGTAGTTCTGAGCAGCCAGACTAGTGTGCCAGTCTACATGAGAGACACTCCCAGGAAGTTGTCCTGCCTGGAAAATTCAAAGATCTGCTGAGCTGCCCAGCACAGGCTCAGACTAACTATGCTACCTCTAAAGGACACTTTTTTCCCGCTGAGTTGCCTGTAGGTTGTGCAGTGCACTTGAGGTGGGTTTCCAGATTCGTGAGCTGTCACTCAAGCTTGGGTAGCCTTTGGCCATGTGGTCACCATTGAGTCATTTCTCCTCTCCACCAATATTCATATAAGCAATCCCATTAAAACTCATGTTAATCTTTCATGTCTCTCTAAAAATAGTGTTGCGCATGAGATTCCAAGTGCTACTATGTGGTTCATTGCTTTGCTACTGAAAACAGACTGTAAAAATCTAAGGAGACTCAATTTTTTTCTACAACCAAAGGAAGAGAATACTCTACTATTATTTTCAGATATTAACATTAAGTCACCTGACACTAAGAAAGAAAATTGAAAACTTAAGAAAAGGAGATCAAGTATGACCTCATTTGCTGAAGGCAATTTATATATTGAGGACCACTAAGTAAGGAAAGTGAACAGTTTACAGGGATAATAAGTATATATTTCACTTAGCGAATTTCATATCTCCAACAGAAAATAAAAAAAAATGAAGTGAATCTACCTTAGTTCAAACATTTACAAATATTTAGAATATTAGAATATAGACATCTAAAATAAAATAAAGAGTGAGAGAGATGTCACAAAAGTTAAAAACATTTTCTGTTCTTTCATAAGACCTGAGTTCATGCATATGGGGGCCCACAAACGTCTGCAATTCCTCTTCCAGGGCATCTGGTGGCCTCCCTGGCCTCTGAAAGCATGAGGCGCAATGTGGTGCATAAACAAACATCCAATGAAAACATGTGTACATAATCTTTTAAAAAACTGAAAAGATATATTTATTTATGTAATCTCCTTCATGAGTAAATATTCACTTTATATAAACATAAAACACAAATGGTATAAAAGAAAAGCATGCAAACAAGAAAGGCCAACTGGAATTCAACTTGAATACCATAAAATAATTGTCAATCTAGCAAATAAGCCGCACCGGTGATATTAGCTGTTAATTTGCAAGACTCTTCACTTCGTGTGAGTTTCATTGCTGACTTCTCTGTTAAACCTGCCAGCAGATCCAGCTAATGCCAGCGCGATAAAGTTGTGAGAAACACCACGAGCAACCACTCATGGATGTCCAACTCATTCTCAGCCACAGCAGGTTTCTGAAAAGCTATTACAATTTCTACTGACCAAGGTATCACTTAAATTCCCCAGAAGGAAAGTGCTCCTTAATGTTACTTCTCCATTACATAGAACACTATGTCAATTCCAACCCAATTATTCATCTCTTTGAAGAACTGGAAGCACAGCCTTCCATTGTCCTTCGAAGGAAAGTTTTAATATACCTATTCAAATATGCACTAATTAGTGAGAAACAAGCCTAAGCTATTGACAGAGCTTTAATAATTAATGTCTCCATGTCATTTTTTGTGACCCTAAAATAAAATTCCATCTACAATACTGTAACTTTCTGTAATACTTTAATATTTTCTTTATTCTTTGGATCTCTTTGGAGTGATATCTCTGTCACATCCATGTAAACCTGAGGTCAGAGAACAAAACTGTAAGATTTCTCTTAAGTTGCATTGTAGTGTTTCCCAAAACAGGGCCAAAATATCCTTTTCAATTAATTCTAGCATCCCAGTAAGGGAAAAAAAATAAGAGTGAGAACATTAAAATATGAAAATTATCACATGATAAATTCCATGATATGATTAGCAATATTTGTAGTCAGGGTGGCAGGTTTTAGAGTCACCTCGGGGACAAGAACTTGGGCATTTCTGCTGGAGCTCATCTACATTGGATTTGGCAAGGTGGGAAAACCTACCTTATCTAAGGGAGGCAACATCAGTTTGGCTGTAATCCTGGAGAGAATTCAAGGCAAACTGAACAAAACATTCATTTCTCTCTGCATCCTGACTGAGGAAACAGTAACACCATATGCCACAATAAACTTCATCCTCTAACCGGGTCACAATAACCCTCCCTTTGCTTAAATTGCTTCTTGTCATGCATTTTGTCATAGCAGAGAGAAAAGCATCTACTTACTACTCATGACATAACTTAACAAACACATGAAAGAAGCCAAAACATCACTACTGATGAATGGAATGCTTAAATTGAAACACTACAAAATGTTTTAAAACTATGCCATTTTAAAAGTAAGGTTATGGAGTTAAAATTGCTGAGTTAAAAACCTGCAAACTAACACATGTAAAATTACATATTAATATTTTTACTGAAAGCTTTTCATTGTCTTCCAAATGTTTGCAGTTTCCAAAAAACCTCAGAATATAGCTGAAAGGTATATGGATGATGTAGGCACTACAGAATTTCCTCCACTATATCAGAAGCTGTTCTTCCTCATGCTCTTCACTTATGCCAGTCTGAATTAACTTTAGAGTCACTCCACAGCCCATCCCTTATTGGTAGTCTTTGCATATATTACTATTTTTTAAATTATAAGTTCATTGACTCTAATATTCATGTTCGCCCTTGATGAGCTAATACATGCAATTGTATATTTCATAAGCCTAGCATCACATCTATTGTATGCTCTCATAAATTTGTAAATAAATATATTAATGAAAATGTACTTTTTCTATATCTGTATGCAGAAATAGAAAAGCATTATATTAACAATTATAATGGGATTTTGTATAGAAATGGACATATTAACTCATGCATGAAAAACAATAAATTAAGCAGAGAATTATAAGTGATATAAAGGTAATGATATCTATTCTCTCTCAGGTTAATCATCACATTGATCATGCTGAGAAGTTTATGCCCATCTTACTCATTTTTCCATGATGTATTCAGCCTCAAATATAATTAAAGTACTTAGAATATCAAAATTATCATGTAGGATACTTACTTATGCACTAGGGGATATTTTTTGCTACTGTAAAGTTCAATGTGTTTCATTTCTATACTTATTGTTATATTTATTCCTAGAGTACACACATTTTTTTCTCAATCTAGGTATTTCTGCAAAGGGATAATGAGGGTGTAATTGAATCACCAAATCTATTGTTCTTATGTTAATGAAATAATCCTAGTGCTGAATGAAAGACTCATCTTTCTTCTTATTGCAATTACCCTAATTTAAGTGTTTGAGACGGTGTAACATTGTTGTCCATTTTCCCAGTTTTGGTGAGATTTTAAAGATTGTTTGCTCAAATTAGTTTCAAATACATTGATTTGCCTGTGTACTTTTAAAGATCGTCTTTGTCTGATATGTCTTATATAATTTAGAAGGGAAGTATACTTCCTTTTTTTTATTGATTTTATTGAGCACTGCATTTTCCCCTGCTCTCCTCACTTACTCTCCCCTCTCCATCAACCCTCCCCCAAGGTCCCCATGCTCCCAGTTTACTCAGGAGATCTTGTCTTTTTCTACTTCCCATGTAGATTAGATCCATGAATATCTCCTTGAGGGTCTTCATTGTTGTCTACATTCTCTGGG
This sequence comes from Microtus pennsylvanicus, assembly GCF_037038515.1. Taxonomy (NCBI): domain Eukaryota; kingdom Metazoa; phylum Chordata; class Mammalia; order Rodentia; family Cricetidae; genus Microtus; species Microtus pennsylvanicus. Next base: position 61,640,991 of record NC_134592.1, on the reverse strand, counting down.
ATTGTGAATTGTAGGCTGATTTTCTTTGCTTTATGTCTAAAAGGCACTTATGAGTGAGTACATATGATATTTGTCTTTCTTGGTCTGGGTGACCTCACTCAATAGGATGTTTTCTAGATCCATCCATTTGCCTGTAGCTTTTAAGATGTCATTATTTTTTTTTCTGCCATGTATTACTCCATTGTGTAAATGTACCAGACAAAGAACATTTAGGTTGTTTCCAGGTTCTGGTTATTTCAAACAATGCTACTATGAACATAGCTGAGCACATGTTCTTGTGGTACGATTGTGCATCCTTTTGATATATACCCAAAAATGGTATTTCTGGGTCTTGAGGAAGGTTGTTTTATAATTTTCTGAGAAATTGCCATACTGATATCCAAAGTGATATACCAGTTTGCACTCCCACCAGCAATGGAGGAGTGTCCATTTACCCTACATCCTCTCCAGCATGAGTTGACATCAGTGTTTCTGATCTTGGCCATTGTTAAGGTAAGTCTACTTCTAAACTGTCTGGTTTGGCATATTTGCTGAGTGCCAATTGGAATGCACATTTTTGTCATTAATTATATTTGAGGTTTAGCAAGCTACACTTACAAATGCACAAAATTTAAGTATAATTTTTGTATTATTTTCTCAAATACATTTGGTGAATGCAGGTAACGTATGATGTTATGAAATATATGACATCTAAACATGTTCCAATGGTGAATACAGATGCCAATCATCTTAGAAATCAAATACTGATATCTTATAGGCAAACTGCCGACCAACAAAATTCTAAGTACCTTCTTAACTCCTGCAGTTTAGGCGTTCTATAGGAACTTGTGTGCCACTTTCTTTAAAGAGTTTTTTTTTTTAATTTAAATCTTCAAAACACATTGAAAATAGGATCTTTTGCATGAGAGAACATTATTCTTTGTTACTATGGAAACTATCAGCTCTTCCCCAACAGTGTTCTCTCTGGCTCTGCATGTTTGTCCTTAAGATCCATCAGCTGCCACATTATGTCTGCCTTTGCTCTGACTTTGATGGAGTGGAGTTTTATGACCTTCATAGTTCTAGAATAATCATTTATTTCACCAGAGATTCTGCTTTCTCACTAACATAATGGAAGCATTTAAGTAATCAGATGCATTTTAAGCCCATTATTATCTAATAATTTAGATGGTAAATTGCCAAAATCCAAATAAATCTTGCACAAAATAAATATTAACTAAATGAAATAATTATGTCATTTGCACATATTATATCATCATTTTTTCTTCTGTTCATGGCTGTGACAAAGCATTAATCAGAACCTCAACCTCAGCCAACAATGCCCTAAAAGTTCATGATTTCCCTATGTTTTATGTGAATGTTTTAAATACTGATTTGAGTTGTGCCAATGATCTGCCTCAAGGATTCAGTACTCTTCAATTATTAATGCAAAATGAAACATGACAAAACAAAAATACAGAGTTTATAAGTTATTCTTAACTCTCACAGTTGAAATTTATTGTATGGGGACTGTTTTCTCCATTAAATCACAGAAAAACTGAATTCTAGCCGAGAATAATGTATACACCAGGATTATTTTAAAAGATCATGGTAAATGTTAGAAGTATGCGGTCAACTAAGTTCCAAGCCCATTTTCACTTAGAAATCAATCAGATATAAACAAACACTGGAATGTTGATGAGGCCATCAACATTGTTATAATGACTAGAGACTCTCTTATTTTATGGTAGGAGCAGAGTTCTGTAATCAGATATTACAATTGACCACACACAGGGTAGGGCTTATTGCTACATTGATTGAACACAGTTCTTGTAGAAACTGGACATAGATCCAGAGAGACCCTTAAAGATCTGGATTAAATTTTAGTCAATATTCTCAATAAAATTGAGAACACCCACTGAAAGGTCAAATTATCTTCACAAAATTATTTGTTATATACCTCAAAAGCACAAATACTTTTAGTCGCAATGTTAGTAAAACCATGAACCTTGACATTAAACATTCTTGTCTTAAACATTGGTGTTTGTTAACTAAGGTTTGATTGCCCAACTCCTCTTTATATAAATGGTCAACCATAAAAATATTTTAGAATTCACAAATGGATAGCATTGCTTACAATGAGTCAATATTTAGTACTTAATGAATGTAAGCTAATTTAAGTAAACCATATTTTAATATGTTGATTTACTTTAACTATAAGATCTAAAGGTGAACTGTCTTTGCGTGTCAAATAATAACCTTCTATATTATTAAATATGTATTTATTAGATCACCTAACTTATTGTGTATGGTAGTTTGAATGAGAATGATCCCCAGAGGCTCATATATTTGAATGCATGGCCTGAAGTACCTGAAACATTTTGGGAAGGATTAATTGGTATGGCCTTGTTGAAGGAGGTGTATTACTCCAGGTGGGCTTTGGGGTTTCAAAAGACCACTGCTGTTCCCAGTTAGCTCTCTTATTTTTGCCCTCTTCTAGTGGATGAGATGTAAGTTCTCAGCTACTGCCCCTACACCAGGCCTGCCTACCTTCTGCTATGCTCCCTGCCATGATGGTTATGGACTCATACTTGAAATACTAAGAAATAGCACAATTAAATTTTTTCTTTTGTAAGTTATCTGTGTTATGGTGTCTTTTCATAGTAATAAAAAATAAATAAGATATTGTATATATAAAGTACAAACTCAGCTTCAGTCTTTGTTTTAAAATTTCTAGAACTTTAAACTAAAACTAAGAGGAGATAAAACAATGTTAGAAAACACATTTAAATATGGCCATATTTCTACAGAATAGTGTAATAATATACATGAAAAGAGAAAAAAATAAGTAAAGGCCACAGCTATAAATACTCATTTCTGCATGTCTATCTGTAAAAAATGAACCATTTTTTTTATTCTCAAGATGAAGAGGTAATAATAGTGTCAAGAATTCTATGAAAATGAATCTCAAAGGCATTGTAATAACACATAATAGAAATGACTTTCTCACCTGATAAATGACTTTCTAAAAGGCCGGTGGTGGCACAAAATTTAATTATTGCAAATCTTTAAGTTTCTCAAATCTCTTCTAGTTAGTATGTCTTTTTTTTTTGTTTCTTTGACAATAAGAAAAATGTTTGTAAAATAGTAATGGAGAAAAAGTTATGGAAATCTGATATAAAAAAGTGAGACATGAGTTTGTCTTATTATACTGTAACTTTGTCACTTTCCTTTGAATTGGTATCAGGTTATTATTCTGACAAGAAATAGCCAAGAAATATAATGTATATGTATTTAGTATATACATTTCAAGGAAATAGTGAATAGATTTTTTTCAACATGATATTTTTCTGGTGTTGTATTATATATCCTAAAATATCTCTAAAACAAGAGATTTTGCAAGTTATATCAAATGAAGTAAACATATATAATTTATATATATGCAAATATATGCATGTGTATATATGTCTGAAACACTCCATAATATAAGCTTACAGAATATATGCCATCTTCTGCTCCAAAAAAAATGTTAGTGCATTTAATATAATAGCATGCATCATGGTATCCAAATAAAGCATATGCCTATTGAAAAGACTATCATTTTTATATACATATCTATTTCTAGATGTTAATGCATTTTATGTTGAATTAGGTAAGAAACCACACTATTCTAAGCAAGTACTATTCCATTTTCTATAAGCAAGGTATATGTTCTTACAATGCAATTGTGAAAAGAAGGCATTTTCCTATTCATTTTCTAGAGGCTTTGATTATACCACTTATAGATTTGTATTAAAATCCAGGCAGTATATAGCCAATGATAGAAGGAAGTCCCTAAGAGTCACCTCATATGTTGTCCACATTTCCTTTCCTCAGTCATGAAGAATTTGGGATTGTCATTATTTTAAGTTGGGTGCTAGAAACAGAAGGATTATAGCAAAGTCCATCAGAGCTTCCTTTAACCTGAAAGGAATATATTCCATGAAAGAAAAAAGACTCTTGTTGTTTAAGGCTATTTTTAAGATTATGAGGTTGTATTATATGGATTTTCACAGTATGCCAATGCTATCAAACATCTGTTTTCATCATATAGAGCATGATGAGTAACAAAATGATTCCACCTAACTCTGACTTGATGAGTCATGGGGATATTAGAAAGTCCTGTGAGAGTAAGTATGAATGAATCTTACAAGAGCAACAAGGGTTACTATTGGCAAATGGATAACCATAAAGTCAATCCCAGAATGATGGTTATCAGCCACTAAAGGTTATCAGAAAAATTCCCTCAACAATTGTAAGTAGTGCCACCAAAACATTCCCTAGCACTCCTGCAGCTGTGTGCCGCTCAGGAAATTCACAGACTTTGTGAGTTTTCTAAATCATATGCGCCTTCTTCCTACTAACTATATTGGATACTTCAGTTTGGAAGAAATAACATTACAAAATTCTCCCTTTTTCTACAACTCTTACTCTTGTCTTTTCCAGATTAGGTCTTTGAAATTTTTGTAGACTGTTTTGATCATATTTATCATACTGTCCCATTCCTCCCCAGATCCGTTAATTTTCCTATTGAACCAACACTTTTTCTTTGGTCCCAATAAGACCCTGTTGTGCAGCCCAAATATTCTTGGTTGAGTGGCATTGCAGTGGCATGTGTTTAAATTACTAGGGGCATGTCTTGAAGAAAATCATTTCTGATTCTTTTTCTGCCAAGTTCCCAGTCCCTTGTGTGAAGTGGTGTAGATGTCTAGTTAGTGTTTCCATGTATGACGAGTATTTGATCACTATTTCATTTCAGCTCTCACTATTTTTTAGTAACATGCTAGTGAATAAGTTACACAGACACCATTGCCCACTATAGGAATTTATCCTTCATAACTAAAATGGCCACAAACAGTAGCTTGTGGATTTGAATGCAAATGTTTAAAATGCAATTTGATAAACATGCCCATTTGTTTAGTATCAGTATTTTTATCTGGGTCAGATGATTCCTCTAGCAACAGGGTTGGACTCTGCCTTCAAATATGGCTTCTTTCCTGTGGGAAAGCAGGTGTTAGCATCATAACAATCATGCCACTATGACATAAAGAGGCATATAACTGGTGTGTCTGTAGTATAATATATACAGTTCATAACAGATGAAAATTGTAATAGAAAATTCTCCAACAGAAGTTTGTATAGCACTTTCTAGCACCATGAAGATGCTAGCAATAAGGAAGGTGTTTTCAGTTTAGTCCAAAATATTAATGAGGTTATCACAAGCAACATTATGCCTCCCGAGAATGCGTTTTTTTCCACTAACCAGGGCTGTCTGCTGTCTTTTCTCAGTTTTTAATTGCTGTTTATACTCTTCTGTTTTTTTTTTTTTCTATATCTGTAAGTCATCCTGGTATTAATACAACTTAGTAAAACTTTTTTTGCAGAAGGTGGCCCAGCATTGTCTGTTCTAAGCAAGTACCAACTAGAGTGAGACAATTGGGAGATACAAAAAAATAAAAAGATGTTTTCAAACTCATTGTTTGTATCGTTGTTTTATCAAAATACAAATGGTGAATACAGCAGCAAGGAGGTACCTTATCTAGTTATTTGTACTCACAGTCTTTTTCATGAATCATCAGACTTCCTATAAACCCTGTAAGTCTTAAAATTTAGTCAGTTTTGAGGGCCTCTGTCACCCTCCAAGAACGGTATGTTTCAACTTATTGTATACCCAGGTTATTAATCAAAATATACTTTAGTCAAAACTATTTGCTGTATGTACTTTAAATAAAGTATATCTTAGAAAAAAGCTTTTATTCTATATCTTAACATTTAAATGAAGAGCCACTGTTACTTTATGTATAAACTCTTTATTAAATTAAATTAATTCATTCATAAGTTAATTAATTATATTTTTTGAATTTTTAAGAGAAGGTTTCTCTATATAGCTGTCATGAAACATGCAACAGTTTGGCCTTGAACACAGAGAGATTCGCTTGTTTCTGCCAAAAGAGAGCTGGGATTAAAGGTGTGAACAACCATTACTTGTTTCTGTACGAAGGCTTTTATTTGTTGATTTTTTTTGACACATGCAAATTACTTGGTATATGTTATAAAGTGTAAAAATGACAAACTATCACTTCAGGAAACCGAAGAGCTAGCTTATAATATACAGTTGTAGGCAATAAAGACAACATGAATTCTACATTAAAATTGTAAAATATTTCTAGATTTTAAAAAGTTAAAGACTAATGGTAAAATAAGAATATTTAATGTAATTTTGACAACAAAAACCAACAAAAATTATATTAAAAATTAATAATTGCCTTTATATAAATATATGAATGTTTTGTCATAAAGTTTTCTTAAGATATTATTTATGCTGAATATATCTTCTTCTATTTAGATATTATTAATATTTTGATATAATTTATGTCATATAATGGATATCTTGCCAAGTAACTAAAGACAACAATCATAAGCTCTTTATCAACCTAATGAACACAATTATATATGGCCTATTTGTTACGCAAATCACATTTGTAGCCAGAGTTAGAACTTTTATAGCAAATCTATTCTCATATAATTAATTGCAAAATACAATTCTCATATATATATATATATATATGGTACATACACAATGTTTTTAAATTTTTTTAATATTTGTTCTCATCTATTTGTGTGTGTGTGTGAGGAGTCTGTGTATTTATTTTTCATGATTTCCCTTTGTCAAAATGTTCTGTCACATTTCGATGGAAAGAATTTCACCCATTTATTCTTGTCTTACTCTGTTCTTCATGTTCTCTTTCCAGAGTGACATTAGTAATTAAATTTACTTAATCCTGATTGATAAAAGGAATAGCTACTTATTAAAATGTTTGTCATAAAAATGTATATTTTTCTTTCACTTTATAATACTATGCACTCAGCATCCATTCTATAATGTTGCACAACTCTTTGGATAAGGGGTTATTATTATGAATCTCAGATGCTCAATTAAGTTTTACTTAATTTACTAGTTCTATTTTCTTCATGTACCAAAACAGAATTGTTCAATTTTTATAAGTACTGAGTTTCTGAATGAATTAGAAGTACACATGTCTTCTACAAAAATTCTATATTTATTTTTACATTGGAACAATGAAATTCTTCTAATTTTAATTTACAATTTTAGTTTACAGACATACAGTATTACAAAACCAAATTTAAAAGATATTGAAAGTTAATTAGCTAATGATTAAATATTTTAGAAAGGTTGTGACCTTTACTAAGCATTTACATATGTTCCATAAAAATGATTAAGAATGAAAAACCACTATTGTCCTAATAAAATCAACTAGCAGTTAAGAAGATTTTTTGAAGTTTTATTTAATCCACTGAAATGGATATAAAGGAAGTTATAGATATTCCTGAGAAATATATTCTTTAAAATAATCAAATAACTTTAAAATATATACATTTGTAGATTAAATATTATAATTTTAATAGTTCTTTGTACCTTTTTATATTCTGAAACCTCAGTAGGATATCATTTTTTTCTGCACAATATTTTCATCAAAATATATTAAAATAAAATTCTTTGAAAATCACTAAGATACTAAGTGTTTGAGTTTTAACATCTGTGTATGAATTGAAATGCTACTTTATAGACTTTAGTAAACATAAATATGTAGAGATCAACTATCAATATATTGAACTCTAGTACACAAAACTGCAATTAGTAGTAGTTATAAATAGTTACTAATAATACTGAAAATTTATGCAAGATATGCTATCATTATTATTAAGCAAATAAAGTATCTACCTATTATGTATAAGGATAAAAGAAAATGAAATCACCACAGAACAAAGACAAAACAATCAATGGATATATAGAACAGAGGAGAAGGCTATGTTTATTTTATATGAATGTAAATATATGACACATATTATTTACATATTTTTTTATATTCTAAAATTCAAAAATAATAGAAAAATGTGTTATTCATAATTTTGTGTCTGAATTATTTATCTTTCCATCATGCACTATAATTTCATTCTTCTTTCTGTATAAATAAAACTCCACCATGTGCATATAAAATATTTTTTCATCTTCTGAAGAAGAGGTAGTCTAATTACACACCTTGGCAGCTGTGAATAATGCATAATAAATGCAAATGTGCATATCTATGTGAAAAATGGCTTGGAAATTTTGGGGGTATGACCTTAGTCACTATTCTATTGCTATGATGAGACACCATGAACAAGGCAGTTTTTAACAAAGGAAGTATTAACTGGGGGCTTGCTTGTTGCCTCAGAGGTTTAATTTGTCCACTATAATTATGGAAGAGTGCATGGTAGCTGGTCGGCATAGTATTGGAGAAGTAGCCGAGATCCATAAACAGAAAGAGCAAAATTGGGCATGGCTTGGGCTTTTAAGATATCAAAACTCATTCCCAGAGACACACTTTCCCCCAAAAGCCACACTTCCTAATGCTTATAAACCATTAAAATAGTTCTACTCCTTGGTGATTAACCATTCAAATGTATGAGTCTTTGGGGCATTCTTAGTCAAACTACTATAGTTACATATGTAGAGATCTAAGTTGGGTTATGCCATATAAAGTAGACATTAGATGATTAAAATGGCATTTCTAATAGATTAAAATGAAAGTAAATCTATTTTACAATTTATTACTGCGAATGCTATTTTATGGACACCTTAAAATAAAAATGATTTTAAACATACCATTAAAAGACAGGTTTTTAAGTTCAATACTAGGTATTTTTATAGTAAAGTAGGATTATCATTGAAGGTATTATAAATGGTATTTTGTTTTTCTTGTTTTTTTTTCTGATCCAGAGTTCAAACCAAGGACATTACATATACAGTGCAAGTGCCCTAACACTGAGCTACATTCTGGGCCAAAGATACCTTTTTGAATTTTATGATTATTGTAAGTAGTACTAGAGTTAATACTCTGCCAATATTTAATATAACAATAGACATTGATTTCTTAAAAAATGAAGGTGTTGAGTACACTGAAAGGGCCAATCCCAGTAATGATGCTTTGTAAAACAGCTTTTACAAAAAAAAAATTATGCTGATATATGTAATGATACATAGAGCAATTCTTTTTGCAACATGTATGTATAGTGAAGAGAGAAAACGAAACAAAATCTTTATACATCCAACATTTGCCTTTTAAACTCATTCACATGTGCAAAAAAGTCATTCATACATACATAAACAGATCTGAAAGTACAAAAAACTGCTTATTTGATAGTTATGTATAGTGATAAACAGGCAGGTAAATCTACATTGTTAATGAACGTAGAAACAATATATATTAACACCAAAAACCTCTGTTCTCCCTCTGACATTATTTCTAGATTTTGTTTTTTCTGACTTCTTTCTTATAAGGTGTCATAGAACGAAGGATACAGGCAGAACTTGCAAGGATCTGATCAAAATTCTCAATATTACAGGGAAAATTGTTGAACTAGAAACAGGAAAGATTGGTCTCCTCGTACAAAGAATATGCTCTACAGAAAGAAAACTGAGTTTCAAATGTGAGTTTGTGTGTGTTCTTGCAGGAAGGATGACGCTAAGATGAGTGATAGCTGCACTTTAAGGCCCCTGCTCACTGTATCGAAACACTGGGTTTTCTACCATCAGTTTGAATGAAAGAGTATCGTGTGTATATAAAATCGGCATTGGTAAAATTTGAAAGAAGCAGAATAACAGTCAGGGAAATTTTAAAGTATCTAACTTTGTGCAGTGTAAATATGAAAACTAGATGGACCATACATAATTCATTCTTTTGATAAAAAAGACGTTTTCAAAATCTAGTTGTCTGATATCTTGCATTTAAAATAATAAGTGCAATATATTTCAAAATAATGATAAGAAGTGTTACTATAACATGTTAATATAAGAAAAATTCTCTAGGATAAGAACTCCACAGAAAAGACATTTTCTGACAAATTGATGGTAAGATTAATTATCTTGATTTAACCAGTACATATTGTTTATCTATAATGAATCTTATATCTTACCTAGGTGTGATTGTTTGAATGCCCTCCATAATCTCATAGATTTGAACGTTTATTTACAGGGAATCTGCCCTGTTTGTAGGAATTAGGAGGTGTGTCATTTGGAGTGGAATTGGGGTTTCAGAAACCCAAGCCAGGACAAATGATTTTCTCTCTTTCCTGCTGTCTATGGATCTGGATGTAGAACTTGCTAGCTACCTCTCCACCACCATTTTTGCCTTCATGGGGTCATACTCCCTGCCATTATGATAGGAGACTAATCATGGAAATTGTAAGCAAGCCCCAGTTAAAAGTTCTTTTTTAAGAGTTGGCCTTGGTCATGGTACCTTTTCACAGCAATAGAATATTGACTAAGGACATTTAGCAAGTATGTATAATTACTACAGTAACGGCAAATTTAAAGAGATACAAGTATATAATATGTAACAATTGAATCAATGTAATTAGCATTTCTTCTTATTAAACCTATTATTGGGATCCCCTGTGGATTTTCATAATTAAAAAACTATTTGAGATAATAGAATGTATATTTTGAGTTTATTATTTGAGATATTAAACACATTGTTCATGTTGGAAGAAAAAAATGAATTAATTCAGACGATTATGTATTTAATGCATGTCAAATTTGCTTAAAATTCTCTAGTTATTTATAATCAAAGATACTTCTTAAAGCTGAGTAGATGGCTCTCATGTAATAACTTTTCTCTGAGATATAATATTTTCCATGAATTTGTTAAGCAGTAGTCTGAATTTGAAGCACAGACATGAACCTCTTCTGGCCCCCACAGGCACAGTAGGAACATGGAACACGTGCATCCAGGTACACACACACACACACACACACACACACACACACACACACACACACCTACCTACAAGTATACATTTTTTTAAATTGCCACTTATAAAATAATTTATAAGGATACTTCATGCTCATCAAAGGAAAAAATGCACCAAGATCACGTTTCCATTCTTAACATCTATGCACCCAAACACAAGGGCACCCACATTTGTAAATTTGTAAAAGAAACATTACTGAAGTTGAAAACATACTTATGCCCTTATAAACTGATAGTGGGAGACTTCAGTGCCCAACTTTCAACAATAGACAGGTCATACAGACAAAAACTAAATAAGAAATACTGGAGCTAAGAGACAAATGAAATACACCCAACATTTATTTATGTAACGCTTTATGAAAACACAAAAGTATATAACTTCTTCTCAGCACATCATTGGACTTCCTTCAAAACTGACTAAGTGGTCAGATACAAGAAAATTGAAATAGCCGCCTGGATCCTAGCAGACCACCATGGATTAAAGCTGTCTTCCAACAACAGAAAGCCTACAAATTCACAGAAACTTAACAACTCTCCACTGAATGATAGCTGGGTCAAGTCAGATAAAGAACAAAATTAAAAACTTTATAGCACTCAATGAAAATGAATAAACAACATATCTAAATTTCTGGGACACAGTGAAGTTGATGCTAAAAGTAAAGTCCATAAAACATACACGCACAACATAACTTCTAAGTACTAAGCCATAGAACACCTACTTACACCACAAGATTTAAATCTAATCCATCACTGATAACTTTTAAACACTTTTGCAACCATCCCAACAGATTCCCCTGTCCTTTGAAGAATCTACACCAATTCTGGTCTTTTAAAAATATTACAGTACAATACCCTTGTGTTTGTGCTGTTACATATATTAATATGCCAAAAATGTGCAAGGCTTTGCAAATATTACTGTTATTTTCCTTTCCTAATGTTTAATTAATATGCCTAAGTCTGCAGATTACATATTTTTGTCATGTAAAGTAGTTCATTGTAGGATAATGTTTATTTTTTATTAGCCTAAGAGCTTTTTTATGTCTAAGAAGCTTTGTGTTTCTTCTAGCTACAAGTGCTTATTTTGAACAATGCACTTTTTAATTTTTCATACATGTGTACACAAGTGTCCAAGAGTCTCTCAGTGAAATATGACTAGCAATCACCTTGACATTATCTGTTGAATATGTTCCTGTTTTATTTCAGTGGATAAGATTACATTATATCTTTGTATTTCCAATTTTTACCTTCATCTTAAATTTATAAAAGTTCCTATTACATACACACATGCTTGGAAATATTTTAAGTCTATTGGATATAAATTCAAAATATATTATGGACTTTTATATACTTTTATGTTTACTGGTAAGTATGTACATATTTTTATTCAAATTGTCACTTTTCATTGATGTAAAATGTATATATGCTTCGTGTTCATTTTTTACTATATTTTTCCTTTATCCTTGAGAACTTTTGCATGTATAGAAGGATATATGGTCATAGCCACTGCTCCGTATCTCCATATTTCCAACTCTCCCATGGGGGTCCTTCGCCTTATTTAATAACTAGAATTATTTTTAGTTTTGGTTTACTTTATTTTTAAAGTGGATATTTGTTTTTATTGCTTAAAAAACAATTTATTTTATTTTACATACCAATAATCCCAGTTCCTTTTTCCTTGTCTCCTCCTCATGGTCTCCCCCACCCCATCTCCATTCATTCCTCAGAGAGGTTGAGGCCTCTTATGGGGAGTCAACAAAGTCTGTCACAGCACATTGGTAACTCACTAACTTGAATAAAAACTGCCCACACCTGTCTCGAAAAACCAAAAAAAAAAAAAAAAAAGAAAGAAAGAAAGAAAAAAAGAAAGAAAGAAAAAAAAAACTGCCCACATACTCTTCATGTAAAGCTATCCACTGTATAACAAAAACAACAACAACAAAAAACCTACTCAGGGAAACATCCTATTAAAAGTAATGATTATCACACTCCTGTAGGTATCAATGGGCAATAGCTCCTCACTTAGGAATAGGTTCTTGAGACTGCCTCCTCTTTGGCTGGCTTGATCTTATGTAGTCTATGAGTTTATGAGTGTGATAATCAGGTCACGTCCAAAAGGCAGCTTTTTATGGCATTTCTCTCCATTCACCAGTTTTTAAATTCCTACTTCTCTTCTGCCATGATATTCCTTCTTGAGTCTTAGTTTTGGATGGGGTGTGATTGCAGAAAAAAAAAATATGTGCAATTTAGGCCCAAGAAATGAGTCTCAAAATTTTGACCAATCATGCGTCTCTGCACTGACTGATACCCACTGCCAAAGGAGCTTCTCAGACTAAGCTTGGCAACAATCTTATTCAAAGGTCTAAATATTTAGTAAGTAATTTGTCAACATAACCATTTAACAAAATGACAGTATCAGGTTCCCTCCGTAGGCATTGTTTTTGACTAGAATTATAATACCAAGTCTAAACTTACATACCTTGATAAAGGCCTCTAATTAAAACATAAAGTAATTAGTTACTCCATAATAGTCGGGCTATTATTTTACTTCGGGCTCCAAACTTTCTACTATGGGATTCAGACTATAATCCTGGGTTAGACAATTATGTACTGCATGACCTGAAGGAACTATGACTGAGAGCCAGTAGGGTTCAGAAGTTTTCTGGTCAGTTTGAGTCTTATTTCTCAAGTCTTATTTCCAGAAGCCACTCTCTGTGATGTTTTCAGCACAGAGTCTTCCTACATAGTTATGGTAGATAACCAAGGGCATGATCATAGTTCTATTCATTTGGGGATCTCTGTTCTGCCCTTGACCAAGAGCTCATAGGGAGGTATCTCATTATGTTATGCCTTGTGCTTTAATTTTCCTCTAATAACCCTGGTTTTCTGGAAGCACTGTTATTTCCTCCCTCAGGATATTCCACTTGGAGTTCTTATTTTTTTTTTAAGTTACACTTTCAGGCTTGCTTACCAGTAGGTAGGTTTCCACAGGTCTTTTCCACACATCTTTAATTTTAGTCAGAAGACTCTCTACCTCCTCTTGTACTCCATCCTCCCGTTTTTGCCTAATCCTCCAAAGCCCATAGAATTCCCTCTCCCTTCATTTTACATTCCCTACTGTCCTTCAAACTCTAATTTATCATTGCATTGTGTAACAGTAGATTTAGATAGGTCTTTTCATAATCCTTCCTTGGGTTAGTCCCTCACTAAACTGATTTTTCTCATATTTTTTTTATTTTCCCCAGTTGTTTCAGTTCTCTGTGGTTTTAATCTGTAATCTACTATCATCTCTCTATTAAAGCCCTCTTCCTAAACCTCTTTCTTGCTTCCATTTGTGTCAAATTAAAACAAAACAAAATGATTGAAACGAATATCAAAGTATGAGAGAAAACACGAAAATTTTAATTTTCTGGGCCTAGGTGACTTAACTGTATTATTTCCAATTCCATCTATTTATATGCAAATTTCATGACCAGTTTCTTTGCAGCTGAGTAATGTCCAACTGTGCATATGGATCCCATTTTTCTTGACCATTCATCTGTTGTTTGATATCTAGTTGATTTCATTTCTTAGCCACTGTGAATACAGTACCAATGGACATGGATGGGAAGTTTCTCTGTAATAGGATATACAGTTCTTTGAGTCCAAGAGTGGAATAGCTGGGTCATATCACATTTCTATGTCTAGCCTACTGACAGACCACTGGACTGATTTCTACAAAGACTTCCCTTGACTTGCACTAGCAGTCTTTAAAAGCTCCCTTATTGCTGCCACACCAGCAGCAACATTTGTATTCGTCATTATTTGTATTGATGAAGATATCAATTAAAAAAGTATGAAATGAAACCTTAAAGTAATTTTGCTATGTATTTTTGGTGGTCTGGGATTTAGTGCACTTTTTAAAGTGTTGGTAATCCATTTTAATTTCTTCTTTAGAGAGTTTCCTGTTCAATTCTGTAGATTATTTTTAATTTTTTTCATTTTTAGATTTTTTAATAGTCACATATTTCAGGCATGAATTAATCTTGGAAAAGGAGAGGGCAAAGATATTCTCTCACTCTCTTCAGTGTCTATCCACTTGTTTCAAATTTTCCTTGGTTGTTCCGTACTTTTTGTCCCATGAGTTTACATTTATTGATTTTGAGTCTAATCATATATGCTATTAGAAATTTCTTAATTGCACCTATTGTGAACAGTACTTCTTGTTTTTTTTTTCCTCTAGAAGTGTGTGGTTTAAATGAACATAGCCCTCATAGGCTCATAGATTTTGCATATTTAGTCCTTCCCCCCACCCCCGCGCGCAATAAACTGTTTGAAAGAGATTAGAAGTTTTGACCTTGTTGGAAGACATGTTGGAAGAAATGCTTGCTAGCAGTGAGCTATGAGGTTTCAAAAGCTCATACAAAGCCCAGGGGCGTCTCCCTATCCACTGTTAGCTGTTGCAAATGTGGATTTGCAAACATGCTGATTTGTTGTATATGGCTATCCCAAACATAAAGCATTCAAAGTCAAAAATAAAAAAAAAAAACAAGTTTAACTTCCTAAACAGGTCTAAGAAGGTGAGTTCTGACTTGGATTGGGTGCTCAAATCTCTGTCCTTCCTTCTGCTAGTGACGGTAAGAAACCAGATAGTGTTTGCATTATTTACTGAAAAAAAAAGTAGTGATTAGATTGGCAAATCTGTACTGAATTTAAATACAAAATATACACAAAATATCCATTTGAAATATCAGTGTATTATTTGTTGCTATACTATCAGTATACTTTGGGATTTTCACCAAAAGATGTATTTGTTGTATTTTATGCTTCTCTTAAAGGAAAAAGCAATCAATTATGTATTGGATATTACTTCACGAGTTAGATGTTCTTAGTCCGAAAGTTGTATCTGTGCACTATGTGCTTGTGGTGCTCCTGGAGGCCAAAGGAAGAAGTTAGATATCGTGGAATGGAGTTATAGATATTTCTGAACCTCTATGTAGGTGTTGAGAACCCATGTCCTCCACTGTGGCAGTAAGCATCTTAACTGCTGAGCTATCTCTGCAGACTGATTTTACACTTTAATTAAGTAGCATAAGAATAAAAATTTGATTTTAACATTTCCCAATGTTGGAATGAAAAAAGAGAGCCCTAAACTAGAATGTTATTTACTTTTCTGTTCATAACTGAAAGGTAATATTATGCTGGAAATACCTATGTTGTGATTCACAGAATTATATACATTCTACAAGAGGCAGGAATACATTTGGGTTCTCATAAATATTCTACAGAATTACAGCATCCACACAAAATTTAAATAATACAAAGTGGCCAAAGAAATCATCTTTATAGAGGAAAGCATCTTATAATTTTCAGTTTATTAACATTATATTTAAGCACTAGCACAGCATAGAATACAGAGCAATGAAATAAAATGAAAATTACAGAAATAAAGCTAACAACTTTAATGAGTAACTTCAGGGAGGAAGTCAGGATAATTAAGGGAAAAAAGAAAATTCACTTTAGTGGATAGAGAGAAAGACTAGTGATTAAGATTATGAACTGCTTCTGCGAACCAGAGTTTGACTTCTAGCACCCATATTGTGGCTTACAATCATGTGTAACTTCAGTTCAAAGGTATCTAACACCTTCCTCAGGCCTCCGCAGCACCACACAGACAGACTGTACAGAAATACCTTTTACACTAAAAACTTTACGTGATAAAATAACATTAAACAAATAGTTGCTGTGACTACTGTTCCATAAGAACCAATTCCAGTTCCCTCTCTGTCCTCCCTGAGCGATGCACTCAAGGTATAAACCCACATGTATACACATAATTTAAAAACTTAAAAATAATATTCTGCTTAACAATTATTCTTTAATGAATAAATGCGTACTTGTAAATAAAATATCTAATAATAAAATTCTATAGGCAATAAAATCTGAAAGGCTTTATTTAGTGATTGCTTCTTAAATATGAGCACAAAAGCAGAAGAAACAGAAGAGAAATAGATAAAATTGAGCTTCAGCATCATCAAATCATTTGTGCTTTAAAGAATAGCATCAAGAAAAACACATGACCCACACAATAAGATATAAGATTTGTAAGTTATTTATCTGGTAAACTATTTCTATTCAGAATACAAATTCTTTCACATCTGTAATTGAATATTAAACATACCTTTACATGGGGCTGGAGAAAGAGCTCAGGAATTAAGAACCTGGGTTCCATTTCCAGCACCTATATGGCAGTTCACAATGATGTCTTCTAACATCCCTAGTAATTACACATGAACAGAAATATAATCATACGAATTACCTATATACATAAAAGAAAATTTAAAAAATTACTCCATGTCTATTGTATATATGTTATCATTAAAGACCAAACACATGTTTATCAAGTGAAAGACCATGGTCTTATCTACAGCAGTCAGCAAAAAAAAAAAAAAAGGAACAAAAAAGAGTTCAAAAGTTTAGAAAATAATTTAAATGGAAATCTGTCCAAAAAAAAAAAAAAACAACTATACAACTGAATTGGTTCTTTTCTACAAGATTGTAAGCTTCTTTTGTTTTTGTTTTGTAGACTTAGCTTTAGTCCCTGGTGTTATGATAGGATGCAGGGAGTTGTTTCAATTTTCTTCTATCTTTTGAGGTTTACTTTGTGATCATGTAAAGATTTTGGAAAAAGTTCAGTGGGGAGCTGAGAAAAATGTATACTCTGCATTTGTGTGAAATGTTTCATAAATATCTCTTATGTTCACTTGATTTATAACATCAGTTAGTTCCATCATTTCCATTATTTTGTATTATTTCATTTCAGAGTTGAGACCATTGATATTCTATTGAGAGATATCAATGGCCAATGATTATAAATTCCTGTTATTTTGTTGTTTGCGGTGGCAATGGTAGCAGTGGTGGTCTGTGTGTGTATGTGGTGGGGGGTGTTTCCCTTCTTTTTATTTTGCTGGTATGACACTATGTTGTAGAATATTAAGATTTGTTACGTTTGTTTGTGCTATGGAATATTTGTTAGAGATGAGAAGATGTGTTGCATTCTTTTATGTTGCATTTGTTTAACTCTATGAAGCTGTGTTAAAAAAAAAACTGGATAGGTCTAATAAAGAGCAGATCAGCCAATAGCAAGGCAGGAGAAAGAATAAGTAGGACTGCCAGGCATAGAGAATAAATGGGAGGAGAAAAACAGAGGAAAAAAAAAACCAAAGAGCAAAAAAGAAGGGGCCAGACACTCAGACACCCAGCCTGGATGGAATAAAAAAGGTAAAGCTATTCGAAAATAGAAAAACATAAAAACCTAGAGGGAAAAGATAGACGAGATAATTTAAGAAAGGCTGGCTAGAAACAAGTCACACTAAGGCTGGGAATTTATAAAGCTAAACCTCCCTGCGTGTGATTTATTTGGGAGCCGGGTGGTGGGTCCTCCAAAGAGTAGAGAGTAAAAAATAACAATAATCAGATCATTTTCTTGTGTTTTCAGTGGTGGAGTTAACATACTTGGTTTGGAATTCTCCTTCTAACACCTTTTGTTTGGCTGGATTTGTATAGAGATGTTGTTTAAACTTGACTTTTCATGGGATGTCATGGTTCTCTATATACGGTGATTGAAAATTTTGCTGGGTATTCTGAAACTGCATCTGTGGTCTCTTAGAGTCTGCCCCACATCTATTCAAACCCTTCTGGATTTTAGTGTCTCCATTGAAAGTTAGGTATAATTCTAATAGGTCTTTACATTCTACTGCTTAAATTTTCGGTAGACTTACCTGGATGCAGAGGCTACTTGTTTGTTCCCAGCACCCAGACCCAAATAATCACATAGAAACTATATTAATCACAACAGTATTTAGCCAATAGTTTAAACATGTTTCTAGCTAGCATTTACATCATAAATTAACCCATTTCTATTATTCTGTGTATTACCACAAGGCTCATGGTTTACCAGCGAGGTTCCTGGGTGCTTCTGTCTCCTTTAGCAGCTATGTGGCATTTCCTTGACTCTGCCTTCTTTCTCCTAGAATGCAGTTTAGTTTTCCCACCTAGCTCTATTCTGCCCTGTTGTAGATCAAAGTAGCTTTATTCATTAACCAATAAAAGCAACGCATATACTGAAGGACTTCACACAACACCTACTATAGTCTTTTAGTTCTCATCTTTCAGATTGGCTTTTCCACAGGTGTTCTCTTTATTGAATTCCTTGTTCGCATCATCCATCACCTCCTTTATGTCATTCAGCTGTTTGTGTCTTTGAACATAATACTCTATGCATTATTTGGTTTTATCCCCTTGTGGTCTTTAGTATTCTTTCTTTGGTCTGTATGGTTTGGTTATTAAGTAGCGAGGGGCCTTTCTTTTTTAGTCCAATTTATTTGGTGTTCTCTATGTTTCTTACACCTTTATAGGCATCTCCTTCTTTAGGTTAGGATTTTCATCTGATTTTGCTTGAAATGTTTTCTGGGTCTTAGAGCAGAGATTCTTTTCTTTCTTTTCTTTCTATCATTTTTAGGTTTGGTTTTTTTCATTCTGTCCCAGATTTCTGAAATATTTTGTGTCAGGAAATTTTTTTTTTTTTTTTTGGTTTTTTCGAGACAGGGTTTCTCTGTGGTTTTGGAGCCTGTCCTGGAACTAGCTCTTGTAGACCAGGCTGGTCTCGAACTCACAGAGATTCGCCTGTCTCTGCCTCCCGAGTGCTGGGATTAAAGGCGTGCGCCACCACCGCCCGGCCGCAGGAAATTTTTTAATTTAATATTTTTATTGATTTATGTTTCCATTTCTTCTCTTGTATCTTTAATGCCTGAGGTCCTCTATTACATATTTTGCATTGTGTTGACGAAGCTTGCCTCTGTAGTTCCTATTAGCATTTCTAATTTTTTCATTCCCAGAATTCCTAAAAGTTTGTATTTTCCATTTTCAGGTCTTAGCCAGTTTATTTGTTTACTTAAACTGTTTTTTTTTTTTTTTGTGGTGACAATTTTTATGCGAAAACAAATCTTGCTTGAGGATCAGAGTGTAGAGCAAACCACTAGTTAGCCATAGAGGCCTAGCACTGAGGAGACAGAGGCAGCCGGATCTCTGTGAGTTGATTCAAGGATGCCCTTGGCTATAATAGTTTGATCCAGTCTCAAAGAAAAACAGTCAGGCAGTGGCGATTCACACCTTCAATCTTATTACTTGGGAGTCACATGCCTTTAATCCCAACACTAGGGAGACGGAGACAGGAAGTGATATGACTGGGCAGAGAGAGGAAAACAAGGTGGAAGGAGATAGGAGCTCAGGTATTCAGTCTGAGGGCTTGTAGAGACAGAATACCCCATTCAGTCTGAGGATTCCTAGAGAGAGAATCATTCATCTGGTCTGAGGAGGTAAGAAGTAGTGGCTGGCTGCTCTGTTTCTCTGACCTTTCAGCTTTCATCCCCTAATATCTGACTGTCTGACTGTGGGTGTTTTGTTTTTTTTTTATTAAGACCTATTTGAAATCACACTGCAGTTAGCAGGATTTTGTTTTGTTTTGTTTTCTTTGTTTAGCTTTCTTTGAGGGATTTACTCATTTTTTCCAGTTATTTGTTTGTGCTATCCTCGATTTTTTTTTTATTAAAAATTTCTTCCTCCTCCCCGCCTCCCTTTTCCCTTCCTCCCCCTCCCCCTACTCCCACCCCTACTCCCCCCACCCCTTCCTCTCCAATCCGAAGAGCAGTCAGGGTTCCTTGCCCTGTGGGAAGTCCAAGGTCCTCCCTGCTCCATCCAAGTCTAGGAAGGCGAGCATCCAAACAGGCTAGGTTCCCACAAAGCCAGTACATGCAGTAGGATCAAAACCTTACTTCTTTAAGCACCTATGTAATCATCAAATCATCAAATAGTTGGTTTGAAGGTCTCTTTATTGTGCTTCAGCTATACTGGAATATCCAAATCTTCTATGATAGGACAGCTGAGCTCTAGTAGAGACATAGCCAATTATTAATTGTGTTCTAATTCTGGTATACAGGCATATAAGTTGGGGTTATTGCAGATCTATGTGATGATTTCTGGGTTTCCTTTGGGTAGGTGTTGTTTTAGTTGACTTCTGTTTCCTTTCTGGATTTACTGTCTGCTCCCTGTTTCTGTGACCTACTTGGCTGTTGTGTTCTTGAGAAATGCTTGTTGGTACGTGGGTGAAGTTGCAGCACTGGGATTACCCCTGAGAATGCAGTCTGGGAAAGCAGAGAGTGTGAAGAGGGCCTACCTGGTTTTCTCATTGCGATTTCTTGACTGTTTCGACTAGTCCTGTAATGAAGTGGTAGTAGACATCTACTACATTCAGGAGTAGACATCTCTTCACTGTGCTGGTTTCATCTCCTAACCAGGAACTGGATCAAATGGTTGTTCTAATTATAACTTTTTGAGTTAAAACTTCTGTGTTGTTTTCCACAATGGCTATTCTGATTTACATTCAAATCAACAGTTGTACTAATTTGAATTAATAACCTGATAATCACTATGTGTTTTTATTTGAGAATAACCACTCTTATTAGGGTGAATTGATACCTATTTTTTTAAATGACTTCAATGAGTAAGGTTGAACTTTTTAAATAAACTCTTGACCATTTGTAAATATTATTTTGATAAATGCCCTTTTAAGTCAATAGATTGTGTGTGTGTGTGTGTGTGTGTGTGTGTGTGTGTGTGTGTGTGTATGAATATGTATGTATGTATGTTGGAGGTCAGGCAGGTATGAACTCACTTTCTATTTCATCCAATAGCTTATACTGAAAAAAATTTCAGGTGTGTGTCATCCTAACAGACACATGTTATGAGATCAAAAACAATTTTTAACTAACTTTGGTTGTTTACTATTGAGTTTATAGGGTTTCTCACATACTCTGGGTTGCATGACTTCTGTGAAGCTCATTTTGACATATTTTATGCCCTTTCTCAGATGATATTATCATTCTGCTAATTGTTTAATAGGTCATGTGAATGGCCTTATTTTCAAGTCATCATTTTTGGGATTTTTTTATATTTTATTTTTTTTATTGAGAAAAGGAAAAAAAGTTTCCCCCTCCTCCCAGCCTCCCATTTCCCTCCCCCTCCTCCCACCGTTCTCCCCCTCCCCCCTCTCCTCACCCCCTCCCTCTCCAGTCCAAAGAGCAGTCAGGGTTCCCTGCCCTGTGGAAAGTCCAAGGTCCTCCCCCCTCCGTCCATGTCTAGGAAGGTGAACATCCAAACTGGCTAGGCTCCCTCCCACAAAGCCAGAACATGAAGTAGGATCAAAACCCCATGCCATTGTCCTTGGCTTCTCATCAGCCCTCATTGTTTGCCATGTTCAGAGAGTACGGCAATGCTTCTTTAGATTTTATTATTTTGATGTTGTGCATGTGGGTGTTAGTGTGTGCATCTGAGTCTGTGTGTATATTGTGTTTATTCATTCCAAGTCCCAGAAATATTTGTAATGATCTGTTTTTGTAGTTTTGTTGTCTCTGTTTTTACATTTAATCTATACATTTTCAGCTAATGTTTGTAACTGGAGAAAAATAATGGCCAACCTCAGTCTTTACCTGAGGGGATAGTATTTTCCAGCTTCATTATTGACAAGACTATTTTTCTCTAATTCATGTTCTTAATTTGCATTTTGTTCAAAAGCAGTAATAAATGTTCGGCTTTCTCCAGGCACCCTATCCTACCCTACCTGATGGCCTTTGTTCTTTGCTTAGTCCAACAGTCACACCACATCTCTGCTTTATACTAGATATTAAGGAGCGGATGCCTTTTGTTTTTTTGTGTTTGTATTTTTTGCTTTGTTTTGGTCTTTTGTTGAAGATGGTTTTGGATATACATAGGTTTTTTTTTTGTTCTGTATAAATTTTAGTTTTATTTTCAAATTATTTGAAGAATATAAATTTTATCTTGATTAAAATTACTTTGAATCTGAAGACAACTTTCAGTATTATTGACATTTTATAGGGTTTATATCAGTAAACCAATAAATACAGAAAGTCGTAACTTTTATTCTTCTTTCTTCGTTTTTAATTTTAGCTTTTGGCTTATTCAATTTCTTTTACCAATTCCCCGTAATTTTATTGTAGCTATTTTTTTCATGTTTGGTTAAATTTATCCTGAGAAAATTTTAGATAGTCTAAATAGTATTCCTTTCTTGACTTCTGTTCAGAAAAGTCATGGCTGAGATGTATCATCACTACTGAGTCTTTTTCTTTATCGTGTCATCGTCATTAGCATTAAACACTCTGCAGAAAATTTGACTGTCTACCAGGAACATCATATCCTTAGGGAATAAGAAGTTTCCTTCTACTTTTCCAATTTAAATCCTCTCATTTCTTCTTTGTACTTGACTTCTCTGAGTACTATATATATAGTTAAAGTGATGAAATAGGCATATTTTGGTCTTATCTGAAGTTCTGAAATTTAAGTTGTACATTTAGCTTAAAGATCTGTCTCTTTATGCATTTTGTTTTGCCTTAAACAAATCTGCTCGTGTTCTGCAAAGAGAAACAGAGACAAATGGTTTCAACAAGCTTCTGTGTTTCAGTAAACTGCCATAAAACAGCCTGGATGAAATTAAGCATGCAGCATGATGGAAAAAATTTGCAGGCGATATCACAAGTGCTTGCTATAAATATATTGAGAGTACATACAGATAAAGTGCAGGAAAACTACCACTATCACACTCCGAATGCATTTCATCTGCACTTTTCAAACTGGCTGCTTTTGCTTGGTTATTTTTGTTTCCTTTGTTTTATATGATTACTATACACAAAGGAAATACACAGCAAGATACATCATTGATTTTCTCTATTATTTGCCAAAGCATTAATGAGGACTTATGTAAACACTTAATGAAGACAGCAATCCTTTTAATGAACGTATTGGTTAGGAGATAAAATGTTTCATATTATTAAAAACAAATATGCAAAAATTTTTGCCTTGACACAAAACTATGATCTTCTTACAGAACTGTAATTATTCATCTTTGGACCCTGAGACCCATGTGCAACCATTTAGGAAGAAAATATTGTTGTAAGTGCAATGCTGTATCACATGAAAATAAGAAGAACTCATATTTGGTTAACTTATTCTGTGCTAAGCTCAGGTTTCTATCACGTAGAGTGGAATGTAAGCCTAAATGTACAACACAGTGTTGAAGAGGGAAATAAAGTCAGGCACATGGCTTTGCTATCATAGAAATAAGGAAGTTATGGGAAAAAAGGAAAGGTAAAGTTCTAAGTTATTATTTTATTTCATAAAACATATGAGATCAGAATTGAAAAATAAGAAAAACTATGAGATCATTTTCATGATGCCAAGGAAATTTTGTATATATGCACACACTTAAGTCTTGGAAATTTAGACTGTTCTTTTAGTCATTTACTCAAATACTGTTTCTTCCTTGTCTGTTTAACAATTTTTCTCTTACCTTGATGATGGATAGTCATAAAAGGACAACATTTAATTTGTTTTACAATGCAAGTTGCAATACACCTCGTGCCTATCTGCCAATACCAGCCATTGTGCAACTACGACCATCTTCTGTAGGGCACAAGAAGGACAGTTGGTGGCAAGACCTGATGCCACATCAGATACTCTCTTTTCTCAGGAGTGCTCAGATTAAAGCTATATCACTATGCCCTTTTTAAACTAAATGGGTTGACAAGAATGAACCAAATATAATCAATCTGGTAGGGAGATTAATAGCAATGGAAGGTGGAAGAAGAGAGTTCATAGAGATGGTAGGGTCATAGACTGAGGGGAAAGAGTAATTTGAACATATTATAAGCTTTTGATATGATATCAAATCAAATTAATAAAAGCCTAGAGTAATAGGAACAGAGCAAGTGCAGATGCATGTCAATGTTAAGAATTTCCAGGATTTCCTTCCAGACAACACAGTGTGTCCTTCAGAAGGACAATATCAGGAACCACCAATTCACGTTTTGACTGTGCTTGCCTCTGTGCCTGGGCTACTTTTCCTTACCACACAATTTATATGGCCTATTGAACAAAATACATTAGCAGATTCTTCAATCCAGTGCTCACTCAGCCCCTTACATAAAAGCACACAATAAAGGCAAACACTCAACACAGAGATAAAATTAACACTATATAAATGTTTACTCAATAATTGACTCTTATTACTTCTAAATATGTTATGCAAATATAAACTATTTACTAAAAGATGTAGTGGTGTTCCTATTAGTTTCTAGACTAGCAACATCAACTTCCACCTTGAGGAATAAGGATTTTTCTTTCCTCACAGGATCACCAGCATTGCCCATGTAAGTTCCTGATCTTAGACTAGGGTGTGATGGGTTCTCAAAATGGTTTACATTGGCATTTTCCTGAAAGCTAAGGATTCTAAGCAATTTTAAAATGTTTATTAGGTATTTTATTTTCTTCTGAGAACTGTCTGTTCATTACATTAGTGCATTTATTGTTAGACAGTTTTATGTTCTCAATGTTTTTAATTATTTAGTTAGTCAGTTACTTATTTACTTACTTATTTAGTTACTTATTACAGTTCTTTATACATTCTATTATTCCTGGAATAAGTATTGTGGTTCCTGAAAAGATAAAAGTAGAACTCCCATATGACTTAGCTATACTTTTGCTGGGCATGTACCCAGAACTCTCTGTAGCCTATCACACAAATGTCTACACACCCAAATTCATTATTGCATTAGTTACAACAGCAAAGTGATAAAGTCAGCCTAGAGATAGCTGTCTATTAATGATGACTAGATAATGAAATGTGACATACATAGAATTTTTCTCTTGCTGGGAAAAGTGCAATTATGGAGGTTGATGAAAAAGGGATGGGATGGCAAAGAATTTATTATGTTACATGACCAAGCTTTACAGACACAAAAATTGCATGTTATCAATAATATATGAATCCTAATTTAAACATTTGTATGAATGTGAATAAGGATTTGTGAGGGAGGGTAGACTATGAAAGCATATAGGAGACCAGAAGAGAATAGAAAGAGATGTTGAGAGGTAGGGAGGAGAGGACAGAGGTCATATGTGATGTGACATTGAAACAGCAGCTACTAGAGGTGGAGGACATATTGGTGTGAGGGGGAAGATGATAAAGAAATGTCAGAGAGAACAGCAAAAATAAATTTGATTTGAAAGCTTTGGTAACATAATTGCAACAAGATTCTTTGTACAGTAATAATTATGTAATGGATAGGACATAAAAAATTCTATGTACAAAAACTGCTCAACACATAATTAGGAGAAATCTTAGTAACATGAAATGCCTTGTTTTTATTTAAAACAGATGACAGATGATATCACATTCTCTTAAATAATAAACCAGAAGCCAGTACCATATGTTTCTATTTTACTGGTAGAATAAAAAAAAAAACCTGCTTCTACATACAAATTTGGTGATATATAACAAAATAACATCTATATTTTCTTTTTAGTCAAGAAATTCCACATCTAGAAATTGAGTCCCAAGAATATTGAAAAGATGTGTCTGAAACCCTTCATGACATTGGCTCTAAGGCATAGGTCTTAAAGGAACCCTGATCTCCACATGCACACGCATGAATCATAAACACCTTATAAAGGTGCTTTTTGGCATGATCTCTGGACTGTTACAGGAACAATATATTTTAATCTAAAAAAGTATGTGACCTAAATTTATTAACTTATAAGTTCAAATATTTAAGAGAGTTGAATCATGAATTCAATCAAACTAATTCAGGAGATGATTGGAACAGGTTAGGATGGGTATTTTGATAGCTAGCCTGTAAATGTATTTTGTGTAAATTTGTAAGCATACAAATAATTTAACTTTTAATATATTAAAATATGATTAAAAAACAAATGCCACCGTGACTCTCAATAAATTTAATAATTTAACAAGGCAGAGGAAAATTGATTTCTAAACTTTTTTTGGACTTCTATCAGTGAGATCAGGGACTATCTCTGATTGTGTTGCGTACTTCTGGAACCCAAACTTTCTACTCATTGTCTTATTCATCCTTCACAGGAGAGGACTGACTAGTCTCACTGAAACTTGATACACCATGGATGGCTGACATTCATGGGAGACCCACTTGTACCAGAAGAAAAAAATAGAGGAGGAGTGGGTAGTGAGAGGGGAGGTTGTGAGGGACAAACTGCAAGGGGTAGGGAAGGGAAATTTTGATTGGGATTTAAAATCTAAACCAAAAACAAAGAAATACTTTCTGAACACCCCTTGTCATATATTCCTTTACGACAATTGGCTACTGAAAAATCCGCATTTAAGTGTCATATTTTAAAAATAATATTTATTTTTTGCAAAAGTTATTTATTCTTTTGGATAGCATAAGCATTGGCATATAGATACACTTAAAAGAATCTTACCTTCAAATAAAATCATATTTCCATTTTCCCTTATTTTAAAAGTTTTTATTATATTTTGATTAAAATATAATTAGATCATTCCTTAAATATTTTTGTGGATTAAATATTTGTTTGTATTAAGACATGTTTTTACTATTATGAAGCAAATATATAACCATATTTTCTTATATCCAAGATGAATAATGAACTTTTACAGAAGTTTAAATACTAATACTTTAAGAACAGCAGTAAAACAATTCCAAGGCAAAACCAAATTTAAGCAATTTCTAATGACCAGCAGCCCATCTTTGCAGAAGGACTAAGAATGAAAACAGTAGTCTCAACAGGTTAACGGCACCCAAAAGGACACAAAATATAATTAATCCCAGAAAAGTAAATAAAAGAGAGTTAAAACTCACACCATACTGACCAAACAATAGTAACAAAGAAACATTGCTCCTTAGTAATTTTTAATTTCCAGTAAAGGACAAAGTCTAAAGGATCTGAAATAGAAAACATAATCCATCTTTTTTGATGCCTCCTTGAAACACACCATACCAAGAATGGACATACCCTCAGGGCAAAAGGATGGGAATTTGTTTTTCTAGCAAGGGAAACCAAGACACAAGAAAGAATAGTCATTTTAATATTTGACAAATTAGACTTCAAACCAAAATTAATCATAGAATATAGAGAAGTTCATACTCATCAAAGTAAAATTACACCAAGAAGACATTGCAATTCTAAACATTTATATACCAAACATAACGACATCTGAGTTAATAAAAGAGTCCACTACTAAAGCTAAACTCACATACTGATACTCATCCAGCAATAGTGGGTTACTTCAACAGTCCTCTCTCTCCAATAGACAAGTCATCAGAAACAACTAAATAGAGAAACAAGAGAGTTAAAAAATCACCATAATCCTACAGGTATCTACACAGCATTTCACCCAAACATATAAAATCATACTCTGATGTAGGGCTCTTGAAGCTTTCTCCCAAATTCACCACATCCTTGAACACAAAGTAAGTCTTTACATATGTTTCAAAAAAAATTGAAATAGAACATCTTAGTCCTCTGGTTTGTAGAGAATTAAAGGTTTTTCATTCTGTCTTGTACCTAGTGGTCACTATATAGGTGTTTTGAAGTACCCAAAGTATGTTAAATGAAGAGGTACTAAAACTGATATGGTATATAGCTTTTTTTGCAAAAATTTGTAGCATACTACCTTTAGGAAGAGGAATGTTGAAGTGTTTCTATGAGTTTTATGGTCTATGTTTTCTCAATGGTCTGGAGGAGGGGGAGGGGTGGTTGGAATGGAGGGAAGGAGGGAGAGAAACTGCAATCAGACTTAGAAAAATTAATAATTAATAAAAAATAAGACTAACTTATAAAGAACATTTCTGAAAAAGGCATCCAAAACCCATAGTGAACCAATAACTTCCAAGTGATGTTCCTTTTCAACAATAAGTTATTTGAATCAATATCATTTATATGAGCCTTAACATCATTTTATTTGGGATTTTAAAAGAACGCTTAAATTCTGTGTAGCAAGGGAATACAGAGACATGGACTTAAAGGAACTGCTTTTATATATGGATGATTTTTCTTAGAAATAAAGAAAAAGTATCTTGTGATTAAGTTTTACAAATTGGACAGTAAATTTGGAAGTACTAAGAGGTGCTGTTTAAACTTTTGGAGACATACAGAGTAATTTCACACTCCATGGACAAGGCTAAGTACAAATAATCATATTTATGATGGGTTGCACTTGGAAAAATGAGGATGAAGGAAGGTGTAGGGGAGGGAGCCTGCTGAAGGAGATCTGGAGGGAGTTAGAGTAAAAACTGGAGTAAGGAAATGAGGAGAAGAAAATGAATGGGGAGAAAAGCAGGTATTTCCCAGTTCCAGTACTTTCCAGTATTCCAAAGACTTACCATTCTGCAAGAAATCAGACATAGGTTTGCCTAGATGTTGGATCCAGGCACAGTCTCCAGGGATTTGGCTTGACTGGAGCAATGAGGAAATCAAGAAGAGACAGACAGACACTGAGACAGAAAACTGCGATTAAGTGGCCAAGGCTTTCATCTGGGGAAATGTCATCACTCTGGACACTCAGCATGTTCACCATAGTCAGTTGAACAGAGAGATGGGGTTATTATGTACAAATGACAAGGAAGCAGGATTGTTACAAACAATCAAGGAGGCAGAGTTCATGATATACAGCTGGATCAAGGAGACAGGTTTAGCTGATCTAAGTGGAAGCAGCCTCTGCTGGAGAGCAGGCTTCAGGTCATAAACAACCCAGTGTAGAAAGCTATGGTTGACATTTTTCCCATACACTTTCAACATCCTCACATAAACTCCAGAGGAAGGCTTTTCCATTTCATTCTCTGAGCCTCACCAGAGCTGGGAGGGGGAGATTTGCCATTTCTCCATGGGCCTGAGACTCTGTGGTTCTTGGTTGTCCTATGCCCAGGTAAGATTACTCATTTGCATAGGTCTTCCCTCATTGAGGGCTTCTTCCATTCCTTACACCTAGAGATACAATTCTGCTTTTTACCCTTATAGAATTAACTTGCATATTGGAAATAGGTAAGTCAATAATATGCTTACCATATACCTATTTGGCTGATATATTAAAATGTGAAGAGAATACAAAATTGTTCTAATCTCACTTTCATGAACCAAAAAGTAACAGTATATGTACTTAAATATCTAATATTCAAAACAATAACTATATATATACATATATGCATATGGTAAAGCTGTGTGGATTGGCGTGTGAGGGAGAGAAAGCAGTGGTGGGGGAGTTCATAATTTGAAGGAGAGGGAAGTGTGGAAGAATATCAGGCACACCTGGACCTGTATCTCATGGAGTTTCATAGAATGGGTTTTCAGAGTTGTCATGAGAATTCACAAAGGGCTGATGGTGGGTCTGATCTCATTTATATGAAACTCTGAACTACTGTTTCACAAAGACACAGAAAGGAATCAACCAAAGAGCAGCAGAGGAGCCATGCTGGCACTGAATGAATACACTAACTGCTTTTTTACAGTCTTCTTCAATGTGTTCCTTCGATCATGCTGAGACCTGCATAAAAATGAAATGTCATACTCCACTACCCTTCCAGCCAGCGGTACAGTTTATTTTCTTGTCTTCTGATGGAGTTCACAAATTTAATAACTGCCTTTTATCCTGGTCTCTATACTCCCTTTCAGCCTCCTATTCAGTCTTCTCTCTCTGCAGGCTTGCAGGAAATGCCTCATTTTAGATTTTCTATACAGAACATAATAGATGGGAAAAGCAAAAGAGAGGAGGATATTATCTTTCATGTAGAAATGAACACAGGGCAATCAGACCATTTTAATAGAGGCTGAGAGGAAAAAATAAAGACTTCATGCTATTGTCATATTTACTATGTTCTGGGTGAAGCAATTTGGGACAAGATAAATTGACTAGTTTCTGTTGCAAACTGTATTATAACTCTTCTGCCTATTGTCCATTAAAAATAGTTTATCCCGAATAAAATACAGGTTATCATCAGGGAGATCTTGACAATAGGGGACTGATTTGGCAGTTAATTAATATATGCGGTGATGAATGTGAGTATTTCTGCATGGTGCATGCTACTGTCATTAATAATGGTTTGAAGATTTCAGCGGCAGCATCATTAATGGAGTGCATTACTGTTCTGATATTTTGGAAGTTGGAAAATAATAGAATGAGGGCAGGCAATATTTCTAGAGAAGTATCATCTGCTGGTAATACTAATAATCCTTCACTTGCAATCTCATTAAGGACTGAATAAACTACATACTATGTATCTCTCTGTAGCTTTTAAACGTGCAGGCATACCCTTTGCCATCAAACAAGAGGGACTTGGTAACTAGACATCTTGGTTCCTATCCTGTGCTCTGTTCCCTTCACCTCTTTGATTAAAAACACAGCCTGTGAGGATGAGTCATTGTTATTTCTAGGGAAATGGATTTGATCGTTGAATTAGTTAAGTACTAATTGCACTGCTTTGCCTACAAAGAATTACCCAGAACTTCCAACTAGATGATGCTTAACTGTCTTCTGAAGTACCAAGTGGGTCTCTTTGCTTTCAGCATTTCACACCCCAAGAAGAAAAGGTCAAAGTATACAGGCTACGAGGAGCATGAGGTTGATGACGGCCAGAATTATTTTCTGCACACAGCCCCTCTCAGTTTACAGCGGTAGAATGTGGGGACACACTGCTGTCCTGAAGACACATAGAAACAGGAATACTAGGTACACCAGCTATAATTGCACCCCGTGCGGTCTTCTGAACTCTAGATAAAGACAATTCAGCTGAAGCCAGAGAGCCACACGAGAATGCTGGGAGCTGCCTCAACATTAAAGCACTGAATGAAAACCTTGAGAATGCATTAAATCTTCCAGTCTGGAATACTAAGAAACTGCTCCTCCATGTTGTTGTACACAAGGATCAAGGGAGGGTTCTAGTAAGCTGAATCTCTTCCCGCATTCCATAGAAGAGAAATTTGACTGAGGCAATTCCCTTGTTTTCTTACTCTTGTCTGTCATGTGGCCCCTTTCAAGTTTGTAAGAGCACAATTTTAGAGGATATTTATCATACTTTTTATTACTATATATTAATGACAAGATGCTGATTGTGTTGCAACACTTTCATACATATCTATAAGGAGAAATTTGGGTTTTATACCCCTCCTGCGACTCAGCCCTGCCAGCTGTTCCTGCTCCTCCCTTTCAGGCTTGCTGATTCCGTCTAGTACCTTAGAGTTTCTCACTGTCTTTTGAAGACTCTGCATATGAGAGAAATATTATTTTAATGTTATCACTATAGCTGCAGTTCTGAGTTTGTATTTGTGTTTTGTTTTGATTTTTTCAATTTAGTTTACTGTTTCTTTATTCTCACCTTTCTCATTTCTCAGCAGTAATTATTTTTCACTCCCAAAACAACTTTTGTCTCA
Organism: Microtus pennsylvanicus; assembly: GCF_037038515.1. Lineage (NCBI taxonomy): Eukaryota > Metazoa > Chordata > Mammalia > Rodentia > Cricetidae > Microtus > Microtus pennsylvanicus. Next base: position 61,608,856 of record NC_134592.1, on the reverse strand, counting down.
TTATTTTCTATTTGATCAGTTACTGCAAACCCTATTTAGTTGGCTTTCTTGTGTAGCTTTTGTTACACTGCACTATGTTACAAATATTGCCGTCAAGGCCTGTTTTAGTTATGTATTTGTTGCCCCCCATTATTGTCAAAATAATGATTCATAAATTAACACAATAGTTTGAAAATGTTGTGACTTTGCCTCATAAGACATTTTTCACATTTCAAAGGAGTAAACCAACCTCCTTAGTTGATCCTTGAATAAACCCACATCCTGAAGCAAAATGTTCTATCATACTTGCACTGACGGGCTTGACGCAATCCCGAATGACATTATTTTGTTTCTTCAAGTCTGTGACTTTGTTATCTCTTGTGAAATAAGTCACTACGTTTCCTCACAGCGATTATGAACTGGTTGTGTCTGTGGATCCTTCACAGGAATGCAGTAGTTTTTTTATGTGGTGAATTTATGTGGTTCCCCTGTTATTGCCCAGGAAGTCATAAGAAAAAGTGAATGAAGATTTATTTTGCTAAAGTTTAGATTATAAAACATAAACATATTTATTTTTAGGTTCTGGAATAGATTATGACTTTCTGGGCTAGAGAGATGTTGGTTTGATGACTAAGCATTTTCACTTGAGTTTCCATCTCAAGAGGGTTTGATGCCCTCTACTGACCTCTGTGAGCAGTACACTCACATGCAGTATACAACACAGACCTGCCACATCTACACATAATCTGAAATAAAAAATAATAAAAATATATGGTAGATCAATTTCCAGTTTTCTGAGAAGCCTCTATATTGATTTCCAAAGCGCCTGTATAAATTTACAATCCCATCAGAAGTGGAGTAGCATTCCACTTTCTCAATATCCTCACCATAATATGCTGTCATTTGTGGTTTGGTTCTTAACCATTCTGACATGCATAAGATAGAATCACAATACCCAGATATGCCTTGGCATATACCCAAAGGACACTCCACCGTACCACAAAGATGTTTGTTCAACTACGCTCATAGCAGTTCTTAAAAAATGTGATACATTGGTACAAAGAAGTATTACCCAGCTGTTAAAAAAAATAACATCGTGAAATTTGCAGGTAAAATGGAACTATAAAAAAAAATCTGAGTGAGATAACCCAGACCCAAAAAGACAAACATGGTATGTACTCACTTATAAGTGGAAATTCGCCGTAAAGTAAAGGATAATCATTTACAGACCCAGAGAGGCTGAGTAACACGAAGGTCTCAAGTGGTAATCGATAGATCTCTTTGAGAAAGGAAAATAGAATAGATTTCATGGGTGGACTGGGGACAGGTGGAGATAAGAACAGAAGGGAAAGCGGTGGTGTGGAGTACTTGGAGAGATGGTTAGAATTGGGGTGGAGGGGCTGTTAGAGTCAAGACAGAAAGGTAGTGCAATGGAAACTCTAAGGAATCCATGCGGATGACCCTATAGAAGTCTCCTAGAAATGCAGGGTATCAACCTGCACCCGTCATGTTCTGTAACCACGCGAGGCTTCTGTGGTGGGACTGGGCTACCAGCATAGCCACATAATCTTTGACCTACAATCTGTCCTGCTTGCAAGATACGTTGGTGAAAAGTGGTGGCACAGACCTTGTGAAAGTAGCCAACCAATGACTGATCCAGCAGGAAACACATGCCACACACCAGGAGAGGGAGCCCTTGCCTGGCATTGACTGGAGGTTCTGGAACCAGTCAGGAAAACCCAGAGACCTAGGTTAGGTTAGAAACAGAACAAATACAACTTGCCTGCCAAAAAAAAAAAAAAAAAAAAAAAAAAAAAAAAAAAAAAAAAATTAAAAAGAAAGAAAAAATATAGAAAGAAATTATTCCTAATAATAGTCCTAATAATATTAATATGCCAGAGTCATCATCACAGAGGCTTCATCCAGCAACTGATGGAAGCAAATAAAGAGACCCACAGCCAAACATTAGACAAGAGCTCAGGGAATCCTGCAGAAGAGATCAAATGAGGATTGTAGGAACAAGAGGGTCAAGCTTTATTATGAGGGGATGTGTTTAGTCTTATTATAACTTGATATGCCATGTTTGGTTGATATCCCTGGGAGGGTTGCCCTTTTCTGTAAGGAAAGGAGAGGGAGTGGATGTGTGAGAGAGGGGAGGGTCAGGGGAGGTACTGAGAGCAGAAGAGGGAGGGGCAAGTGCCACAGGGATGTAATGTATGAGAGCAGAATATAAATAAAAAATAAAGTATGACTCAAAATTAATTTATGTGTATGGAGTTGCCTGCATAGGACAGAGGTGTTACATCCACAGATCCTGAGTTAGACTTGATTAGGCACCTACATGCAGAGACTTGAATTCGGGGTCTCTGAAAAAGCAGCCAGTGTTCCTACTTGCTGAGGCATTTTTCCGGCTCCAAATGTGACTGTCTAGCCTATAAACTTTGTTAGGTTGGTTAGTTCTTATTTTTAGTTACATAAATTAGCAAATAAGAACATATTATTGTTCCAGAAACAGTAGATAAAGTGTGTTTCATAGAATAATTGTGTTTTATAGAAAATTTGCTTTATAGAATAACTGAGTTTTACAAATGACAAGCCAACTCTTTCCCTAATTAGTAATATCCCTTAATTATTTCTAATACTTACTTTTAGATAAGAGAAGCATTAAGTTAGAAAAATAAGAAATTACATGTATGTGTGAAAATTAAAATAGTATAACTTGCCCCAAAATATCAATAATGAAACCTGTTATATTTGTGCTTAACCTGATGACAAATATAAATAAATCTAAAATTTATATGGAAGGACAAGCAGTTGTGATCATTCAGAGAAATGCTGAGCAAAACAGACAAAGTCTGACTTAAGACAATGTTACAGAGCCATGGTACCAAAAGTAACATGCTGTGGACTTAAACCCATGTGTCAGTAGAAAGAAGGAAATCCTGCATATACACCCCATGCTTCAATAACTAGCACATTCATAACAAAGTTACCAAACATACTCACTGAGGAAGAAAAAGTTATGAACAAACCGTGATGGAAAAACAGGCTGTCCAGTTTGTAGAATATTGAAAATTGACCCTCATCTCTCAGCTGGTACAAAAACCACCTCAAACTGGATCAGAAATGAAGACATAAAGGGAAAAAGACAAGAAACTACAAAACAAAAATATAGAAAGGGCATTTATAAATGACTGAGATAGAGAAACATTTCAATAATCAGCTAAGTGATTTGGGGAAGACCTGATCCCCCAGAAGACAAGAAAGAAAAGTCAAAGTATACAATGGGATTGTATCATACTAAAGCACAACCAAGAACAGACATGACAGAGGGAAATTCTGACACCAATGCACATCACATTCTCTTAACATTCAGTAACTTTGCAGAACTAAGACTACTAAACAGTTATCAAGATGGCTCAGTGGGAAACGGCCCTTACAAGAAGTCTAATGATGTGAAGACCTGCAAGGCCTAATGAGAGAACTGACTGGCACAGTTGTTCCTGGGCTCTTCACATGCTCCTTGTTCCTGACAGGATTTACATCTGCCTTTGGCCCCTTGATTGTCATTTAGACACAATTCCTTGCAGTGTACTCCAGTTTTCCAACACTGATCCAATCTTGCTCACAATAATGATTCGTTTCACACTCCTTCAATAATACTAAACCAATACCAGATTATATAAATCTAATTTTTTCATATTTATTAGTCATGATTTACCCTTGCTTTATGGCTGTACATTGAAATGCACTGTATATCTTCAGTCAGGAAAAACGAAATGTAATTCCTATAACTGGCTCTTTTTGTCTTTCTGAATATGTAAATACATTCTGGTTTCGTTTAAGATTTTATTCAGGTATTTTTTTCTGTTTATTTCAAGATCTGTGCAAGGGTTAAAATTTCATGTTAGAATTCTGCTACTTCAACTGAAGAAGGTATTTGGTTTAACTTCAGCATAGTTGTGTCTTTCAACATGTAAAAATGAATTATGGGATATGATAGTCTTGACATTTCCAGAGTAGAAAATGCACTTCTTTCAATGCTAATTAGTTTAGTAATGCATTGTTGACATTTACTTCAGTAAGCAAAATAAACAATAGAAGGGCCACATTAAATATGCTGTTAGCCTGTATAAAATACTTTGAACATGTCGTATCACAATATTTACAAATAAACCATGCATTTACTTTATAATTGTCCCCATGAAAGAAGCATAATGTTGCCACAGTTAAATTAAAACCTAGCATTCTTATTAACAAACAAAACAGCTGAAAAAGAAAAATGACTTCCCATGAAAGTGCTTAATGAATTGATTATCTTCACATTTCAATAATATTTAAATATTTAGATTCCTTAACAGCAAAATTATTTTCAAAAGATAACACCTCTGTGCATAGGTTCTGTGCCTCATATATGAACTCAAGACTATATCTACTCTTACACTGGTTATAAGACTATATCAGTAGAATCTAATGTTTTAATACAATCTGACAACAGAGCCATAACAGTAAAGAAATTCCTGATATATTGCCAAAATTCCTATCAATATCAAGCTTGCAAATTGTCTGAGCAAAGGGAAAAAAACACATTTGTAATTTAAACATTCGATGTTTTAGAATCATTCATTACTGAAGTTTCAGAAGGCTGAGTTACATTATGAATTTGTCACATTAATGCATGCACATGTGTGATTGATGCCTCATATTTTTATAACAAGCTCTTCAAGGGAACTTTTTTATCTAATAGATTTTTGTGGACTTCTAGCTCAACAACATCTTTAACATAAATAAATATGGATCTATTTTAAACCACCATGCATTCAGCACAGTCATTCTCTTGATGTCTCCTCTCTCAGTGAAGAGTGGCAGGCAGCGTAACACACCACCATGAAATAATTTTAAATTGAGTTTTTAGTTATTCGGCTGTTACACTCATGGCTTTTGATGATTTCACTTTAACAGTTTGAATTTCCAGGCATGGGATTTTAGGCAAGAAAAAGTAAATCAAATTAAAGTAGGTTTTTCCAAAGTAATCAGTTTTGTTGTCTTATATAAAGAAGATGAATAATTTGTTTTAGATCTCATATCCAATTGATGTGGCATAACGTGTATTCATCCCAATTTCCTCAATAATGGATTGCATTCATCAGTAGCTTCACAGGGAGGGACAGCAAAAGTAGTCTGTCTCAACAAAAAGGGACAGTGTTTCAGCTGTTGGGGTTAGAACTGCCATGTCTGATGCTATGCAGCTTTTAGTTATTGTTTTAAAGATTTTAACACAAAACACATCTAAAACATATCTGTTCTATGAACTTCAACTTCCTGGTCACCTTATTATCAAAACCAGATCAAACAGTTGTGGACCTAACAGTTTTGACAGAGCTAGAGTGATGTCCCTTGTCTTTAAACAAGCAATCACCCAGAGGCAAGGACAGTTGGATTAATACTGCTCCTTGAGATTAATATATGTGTATTCAAATGACAAAAATTCAAAATGGTCTTCTCCTGATTTTAACTTTAAAAGTGGATATTATTGTTTAAAATACTTCGGGAACATCCCTGAAAAGAAATAATTATTATATGCTATTTTCTCCCCAAAGAAAAAGGTCCTAAAATTCCAGACAGATATATGTTAACTTGTCTTCATGCTAATAAACTTTAACATATGGGACATAACTTTACAAAAACCTTTCACTTGATTTTAATTATCTGAACTAGGTAAAGTTTGTAATAAGCAATATACATATATGTATGTATATATTAATGTAAATAAAATATGCTAATTTATTCTGGATACTACTAATTCTAATGAATTCTCCAGTGTTTTGAAATGGTATACTCAGTCCACAAACCTGTGAGTCATATGTTCCCGAGGATCACTATGAATTCACCATCACTTAAAATCCTAAATTTATTTAAAATATTATGATTGTTATAGGGACAACCCACTGCATGTGATTGGATTTGAGGCCCCCTCCACAGAAGATATTCCATGCCTGGTCTGTAACCCAGGTAACAATACATGCCTAGGTAAGTCATAGGCCCAAAGAGGTGGCTTGCTACTGTTGTTCAGCTAAATCATTTTAGCATCAAACTGCCTTCGAAATATCTGTTTATACTCATTGAAACAACTCCTCCCTGCCTTAGTCAGACAAGCTTCCATTAGAAAACAACAGTGGTTAGTGAAGAAACTTCTGGCTGCCCCAGCTAGGATTACAGTAACTATCAGGAGACTGGATCTATTAACAATCAGTCATGTATGGAGGAGGGGCACATGCATTTGTACCTTTTGATTATGAGAGAGGAGGAGCCATTGTCTTTAGCTGTACCCTTACTACAGAGATCAGTAGACTCTAGTGACAAGCTCCACAACCTTTGTGACACAGTGGGCCCAGGTTAAACTCACTAGGTCCTGAAACAAAGAAAGAAATGGATGAGAAAGAATTGTATGGAAGACGGGAAGCATAAAAGGAATGGAATTAAGATTAAAGATGATGGGAAACGAGAGTAATCAGTATGGGTTATACGTATATATGAAATTTTCAAAGAACAAATATAATTAACGAAAATAAAGCTATAAAATTGCTATTATATGTTTTTGAAATTCATTTTACTTTAATCCCTACTGTGTTATATTCAAATGCAAGCTCTGTAGAGAGCATCATTGTCCCACAAGGTCAAATTGTGGAGCACAACTATCAAACTGTGTGGACATACGTATTCATTAGTTGTGTAACAGGTAGGTAAAATTATAATTCATGACTTTGAAAAAAACACCTCTATGTCTGATGCTGACAGAAATATTGAACCCCATGGCAAAGGCCTATTGGAAATTCCAGTATCATTCCCTGAAGGGATTACTTAAGGTTTCTTTTTATTTAAACATGAAGGGCTAATAAAATGATTCAGCAGAGAAAACCACTTGCCCAACAAGCCCGGCAACCTAAATTTTATCCTCAGAACCCATTAGAAATGAAATGATTGAATAGAATTCACAGAGTAGTCCCCTGACTCTTACATACATAGTGTAGAATATATTCTTCCAGTGTGTGTATGTGTGCGTACACAAATAATAATGATGTTGATGCTAATAAAGTAAGTAAATATATTTTTATACTTTCATTCTGTTTCTTTTGAAAATACTGTGTTCAAAATAACTTAGTAAAGGAAGGAATTTATTTTAGTTTTTAGACTGCTGCCTTCCATGTGGGAAAATCAGGGCAGGAACCGGAAGCAGACATCATAGAAAAACACTTCATTTTAATCTCACTCCTTAGTGAGCCTTCTAATACAGTCCAGTACCACTGGCGCAGAGAACAGTGCCTCCCACAGTAATCTGGGCTCTTCTACACCAACTGACAATCAAAATAAGACTCTGTATGACACTCAGAAGACAACATATAGGCAATTCCTTAACTGAGACCTTACTCTCAGATGACTCTAGTCTGTTTCAAGTTGACAATTGAAAGTCTATGCTATGACAATCTTAAAATACATGTTACTAATTTTACTCATGCTTCTGAGTTATTTGCACATACTCTTAATGAATCACTTCTTTCACAAATATATTGAAAATATATTCTTCCACTGGCTATAGTCTATTTTTACTTTCTTGTTAGTTTCGAAAAACAGAAAATTTAATAAAATGCAATTTACTATTTAAATTCTTTATCATTAATATTTTAGTATTTTTTATTTACTTCAAACTAATTACCTATTTCAAGGTCAGAAATTATTTAAGCTCCATACCAGAAACTTAATTATTTCACTATTCAGTTTAGTTTTTAATGCATTTATTTTAGAATTTAATGTGAAACATTAATTTCTCTGTAAATATCCAATTGATCCTTACTGTAAGGCCATCTTTCCCCACAACCATGTTGAAATGTCTTCTTCATCTTTATTTGATTGTCACAAATGCACAGGTGGGCTTCTGATCTACAATTCTACTGCTTCAGCAGGTTTGTCATCGCTTACAGCCATTTCTTGCTATTTGTTAAAGTTAAAGTAAGTTCACAAATGTGCCATGTATCCTTCAACATTGTTATTCTTAAAAGAAATTTGAGGTTTACAAATGGATGCATTAAATATCACATCTGATTTATTTTTTTAATATCTACTGCCAGATAATTTTTACAACCTTATCATATTCTACCAAAAATCTTACACGTATAGGTCAATCTTGAGGTCATTTTCATCTTAATATTCAGGTTTCTAATGAATAACGTATCTTTCCAAATGGATTTGTGTATTTTGTTAATCTAATCAAATTATCTTAATGATTGCTCTCCAATATGTATTTTGAATTTTTATTCTTGAAGTTCTTAGTTAGATTATAACTATTTGGAATTCCAGACTACAAAAACCTAATTACTACTTAATAATATTCCATCACTCTTCCTTTTGGTATTAATGTTGTATAAAACACTCTATTCCACAAATTCGAAATAAAAGGAATAGTATCATCAAATTATATGCATTAATTGAGCCCTTAGTTTCAGGCCTAGTCCACATTCTCGGTAACATGACCGACAGACAAATGGAAGGCAGAGCACAAGGAAGGAGAAAACATGAATTGAACTAGATGGAAAGAAATACCAAATTTCCTTCCAAGGGTCAGGGGAATTAATCCCAGAGGCTACTGACTTTCAACATCCTGATTAACCAAGGCTAACTTCTAGAACGTTTTTCCAGTCAAGTCATATAGAAAATCCATACAAAGCAAACGTCCCCTGTTGTACATGCAAAGGAATCCAGTTGAAAGCAGTATTTATTAAGTGCAGTAAGTAAATTCATTTAACTTTTAAAGAAGGAGCAAGTGTGATATTAATTTATGTTTACAAAAATACTTGACAGGAAGGATTTCTGGGAGAAAGGGCTAATTCTGCCCACCCTTTATGTGCATCAGCGGTGGGGTAGGATGGCTGGATGCGGCATTCACGGCCGCAGGGATGTGGGGCATTCCTCACTCACTTTAAACTAGAAAGCAGTCAGACTAGGTTGAAGTCAGAGGAGGGTATAACCCAAATGGTCGACGCAAATAGCCTACTTCTTATTACCAGGCACTGCATTCTAGGGCTCAGAAGCTTTCGAATTTGCACCACGATCTTGGGACCTGGCATTCATAGCAGGAGACTGTGGAGACATTTCAGGTTTAAGCCATAGTGTGTAGTGTCTTGATTGGGCTATATACTTATAAAACTAGGTACTATAAAACGTTTGAATTTATTGTCTGTCAATATCTTTGGTATCTATTTTAGTAAATCTGGAAGAGATATAAAGAGATATTTTTTAAAATTTTTACATTTTACATTTCCCAAAGGTATTAAAGCCAAGATATTCGCTGTTTTGTTATAATAAAAATCACCATTTTCACCTACCATACTCTAATAACTCACAATAATAAGGCACATGTCTACATCTAGGACTGGCTTTATTGATTTTCTCCAGGTTTTAGAATGATGTGCATATAATCTAGAAAATCAGCAATCAAAAGGGCAGAAAATACAAGATTATTTATTCTGGACCCTAAAAGCTCTGGAGAGATAGTTCCTTGGATAAAGTGCTTATCATACAAGTGTAGACACAGGAGTTCAAATCCTCAACACCGACCTAGTAGAAGACAAGGTGATGTACCATTATAATTCCAGAATTCAGCAGATATAATCAGGGAATCCCTGAAGCAGGCTGTCTAGCTAGGTCAGATCATATCAGTAAGCTTTGCGTTCAGTGCCTTATCCATTCTGAGGAGTGATAGGGACATGGGGTTGGGAGCAAGGCAGAGGAAGCTGGAGGAGGGGAGGGAGTTGGAATGAAGATAGTTGTGCAAAATGAGAAAAGGCTGTTTTTAAAAAAATTCTTAATAAAAAAAATAGAAAGACTTGCCCTCTGTAAATAAGGTATGGTGACATCTTTAAAGACTACTGATTTCATACGTGGGCATCCAAATGTACAGGCACACGAGATTGTGTGTACTTGAGCTCACACATGTACCCACACACATGTGAACATTACATATAGAACACACATAGACACGGGCCAAAATTCAAAATGAATGTAAACCAAAGATCATTATTCTTTGAAGTTTTTGCCTGTCATTGTCCATGAAAAGATTGTGTTTAATAGGTCAAAATTCTTTTAAGAAGAAAATCTCAAAACATAATGTGAACAAAGGCCCTAGGGCAAGTAGAATAATTGTAGTTTCCATGTTTCTATTGACTATTGTTTTTTAACTTGGGAAAATTAGAAGATTACATTTTTTCTCATTATTTCTTTGTCAAATAAGAGACTCTGAGATATGAATAAGAACAGCAACTGTAGAACTGATGTCAAAATGCCTGTTTAATTCCTCCTTTACTCAATTATCTATTAAAATATAGTCAGAAACCAAGCCAATGAAGTTGAAGTTGTATGTGACAGTGTGTTTTTCTTGTTTAGAAATAGAAAAAAAAATGAAAACATACCCATGAGGTAGTCATTAAAGGAAGTCTTGAATATCTGGAGGATGCTACTTCTAAGAACATGTTATTCACCAGAGGCTGATGTACCTGTGTGTTTTGTGAGGAAAGAGGCAATCTAAGTCCTCCAAATCCAAATTTGGGTTGCAATGAAGTTTCATATACATGTGGAGGAGACCATGGAACAACTCCTTGAGATACTCTTGGAAAATGACAGAGAAAGTGCCACCACGTTATAAGAAAGAAAGCTGATATTTTCGCGTGGCATGCTGAAGAAGGTATTTGTCAAAATCTAGCTAGAAGTGTTTCCTTTCAAAAGAATTTCTAAGAACATTTCCCTCACTTACCACAGTTGGAAACAGTATAGTATTTGTTCTCAGCTCTCATCAAAAGCTGCTACAAATCTCACAGCTGCTCACTTGTAACCACACCGAGGATATATTAGTCTCTGCTCTATTGCATTTGGAAGAGGATTCTAGGAGTTGTAGCTCCAAGTTTTTGCAATATTATGTAGAGGTATTTTATTCATTTGCTAACAGATAATACAATCATCCATACTAATTTGACAATAAACAGAACTGTGTGACTTACAAGGGCCAATGAAATAAAAATACTATGTCACTTTAGATAAGTCATTACTTTGAACAGGTTCAACATTGACCTATACCCACTTTTCCTGACAAAATAAAGTATCAATCCAACATTGTTTAGGTACCAAAAGAAACCTGAATTTTTTTATATTTAGTCAGATATTTTGTCACACAACCTTAAACCAGAATGATTTCAACAAATCATTTTTAGGCTTCTTATCTCAGGTCATCTTAATGTTTTTATATTCATGAGCCCTTTTCATCACCAAAGTTTTTTTGTGACCTGATTAAATATGTTTTAAAGAAAATAGATATATAAAAATAAATTATAAAAATTATATTAAGACAATTATTTGTCATAAGTAAATTTTAGCAGCTGTTAAATACAAAAATAATTTTACATGCTAAATACTCACCTGTTGATTTTTACCTATATATTGGATATTGCCTAAATTTTGATGCTCTGGGATTCAGAGCACATGCATTGCTTTTCATAGTTGATCAATATTTTAGTTTTATAACCATCGATATTAATAATGTTATTTAGCATAAATATGTCATTCAAAATGGTAGAAACACTTATAGGTTCATTCCTTTAGTTGTTGGAAATTCTGCCTTAACCCTAACTAAATTTCTCTGAGTGATGATTTTATGAAATATAAATTAGCATCTCAAACAATATCAAAAATAAACAGGCTAATATGATATACTCCAAAATACACTAGCTTAATACATGTATTTATGCAGGAAAAGATAAACCATTAAGGTTCTATAAAAAAACAAAACAAAACAAAAAACCACGAGAGACCTCCACATGACTGGGCCCGAGTTAAGGACCTCTGCTGGAGTAGGCCCAAGCCAGCAACACCTGTGGGAACAGGTCTGAGCCAGCGACCTCTGCAGGAGCAGACCCAACACACTAACCTCCACAGGAGCAGGTACAAGAGAGCAACCACCAAAAAAGCAGGCCCGAGTTAAAGACCTCTGTGGGACCTGGCCCAAGCCAGAGACCTCCATGTAGGCAGGCCTAAGCCATGGCAATCTGTAGAAAATAGGAGTGAGCCAGCAACCTCCACTGGAGCAGGCGTTAGGCAGCATTCTGCATAGGTCTGAGTCAGCAACCTCTACCAGACCAGGCAAAAGCCAGCAGGCCCAGTGCAGCAGCCTCAGGGAAGCAGCCGCAAGCAAGCAACCTCTGTGAGAGCAGACCCGAACAACCCCCAGTATTGCAGAGCAAACTCCAAGAGTTCTGAGTAACTTCCAAAAACACAGAGTAAACACTGGGGTTACTGGAACCCTGGACCTGATTGTACCATGAGGAGCAAAAATCTGAGTCTTGGATCCACTGGCACCTGGAGAGTTGATTACCAGAGACACAGCCCCATCTACATCAGTCAGAGGGAAAGATGGATAGTCAAGGTAAGAACACACTCAACACCATAAAGAGCAACATGACACCAACAAAAACTAATATAAATGAATCAGAAGATCTTAAAAGAGCAATACACAACTTTGTATGAAACAACAACATCAAAAAAAAAAAAACCAGGATAACTAAAACAATCCTGTATAATAAAGGTACTTCTGAAGGCATCACAATCCCTGACTTCAAACTCTACTACAGAGCTTCAGTACTGAAACAGTTGGTATTGGCATAAACACAGATAGGAGGACCAATGGAACTGAATCGAAGACCTGGATATCAATCCACACACCTACCAAGACTGATTTTTTTTATAAAGAAGCAATATATATATATATATATATATATATATATATATATATATATATACATACATACACTCACATATATATCATATTCAACAAATGGTGCTGGCATAACTGTATATAAACATTTAGAATAAAGGAAATAAATCCACATCTATTGCCTTGTACAAAACTCCAGTCCGAATGGATCAAACACTTCAGCATAAAACCAACCACATTGAACCTTATAGAAGAGAAAGTGGGAAGTACACTTGAATGCCTTGGCACAGGAGACCATTTCCTAAATATAACCCCAGTAGCACAGACACTGAGGGGTACAATTAATAAAGAGGACCTCCTGAAACTGAGAAACATCTGTAAAACAAAGGACATGGTCAATCAGACAAGATGGCAGTCTACAGAATAGGAAAAGATATTGACCAACCCCACATTGGACAGAGTCCTGATCTCCAAAATAGACAAAGAACTCATGAAATTGGTCAACAACAACAAAAAAAAAAAACAAATAATCCAATAAAAAAATGGGGTACAGACCTAAACAGATAACTTTCAACAGAGGAATCTAAAATGGCTGAAAGACACTTAAGGAAATACACAAAATCCTTAGCCATTAGAGAAATGTAAATCAAAACAACTCTGAGATTCCATCCTACACATGTAAGAATGAACAAGACCAAAAACACCAATGACAACTTATACTGGAGAGTGTGTAGTCTAAAGGGAATGCTCCTGCATTGTTGGTAGGAATGCAAATTGGTACAGCTGCTTTAGATTTCAGTGTGGCGATTTTTCAGACAACTGGAAACAACCTACTCGAAGATACAGCAATACCAAATTCCAAATTTCCAAAGCATCCAAATACCAAAGGATGCTCAATTAGAGTACAAGAACACGTGCTCAACTCTGTTTATAACACCATTACTTATCATAGCCCAAACCTGGAAACAACCTAAATGCCCCTCATCAGGAGAATGGATAAGGAAAATGGGGCACATTTACACAATGGTGTTCTATGCATTGGAAAAAATAGTGACATCTCGAAATTTGCTGATAAATGGATGGATCTAGAAAACATCATATTGATTGAGGTCACCCAGACCCAGAAAGACAAATATAATATGTACTCACTCATAAGTGGCTTTTAGACATAAAAAAAAAAGCCTACAATTTACAATCCCAGAGAACCTACACAACAAAAAGGCCCCTAACAGTGACATACATGGGTCTAATGTACAAGGGAATTAGAAAACAATCAAGGCTTCCTGAGTAAATTGTGAGCATGGGGACCATGAGAGAGGGTGGAAGGTGGGGGGAGGAAAATGGGGAGCAGCAGACAAAAATATATAGCTCTATAGAGAAATAACAAAAAAAAAGAGGAAAAAGAAAAGAAAAAACATTTTGGTGCAATAAAAACACTGAAAATTAAAACAGGATATTTTTTGATCTGTGATGATGTGTTTTAGGGGTCACTGGTTGATGTTTCCTTGTACAGAACAAGACTGCAGTGGGTGTGTGATGTGGCAGAGATGAGCCTGTGAGAAACACCTCAGACTCTGTAAGCATTTTACATTAGTTGAGTTTTTGTTGCTGCCAGAGCAAAATCATTTACAGTTACCAAACTGGCTGAGGTGCTACATTCAGTTACGTGAAGCCATCTGGGGTTATTACATATTGGTACAGGAAACTGAGTGAAGCTGGGAGAGGGTAGAGTGATTCTACCCAGGGAAGCGCACAACGACTAGTTGCCCATTGTCAAACAGTCAGTACTGAAAATGTACATACAAATAGCATTAGATAGGCTACATTGTGGTTAGCAAGTAAACCCTATCCCATGCTTGTCATGAGCCATTCACTTACTACTTAATGAAATAAAACCAGGAAGTGGGGATTATATGTTACATCCATTTTAATGATGATAATCCAATGGTGACAATTCATCAGTATATAATAATTTCCACAATTTTCTACCCATACAACATAAGTTTCATTGTACATTTAAACTGAAGTCATCACTTTGTTAGAAAGATTCATAAATAATATATGCTTTAAAATAAAAAATCTCTCATTTCTTGATTGTATAGGAAAATTGGAAAGTTATATTTAATTCAGTTAATCAGAAACAATATTGTACAAGCATCTGTAAAATAATGAAGTGAGATTTGGAGCCAATCTATGTAACTCTTTGGTATAACTAGAAAAAAGAAACACATGTCAAAGTCAACCATATCTGTTTCCAAAGAGTTTTAGCACTGCAAAGCAAAGTCTATCAGTAATATTCCTAAGTGAGCAGAAATAGCTTATCTGGATTATTCAGCAAACTTGAGGGTCCTAGTAAGATTAGAAACTATTAGTAAAGGCTCACCCACGAGACTGCCCAAAAGTGAGCAGAACAAGGAGGACATCCACAGACAGACTGCATGGGAGAAAAGGCCTTGAGACCAAAACCTTATACAAATGACAATAGACAACTAAATACATCTGGGAGCAGGTGCAGTGGTCACCGCAGGGAAGAGTCTAACTATTGTCTACTATCAAACAGTTATCCCTGAAACAAGTAACAATATATGGTCTCAACAAGTTGTGTGGTTGTATTCAGGAATACACAAGCACACACACAAACATATACAATACAATGCAATATTATCAAAATTGAATCAATAAGAGTTGATGAAAAAGAGAGGTCATGAATTTGAAGGAGAGCTGGGAGTGGTATAATGTCTGAAGAAAGAACATAAATGGGAAAATATTAAAGTTGAAAAACTCAAAAATTTTAAAAAAGTATATTAATAAATATTATTGAATTTATTACATGGAAATGAACAAAAATATAAAAAACAATAATTATATACATTTATTAAAAAGAAACCTATATCCTTTTCATGAGTGGACTAAGAAATTTTATGTGAATTTAGTTTTGTATTCTTATATGACAGAGAACTGATATAGTTAACTCAATATTCACAGAGATTCTTATTGTGTCTTTAATTATGAGTTAATATGGAAATATTGCAATTTTTATCAAAGTATTTTTTTCCTGATAGAACACCCCTAAGGCTTATGAACTAGGGAAAAAGGAAACTAATTTAATGTTAACTTTTTTTGCTTCAGGATGAGTTAAGACATGTGTCCAATCAATCTACTCATTGACTAATTATTATTGACTGGAGATAATTACCTTTAAAGAATCCTTTATCTTTTTTATGCTTATCCCAGGACCTTTCAAGGAGTTTTATGTATAACTAGGCAAACAATTCAAGACGTGGCCTCAAGATAGATTTATTTAGAATAAACGGATACCATTAATCTCTTCCAGACACTTGGCTAGGCAGGCAATTTTGCTTAAGTGTGCTACTGCACACTGCTGAGCTGTCATGCTGGGCTGTAGCGCACAGCTCTGACATTTGAGTTTAGTAAAGTGCATTCCTCATGCCTACAGGAGATGAGAAGGAAAAGTTAATCTATGGAATTCCTTGCTTTATTGCTTATCAGCACCTTCATCAAGTGCTATGCCTGAGGAACTAGACATACGCTAGAACCGGACTGGTACCTTTCACTTATCACGTTATTTTTCTCTTACGGAAATACAAAGAAAACAGTGAACAATAACACCTTTAACATACTCATCTTGCGATTCAATATAAAGAACAATTCCTAAGAATATTTTGCAAAGTTGACTAAGGTTGTTTGGCTCTTCTCTGCATTTGAAAGGAGATGTCTAGATGGCCTGAGGTGAAGAGACTCAAACACATAACATTATTAAACAATTAGACCAGGCTCTCTTCATGGATTACTGTAATATCAGAAGGAACATTTGAGAAGGATAGAGCCTGTGAGAGCCTTGTTTCTGGAACAACGTCTTGGGTCCACTTGTCTCTCATAGGGTTCTAGGTCTTCAGGACTAACTCCAACAGCAATTACATAGTGTAAATTCAGACAATATAGTTTTAACTCCTTGGTTACAGCAGTCTGTAGAAAATAACTTATGGTTGTTTTTACAAAGGGAGAATGTTAAGGTTCTAATTACCATGTTACTAAGGTAAAAGTCATACCTATTCATAAGAATTGATGTGAATTTTAAGTAGAAAGAAATAATACAACACGGTTTTTCAACACCGAGTATTATGTTGTATATCATGATGTGTGTGAACACACACATAAATGCATACAAAATATATATGCATATAATATACAAGAACACACACACATATATATGTATATTCATATGTATATATAATAGTATGGTTGCCAAGAATCAGGTTTCAAATGAAATATTCTGAAATACAAACTTTTAAAAGGGGATTGGTTCAAAATATTAATAAGCTATATTAGTTGACAATGTAATATATGAAGGGTTAAATAGAATAACTTGTTACCATTTTCTGAAGTTATAAATAGTCCTGTATGCATGTCTGTATAAGGGTTTCAGATCCTCTGCAATTAGAGTAACATAGAGTAGTGAGCTGCCATGTGGTTACTGGGCATTGAACCTGTCATCTGAAAGATCATCCGGTGTTCTTAACTGCTGAGCTATCTCTCAGCCTTACAATCTAATGTATTTGGTAAAGGAAAGAAACCTGTAGGCTACAAAAAGAGAAATATAAGCATCAAGCTGCCCATTAACTCTATTTCTGCAATGGTGTTCTGTCTGCAAGATATGCTAGGGCAGTGGTGGCGCAAAGTTTGTGGGAAGAACCAACCAATGTCTGATTTGACTAAAGATCCTCCCAATGAAATAAAACTAATAGCTGACGCTGCTTGGGTGATCAAAAGCCAAAAACTAGATAATCCAGAGATGAAGTGTAAACCCAAATACTATTGTCTTTAATAAATTAGTAGTTATAAAATGACTCCTAATGATATTCTTCTATACTCAGATCAGTGCCTTACTCAGCTATCGTCAAAGAAACGTCCTCCTGTAGCAGATGGTAAAAAATACAGAGACCCCTAGCCAGACATTACACACACACACACACACACACACACAGAGAGAGAGAGAGAGAGAGAGAGAGAGAGAGAGAGAGAGAGAGAGACAGACAGACAGACAGACAGACAGAGAGAGAGACAGAGAGAGAGAGACAGACAGACAGACAGACAGACAGACAGAGAGAGAGACAGAGAGAGAGAGAGAGAGAGAGAGAGAGAGAGAGAGAGAGGATCACACAGTTCAAATGGGATGTCTCTATCAAATCCCTCGCCTCGGAGACCCTGGTAGAATTAAATGAGCAAGGCTCAAATGAATTCAGAGACTGAAGAAGCAAGCACAGGGCATACATGGGTCTTCACTAGTCCTCCACACATGTATTACAACTTTCAGTTTAGTACTATCCTGGGATTCCAGAGTGTGTATTTGAGTGGATCTCTGATTTTTGTGCTGTTAGTATTTTTGTTGTTGTTGGTTTACCTTTGATATGATGGGTTTTGTTTTATCATACTATATTTCATTTTGTCATGTTTTGTTGTTATTTCTTAGAAGCTTATTCTTTTCTAATGTGAGACAAAAGGGGGTGAGTTTGGGTGGATGAGAGGTCTTCACGAAGTAAGAGAAGTAGAGGAAAGGAAAACTGTAATCAGATATGTTTTGTGTGAAAATAATCTATTTTCAATAGAATAGGAAAATAAGGGAAAAGAGTATTGTATGCATGATAAGGTAGCAGTGATTGACAAGTGAAAATAATCCTATAAAGCTTTTATGTTCAATGTGTCATATCCAACAACTTAAATGTAAGTTATATTTTGTCCGTATTTCATGTATAATGAAATTGAATCAATGTGGGTAAACACTTTATCTAAAGGAATTTAAACAATAAGTCTGAGATGCTGAGCTTTGGAACCTAAATTCGAAAACAGGTTTGCTATTCCATAGAACAAATTATCTGAACTCAGAATATGTCCAGAAGATATAAAAGATTTTAATAAAAATTCAGAAGATGAGGGTGGGCAGAATCTGTGAGGTACCAGGAGATGGGGATAAATATGATCAAATATATCATATAAAATTTTCAAAGAATTAAAAATATTGTTTTATTTTTACTTATAATATTATCATATTATTTCTGCCACTTTTCCAATATTTATTGTGTCTCTCACCCACTGCTTCTCAAATTTATTGCACATATTTGTAGATAGATATATTATAGATAGATATTTATATTTATGCAAATAATTAAAGACAACCTGATGAGTCAGTTTAGTGTTGTTTTATGTATATATTTATAAAGTTGAACAGCTGTTAATGGATAGCCAATTAAGGGCCTCATCACTAGGGCAGACTAATTCTTTTAGCAGTAGTTATTGCCTGTAATTATTTATCTAGGGGTAGGGTTTTTTGGGATTTCCCCAATCCACGTTGGCATTTCAGATGGTGTTATTGTTGAGGTCTTGCTCAAGCAGCCATACTGTTGAGGTTTTTATGGCTGTAGCTTCCCAAACATATCTAGAAACAGTCTTGCAACAGGCTTCCTTGTCCTCTGGATCTTGCTATATTTCCAACCCTCTTCCACAATGTTCTCTGCTTCAATATACATATTTCAATATATACACTTAGTAAGCTGGGAGCAGGGATGTCAATTATTTAGTTCTTTATTGTCCAAAGACTAATGCATTGAACATTCATCTAGACAAGATGAGCCAGTATGACATGAAAAACAGGAAATCGGTCTCATTTGATCCATTGGTTTCTATGGGCAAAACAAAAAACCCCTTACACAGTACCCCTAATACTTTGTAATTATCCTTTGGTATAGGATCCAGGCAAAGCTTGCAGCCTTTCTGCTTAGTGGTTCAAAGAAAGAACATTCATCTGAATATGTTGCTTCCAAAATCCAAAGAGTTTCATTAGGCACTGTTTCTCATTCAGGGTTTCTGTGTCTATAAACAGACTCACTTTCAGAAGCTCATTGAGAAGCTGAAATTATGTGTTTTTATGATTCTGGTCGAAAATATCTATTCATTTTTACCTAAAAACATTCAGCAGCATGAACAAATCTACTAGCAATGTATTATGATGACAAGCAGACAGGCAGTGTCATCTGCTTAGAGAAATTAGACTAATCTTGTCCATGAGAAAACAGTGTCTATCTTGTCTCTGGATATTAAGAATTTGCTAATGAGCATCTATCTCACCACAATTCAAGTATTCTCACTAAACTTGCTGTAAGGTCTGAGCTACTTGAAAGAGCCCTCAGAAAATCTTTACAAATGTTAGCATTTCAGGCACAGTGATTCCTCACTGTTACAAAGAAAGATATATCTTTTAGACCTCCATTTGGTACCGTAAGAGGTCTTAAATGCATTTAGAGTAACATTCAAGGTTTTCTAAAAATGTCAATTACTCCACTGTATTCAAACAAGGAAGTTAGGTGCTCTCAGGTCACCAACTATAGGCTACCTTTAGACCTAAGTTTTTTTTAAATATTTATTTAGTCAGTATACAATATTCAATCTGTGTGTTTGCAGACCAGAAGAGGACAGCAGACCTCGTTACAGATGGTTGTGAGCCACCATGTGGTTGCCGGGAATTGAACTCATGACCTTTGGAAGAGCAGGCAATGCTCTTAACCACTGAGCCATCTCTCCAGCCCTAGACCTAAGTTTTAGCCAACTTGTCAAGTGCACTGGTTGGTTGCTTACTTACCATTTGAATTGTAAGAAGTGTTAATTCAAGGTGTGTAGGTGGAGAATGCTCGTTTGTTCCCAGATGCCTAGACCACCCAAAATAATCACACTATATTAATTACAACACTGCTTGGTCAATCACTTAAGCATATTGCTAGCTATCTCTTATATTTTAAATTAACCCATTTCCTTTATTTTGTATTTTACCAGGAAGATTGTGGTTTACCAGAAACATACCTGGGCATCTGTCTCCTTTCAGCTGCTATATGGCATCTCCCTGATTTCGTCTTCTTTTTCTCCTCTATCTCTGCTGGAAATTTCCACCTTGTTCTGTTCTGTCCTTTTATAGGCCCAAGTAGATTCTTTTTTAACCAATGGTAATAGAACATATTCACAACATACAGAGGGGAATCCCACGAAGGTGTGTGATGAACTCATATTAATAATTTCAGATTAATTCCATTTTATATTTCCTTATCTGTTATCCCTCATCATTTATGTCTGAGAAACATATTTCTTTGGTTCCTGTCCATGTACCTACTAGTAGCGTACATTTTCCCTAAGCAGATGATAGTACTTCTATTTTTTTCCTATCTTTGCAGACAAAGAGGAATATGGAGCTTGTGTTTAAAAAAGTTCAGCATTTCCTTACATTGCCAATGACTCAGAGGAGTCTATTAGAATTCGTGTAGAAGATGCAGGTTTAACCTCTTCAGATGGTGACACATTGCCTCAAGGAAATGTGTTCATAACTGAGAAATTCAATGTCACCAATTCCATTGTTGTCTCTCTAAATAAACTCACTCACTTCTAGGGTCCTCCTCTTTAAGGTAGCCTCTTTAAATAGTGGATATGCTACAAAGTTATGGATTTCACTGGCATTGTAATTCAAGCATTTATGTACTCAGTTCTAGATGATATTTGAAGAGCCCTCATTCCTGACAATATTAGAGATAAGTGGCCCTAGAGCAAACATGGAAGATTTCAGACCCTTCAAGTAGCATTTGAGCTGAATATATTTATCACTCAGTTCATTACTTCTACCTACACATTTTTACCATGTGAAAAGTTACAGTAAGCTTCATCATATTCATTAGTTTACCAAAAATATTAAAGCATATTATGTAAATCATGCTGTGGGCTATCAGTACTCTCTTTAATACCTGAAGCATCGTCTTAAAATCAGATGGAATCTAAAAATAAATTCCCATACCCACAGGAACTATGCTAATAGCTCATTCTTAAGACACTATTCCTATAAACCATTTTCTGAACAAAAATCTGTTTTAAAATACTCTCCCAAGAAACAAGAAAATGATTAGGATGTTTGTATGCACAGAAAAATTAACAAACATCTGGCTTACATGATTATGAAAACTTCTGTGGTCTGAATGGTGGTTATCCTAACAACTTTAGTCTCTAATGTCATAATACTAGGGTGTTGATTAGTTCACTATGCAGGAGCACTCATGATAGACACAAATGTTCTTATAAAATATGCTGAATAAAATCATAAAGATGTACATGAGGAAATATCATGAAGTCATCTTTTAAGAACTGTCTCCACTCTAACACTGGCTATGCAAGAACACTGATACTCACTTGCATAGCTCTCAGATCTGTGATAAATCATCACCTACTTTGCATAGTTTTGTTAATTTCTTAGACAGAAATTAATTTCTGAAGTCTCAAATCTTGTAAAAGTGCTAGTATGAGTCAGAAGGGCCTGAGTCTAGGAAGCCACAGTATAGCTACCTAAAAGTACGCAGTTGCAAGTGTCAAGAAGAACTGATATTCCAGAGTGAGTCCAAATATAAGAAAACAAAGCTAGACCTTAGACTACTCTGAAGATATTCCAGCAGAAGGAACTCTTACTACTAATGGGAGAACCTACCTTTTTGTCTAGTTCAGTATTTTTTGTATTAAGTAAGGACTAAATTGAAAGAAGTGCTCTATATAAATCTATAGACTTAAAAGTTAAACTTTCTAAGCAACTCACGGATGTCCCCATAATAAAGAGTCATTTATCCAATACTCAAGAAATTCTCTCGTTGTGCCATTCAAGTCAATGCACTCAGATGTTGTCATGGATGGATATATTATATGTAGGTAAGTAGGAAGATGAATGGACATATACACAAAATGATCATAGATGTATATCTATGTAGGTAGATAAATAAATAGGTTGTAGATATAAAGGGGAAAGAGGGTAGAAGCTGGAGAGCACTGCACTCGCCAGTAAATCAATGACATATTTCTCTAGAAGACTCAAGATCAGTTCCCAGCTCCACCTCATCCACATCTAAAACTGTCAATAGTTCCGTCCTGGGAAGACCTGCTGCTCTGTCCTCGAGGGGCACCTTCATTTTCTTGCACATTCTCATTTACATATAGATCGCCAAACATTCCTATATTTTAAAATAATAAATCTCTCTTTTTTTACTAGTTATTAAAATGTATTTTTAAAAATCTGTATACAGATTTATTTAGAATGCATATATTCAACGTGCAGATTTCAGTTTCAAGGTTAAGGTGATAATGAAGCTTTGTTTACCCGAAAGCTGCTTTCATCATATCACAGCAACAGGAAAAGAAACTGACGATAACATGTCTGTAGTGTTTGTCTTTAATTCATGTCGCCTGCTAATCTGTTATAGAAAGACTGGCAAAGCCACGGGTAAAATAATACATCTCTTTAACAAGAAAGGGAACATGTAGCTTTCTTGACTCAATAACATTGCTGTATGGAGAGTATGTAACCTGAAATCTCCTTAAGTATAACCCATCAATCAGTACCAGAAGATGCTGGGCATGAAGCAAAGAGAGGGATCAACCAACAATTTTACCAATCTCTGATGCCTATGAATCACAACAATGATCAGCATGGAAAGGTATCTATAAAAGTTGTAGAAAATGGCATTCAGAACGTGGCAGTAAACAACAATAGTCTGTTTAGACAAACGGTCCTTTCAATGAGAGGGAAATCATGTCTGCTACTACAAACATACCTAACTTTTGAAGTCTAAAGAATTCATAGATCTGAAAGAAGAATCTTCTACTTCCACTTTACTGAGCAACTATAATTCCTAACTGTATTTTAAATTCTCATCATTATATCCATAGATAACTATATCTCCCATCTCTCATCAAAGAAACTTCTCTTTAAACCAGACAGAAAACCACAATTGGTCTAAATGCAGATAACATTTACAATACACGTCCTGCACCAAATCTTGAGGAAAATAGAAGAGGGGACAAATATCATATAAGATATAAAGGCCCAGAAATCCTGAAGTGACCCTGTGTCTCCCAGAAATGTCAGGGTAGCATCCATGATAACTCAGCAACATTGCTGGAAAAAATAAGGTGGAAGAATGACCACATCAAAAGACATGCTGTCATAAATGGGAGAAGAAACCTCATCGCAGCACACCCCTAGGAAAAAAATACTACATAGAGCTAAGGGCTGTCTAGAGAGGAAGGATTAGTCATTACTAGGAATCAGACCTTGATTGGTTATACAATTGCAAGTGGTTAGTCTCAAACCAACCATACAAGCAGCAGTAAAAAGACTCTGTGTTTTGTAGTTACATACTTATGCATTTATATATGCAATACAAATGAAAAATTGTCATGTGTTGAGTGAGATGAAATACATACAAGAAGTCGAAGAGAGGAAAGAAATGAGAAAGAAATTACGTGATCATATTTTTATTTAAAAATAAAAATCATATTAAAATTAAAAATAACTAATAGAAAGGGAAACATGAAAAAAACATACAAGTCACAAGTTAGCAAAACAAATAGAGGCAAGAGAAATGCTGTGGATAAAGAGGAGTTTCTTCTTCAGAAGCCTTATCAAAAGTTTAAGGCAGAGAGGTCCATAAAGTAAATAATACTTATGGTTTTGTTCCATTTGTAGGACTGAATCCAATTTTCATAGATTTTAATATCTTTTATTTACGGAATGATTATATGGCACAGCATTGAAAAGTTATACTAGCAAATGGTGCTTTCTCTTTAAGGAGACATCTTCCAGGGCCAATTCTATTGGAAAGATGAAAGAGATCATGCATTGAAATTCCATTGTCTTTGACATTAGATCTATTGACTTTTCTTGAAAGATGTTTATACACATCAATTTTACTGCTTTCCAGAGGGAAGTGTATAATTAAGTATTGACATTCTGATGTATGCATTAAAACCAGAGACTTAATGGTTTTTTTTTAAATAATAAAAAGTATAATACTGGGAGTTTCTTGTCATTTGTAACAATGTTCATTTACTCCTATATTCTGCTTCAAAGCAGATCGGGAGTAATTTATTACAGAGATCTACTGAGGATTTCTTGCAATTATAATTAAATACTTTTTGTGTGAGTTTTTAAAAAAGTGATTGATTTTGAAGCAGGGCATTGTCTTGTGTGACAAACATCGTGGCAAATTTCCTCACTGAAATGGACATTATCCAATGTGTATTTAAATACAAGATCACAGATGACATTTTAAAACCTTGTAAACAGATATTTTCCCTTCTCTCCTGGTTTCTCTACATGGACTTTTATCCTACATTTTTATATATAAAAGGCAAGCATTTGATATAATATTAATATAGGGGTGTAGAGTAATTTACATGCCAGTAAAAACTTTATTTATCTCTTGTGTTGGCCTTCCTCTTCAGAGAGTAGATAATTTGCTACACATAATTGTAATTTGATTGCACACAATGAAAATTAATTAATATCTTTTTATTTTCATTCCCTTTTTACTCTCAGGAACTTCAGCTGTGAAACAGGCTATTGTGATACCAATCACAAGAGAAATGGGAGAAATTCCATGTCCTTGATAAGATATATTCAAGCTAGCACTGCAGTGAAGAATAAAATTGGATGTAAACTGAAAGGTTTGAACTCTGGTTCTGTCAGTTCATTATGCAATCCTTAACATTTCCATCTTGTTGTTTTAAGATATGGATAAAATAGTAAATCTTGTATCATGAATACAGTGTTAGACATAAAATAGTTAACAGGTATAATGCTAGGGTAATAGTTCCTCTGTTGTGTTCAGAGTCTAGCTTTTAGTGTTTGATATTATTTGAACCAATGGATTGACTTTTGCAAAGTATATGTGTATATGACAAAATGCAGGGGTTGTCATGTACTATTTAATATAAAAGAATGATATGTTATAAAAAGAATTACACACTATGGGAAACTTAAGGTTTTTTTCATGTGAATGTCATATACAACATTCTACAACTATGATTTTGTAAAGACTGAAAAATACATTTCTGCTACTTAAAATAAAATTGTAATATAATAAATAAAAAAGTTATTTTTTCTAGGATGCATAAATGTATGTTTCCTAGCTCCATTTATGAGAAGTCACATCACTTTATTCATTAATAATAAGATATTTATATAAAAAGTGTGTGACAGAAAGTAAAATGATTTTGTGCATTTAAGACAAAAATGAGCCAATCTACTATGTTAACACAACAGTAAAATCTTACATATTGCTGAAATTGTTAACCCATGTTGAAAATATATGACAGGATAACATTTTCAATTAATGACCAACTTTTACCTTATATATTTATTTAGTATAGTTTTTAATTATCTGCTAATAAGTGCTTAAATGCTATTACATGCACCATGCCCTCTTTCACAAATATGACGAGCTGCTTACAAAACATAAAATGTTTATAACAAGTGATGTGAACTAAGTGTGTCTTCTTAACTTCATGGAAACTTGAAGAACAAAGTTTATGTGAACATACCACATAAAAGTTTTCGTTTCATTCAAGCCAGTGGTCATCTGGGCTTTTTAATTTTGTTCTGACTAGATTATATTTTCATTGCTTTCCTTTTCATTTCAAAACTTTTGTGTTTTCCTCTCTGTTGTTTAAGATATGAGAAATTCCTAAAAGTATTCCCATTTTATTTCAAGAACTCAGAAGTATGTAATCATGTACAAATATGTGTAAGCATGTGAAGTACCGTATTGAATGGTTCATTTCAATCACAGACAATAGAAGTTAAATATCACATCCTCAGGGAACAATGCAAATCCAATATGATAACATGACATGGGAAATCTCACACCTCTGGCTGTTGGTGACTTTCTTGTAATCAAAGTAAATATAAATTACTCTAGGTAAGATCTCAAACAAATGTGGAGCTCTATGTCTTTTGTCTAGGTAAGATCTCAAACTAATGTGGAGCTCTATGTCTTTTGTTCTTACTAAGAAATGCAGCGATCTATTATATTATATTAGCTACCGAGAAAATGACGACATGACCAAAAAGTGAGAAAACCCTATAATGAAAATTTTAAGCACTCAAGTGAAAAACAGAGAAAGACAGTTAGAAATGTAAAAAACACCCATACTCTCAGATTGGAAGAATTAATATTGTTAAAATGGCTATTTTACCAAAAGCAATCTGCATATACAATTCAATTCCCATAAAATGATCAACTTTTCTGCACAGAAAAATCAAGAAAATAGTCTTAAAATTCATTTGGAAGTACATTAGACTTGGAATTGCTCTAAAAAGCCTGAGTAATGACAGAATTATGACTTCACCTTATTTTAGTAGCACCGCCCAATCATAATAAAATTACAGCATGACATAGCACACAACTGCACATACAGATCAATGGGATGGAATAGAGGACCCAGACAGAAGCCTACACAGCTGTAGAACTCTAATTTTTGTCAAAAATGTAAGAACAAAAATGTCACTGGAATAAAGACAGAATTACAGTACAAATAGTGTTGGGAAAACTGTGCATCTGGATATAGAAGAATGAAAATAGAACCACATTTCTCACTGCGCACAAAAATTCAAACCTAAATGGCCCACAAACCTCAAGCGTTGAAATCGCTAGGAAAAACAGTAAGAAAACCACTTCAGGATACAGTTATAAATGAAGACTTTCAGGATATGGCTCCAAAATTTCAGGAAGGAGTTCACCTATCATAAAATAGGACCTCTTAAAATCAAAAAGAATCAGCAGAGCCCAAACAAATGTTAGCTGACTGAAATGGTATCCTACAGAGGACAGTAATTCCCGGATGTAAATATCGAAGAACACTAATATCTAGAATATACAAAGAAATCAAAAGACTTAAACTAGGAATGTCAAAAACCCCATGTTCACTCTATAAGCAGATTGTTCCCTGTTCTCTTTCTCTCTGTGTCTCTATTTCTCCTCTATTGTCATTCTCTCTCTCTCTCTCTCTCTCTCTCTCTCTCTCTCTCTCTCTCTCTCTCTCTCTCTCTCTCTCTCTCCTCTCTCTCTCATATGTGCATGTGTATGCATGTGTGTGTGTGTGTGCATGTGCTTGCATGTGTTTAAATGTGGATATAACCCAGAAGACCTAGAAAGGGGACAAATAGAGAGTAATAATATGGATGAGGAATGATAAAATGGGTAAATGAATGCAGTGGCTACATTGTGGTGGTTTGAAAATTCAGTTCTCAGTAGGGGCTACTGCTGGTAGAAGTTATGGAATCTTTAGGAAGCACAGACCTGCTGAAAGAATTTTTCCCCTCAGGCTGGACTTTGAGAGTCTATATCCTTAGCCCAATTCCATTTAATACTCTGTTTCCTCTCATTATGGAGAATGTGATCTCTCAGCTTCATGATCAAGCTGTCAACTGCGCTGTAGAACCCCAACATTACTGTCTTCTTCTGAAGCTAGAAGACAAGTTCTTTCTTCCACATGTCGTACTTGGACATGGAATTTTACCAAAGCAACAAAAAGAGAAAAATTTCTCTTGCTAAGGCCTTAAGTTTAATTTGTTGATTTTTATTTTGCCAAAAAACACTTGTTACTCTTGCACCTTTAGGAATACCTTGTCATGCTGATAATTTTTGTGGTTCATAGGGTTCATAGGCATTATAGCAGAATAGAGCTATCAAATGCTTTCCTCTTTTGGTAGTTTGAATAGCACTGTCAAGTACTAGTCCCAAGAGAGAAGACTTTCAGTTCAAATCCACTGTGATTCCTGACTACTTAGTATTTGTATAAAATACAGGGTATCTTCAGCAATAGGGACATAACTTCAAATTTGGGGAAATGAATAGTAACAGCAATAGGCCCTATAGTTTAGTGAGTCCTTTGTACTTTCCTGATCATCAAAATAAAAGGTAATTTCTCATCGTTAATACTGGGTCTCTGTTATATAATCTATGGCTCTTTGGGGAAACATTGTCACCAAAAGAGCCACAGTCAATCCAATAAACAAATAAATATCAACATATGTAATTTTATATAAGGTCTTAGTTAGAATTTCTATTGATATGATAAAACATGACCAAAAAGCCAGGTGGTGAGTAAAGAATTTATTTGGCTTATATTTCCATATCACTGTTCATCATAAAAGCAAGTGAGGACATGAACTCAAACATAGCAGGAACCTGGAGGCAGAAGCTGATGCAGAATTCATGGAGGGATGCTTCTTTTGGCTTCTTACCCATGGCTTTGCTCAGCCAGCTTTCTCATAGTATTCAGGACTGGGGGGGGGGGGTCGCACCACCCACAATGCGCTACACCACCTTCCATCAGTAATTAAGAAAATGCCTTACAGCTGGGTCCTATGGAGGCATTTTCTCAGTTGAAGCTCTGTCCATTCAGATAACCTTCACTTGTGTCAAGTTTAAATAAAACTATCCAGGACACTGCGATAGCATGATTAGCAAAATCCCAGAGACAGATATGGGGCTTCAACTTGAAGGTCAGAAAAACAAAACTACCAGCCACTGGCTCTTACCTCCACCTCAGTCTAAATGGCGATTTTGCTTCCATGAATCTTCAGAATGAGACTGTCTCTGACAGCTGTCTGGTCCCATCTTATATTCCTCTCTATGGCTGGGATTAAAGCCCTTTACCACTACTTCTTGGTTTCTATGGCGAACTAGAATGGCTACTGGAATTAAAGGTGTTTGTAACAACTGCCTGGTCTGTAAGGCTGATTGGTGTGGCCGGCTGTTTTACTCTTTGATCTTCAGGCAAGCTTTATTATTAAAATACAAGTAAAATATCACTACATACTACCACTCAAAATATTTTAGAACAGTTGTCATTGGAACTATTGTTGTTTACTTATTTCAACAATTTGGATAAATAATATTTTAAACATTAGATAAACATTTGTGAACATAAGCCACCTGTCTAGCTCTAAGGCACCAAGGCTGTGTCCTTGTTTCTCCTAAACAGAGTGTCCTAGAGACTTGCACTCCAAAATCTTAGTTCACCCATGACACAGATATTCAGGGTTTGTATGTTACTCAGCTCTGTTTCAACAAATAAAATTTTCAGACAAAATTCTATCTAACCTGTGTAGCTTTTCAGATCCAAAAAGAAACAGGTTATTCTAGGGCCTGTGTTGTTCACCTGGTGAAGGACCTATATGGAACAATTTTGATTTGCTTAAATAATCCCAGTAGTATCTTCTTCACTGATTTAAATCCTAACCTTTTTGCAGCAACAATTGTATGCAGATTAATTTCTTTGTGGGAAAGATTGGTAGTCCTTAATATTGTCTCCTACTGAGACCACAATACTAACAAAAGTAAAAGCCTTCTGAAATCACAAGGACAAATGCTTTGTTTCAAAATCAAATGAATGATGAAGCTCCCAGACAAAGCAAATGTCCTTGGAGATAGTTATTTCTATACACATTTAAGAATAGCACTAGATAAAAGATAAATGTTTTTAGATCAAATTGTGGATGATGTGATTCTTCATAATTGTTTGTTATATGAGTTATTCTGTATGGCAAATGTATTATTTTTCACTTTCATTAGTACCTTACAATACATCCCATTTTCTCCCTCCTCAAAATACAACTTTATCAAACATATATATTTTTTCACCCTGACAGCTATGAAATGAGATTTTATGGATAATATTAGTATGAAAAAGTAAGGCTGACGGCTTATACCATTTTCATGCCTTTTAAAATTTTACTTTTTATATATAATGCATTTACATCACTTCTTCTTTCCCTTCTCTCCCTCCAAACCAACCCACACCACTCAACCCTAATTTCTTTCAAATTCATGGTCTGTTTTTGTATTAATTGTTACTACACACATGTGTCTATATTATTTACAGGTGTATTCCTAAATACAGTCTTCTCAGTATCCATAATGTCACTTGTATACATCTTTTCAGGGCTGACTATTTGATATAGTAAAAGCTTAAGAACTCAAGAAAATGGTTAAGTAAAATTTGAATGGTTAAAAACATGAACATTCTTTTCTCAATCCAGAGGACTGTATACACACACACACACACACACACACACACACGTGACAGCACACACACAAAAACACACATGTATATGGCAGAGATATTTTGCACTATGAGAAGCAACTTCAAGTTTAAATTTGTAAACATGCAAAGGAAATTTTAAAAATCTGAGCAAGTGAGTATGATAATAGTAGTCAGTTATTTACTAGATCTAGATCATTAGCTTACTGGGACTCTTTTGATTAATTTGTTAAAATTTTGAACTTTTGAAGTTTCAATATCATGTATTATTTTATGCTTTATTTTTATATATCTTAAATTATTTTTATATCTTTATATATTATATCTTTTATGATTTCTTAAGTTTTTATATATTTTAGCACTAATAACTTGTATTTTTCCAGACTTCTTTTTAAAAAAAAATAATTTGCTCCTTTACTAAGAGACCTAAGTAGCTGGTTGCTGAGAAAAGTCATTGCAAAGTAAGTTCTTCCAAATAAAGAAATCTTTTGAATGTGCATGCTGCCAGTAAGATAAATCCACCTATTAGTTTGTTTTTATTACCTGGAGACCTAACAGCTATAGAAAAAAGCAAGGTCTGGTTTTCAAAGATGAAATACATTGACCAACTGCTACTAAATTGACAAAACTACAGTTAACCGTAAATATAAAAAAGAATAAAGCAGTGAAAATTTGAAAAAGAAGCATAAAACAAATGGCCTATGAATTAATTAAAACCACAGAACCTTGCCTGCTACTTGGATGGTTATGTTAGACTTCTCCTCAGCAGTCTCAGGAAGGATCTTAATGGAAGGAGTGCCTTCAGTCTTCAGCAGTCACATAGGACAGTATTAAATCTTTGCCTTCCCAACAGAACAGTACCGGTCTTGGGCTGCCAGAGCCAGGAGATTCCTGTGGGTGAGGAGCTTGAGAGACTGGTCTACCATGGCAAAGAAAAGAGGGGCAGTAAATTCTCCAGTGACATGCTTGTTCACATTCAGTCAGGGTCCTGGGACTGGACAGAGGCATCGGGCAGTTATTTCCAGTAAGTAGCATTACCACAATGCAGATGGATCATCTTCTTGATGGTGACCTTAGGACTGCTGTTAGGATCTGGTATTTTTGTCTATTGGGAGAAACTTCTTATAACTAAGCATTTTAAAATGTCATATTCAGCCGATCTCTGAAGTTCTTTAAGAACCATCTATTAAGTGTATTTGATTTTAAATAAACTTTTTATTTTTATTTACTTGCTTGGGTTTTAACTTTGAAAAATATTCAGAAGGTAAATAAAGCATAACCATGTAAATTAATTACATTCATATTTAACTTGAATATAAGTAGAGTCTGGTCACTTTAAAAATCTGGTCATTTATGTGGCACAAATAATATCAATCCAATGAGATATTGGGGTTCAACCTCAAGATCAGAAATGCAAAGCAGCCAAGACACTAGAGAGCTCTTACCTCTATGAAAACTTCAGACAAGAAGAACACGCATTCCTGTCTTATCCCACCCTATACACCTCTCTAGTACTGTGATTAAAGGAGTGCCCCATCACCACTGGGCATCTATAGCTAACAAGTGTATCTTCTGGGATGAAAGGTGTGTGCCAGCACTGACTGCCTGGCCTGTATGGCTGACTAGTGTGCCTGTTTTGTGTTCTCATCTTCAGGTAAGCTTTTTTTAAATTAAAATGCAAATGAAATACCACTACAAATTTATAAAGTGACTGACAACCAACTTCGTGTATTAATTATTTATAGCAGTTTCTATTAGCAGCTTTTATAAGATAAGGATTTAATGGTTTTATCCCTTTTAACTTTGGACTTTAAAAACTACTACTTCTTTAATTGAAGCTTTTTTTGTATCAAAATAAAACTTTAAACCATTAAGGTAGTCCATATAAAGACTGAGAACATTTATAAAACCACAAATATGGTGTATATAGAGACTGGGAACCTTATTTTTATTTTTATGTAAAATAACATTATAAAATATCATAGTTTTATATGACTCAGTTAATTCAAATAGCTAAAGATTAAACAAGTTATCAAAGATGAGGAGACAAGGCATATTTCAGTCCGTTTCTGTTAGCCTGAATAAACCTTAGGTAAGGAAAGACACGCTATAGTGCCTTTTCAAGATTGTTTGGGCCATTATTTTGTTGCATCAAATGAGAGAGGAATATCTCAGGCTGGTGCTTAGAGCTGCTGTCATAATCTTTAACTTTTTTATCTCCCTGTTTACATTTTTAATTTTTTTCACGCTAGATCTTTTACCTGTTTCTTAAGGCTCTGTTATCTTTTATTTAGAATAACACAGATTTCTGTCATCTTAGTCTGTTCAAAACCTTGGTCAGAAAAACTATCATTACATGAAATCTCTGCTGGTCCTTTCTAAGTTATGTTTTCAATCAGAAGATACACTAGTGCTGCTAATCCCTGCTAGTGATGCTTACCTAGGCAGAAAAGCTGGCCAGAGGCAAGCAACCCTAAGCCAGTAAATGACCTCGGCTGATATTATGAGACAGTTTTTTATTTCCTCTTTTATTTGGTTCTGCTTTTGGCAGAATCTCCTGCCTTAACCCTTTCAAATGGATTTCTCAAAGGTAATCCTTTATTTAAATTGAAAATTAGAACTGGCATGTTTGCTAGAAAACTTTTTGCATAGATCAAATTACAGAGTGTATGATTTGTTATATGCATATTCAATGAATTCTGTGGACATTTAAGGACAAGCATTTTGGTTCAATCCATGACTTTTGAAATGAAGTTGACACTCAAATATTCTATTTAGTCTTTTAAAAAAGAAACAAAGAGTTACTGAACATATTAAGCAAAACTCATTTATCTTGCCTTGATCGAGGAATAAAAATTATTAAAAATTTTATTTATATATTTAATTATCATAATCTCTTTAATATTCTTTCTTAAAATTTTCTGATTGTTCAGACATTATAAAAGTAAAGGACATTATTGCCTGTATCTCCCATCTGTAAAGCTTTTTATTTTGATGATTAATTCATACGTGTATACAGGTAAAGCTCTAATATTTTATTTATTAAACATACATTGTTTTTAAGTCTTATTTTTTTTAAAAAAACCTTGATGTATTCTTTTTTTACCTTTTTTGTTATTTTTATTCTTAGGACAAGAGTTATCATATAAAAATCTATCATAATCCATAATATTTTGGAGACCTGATGTTGACTCCTTATTATATTGTGTGGATATCTTAACCATGACGATGTTGAAGTAACAAAGCTGGCATTTAAAAATTTATCTTTAAAAAAAATAAAAATAAAAAAATAAAAATTTATCTTTTAATATTTTTTTCAAAGAAGAGTTGAATCCAAGTTACATACCTACTGTACTGTAGGATTACCTATACATATATTTTTAATTCTCAATTATTCTGTTGACTTTTAAGTAAATCTTTTATTATAATTGTCATAGATGGGTAACTATTCACAACAAACTTACACAATAGCATTAAGAAACTTGAGATTAAGTTTATATATACTCTAGCAGAAGTCTTTAAGAATTAAATTCTGAGCCTTGACTATATAAGCAGTGGTGGCAAGTGGGAGTAGCAGTGGAGGGCCACAGATGGGTCGGTTAGGACTGCACAAAGTTGCGGAGAGTTGAGAGTTACCATGTCGATGGGATTGGCAAACTGAGGGAAGAGGACAGTCACATCACACCAGCCCAGCAGAATTGGGAAAGTAGCCAGAGTCAATAAAAGCCCTGGCTAGAGATGGAGGACACTGAGTGGGGGAGCCAAGACAGAGCCAGTCAGGAGCGAAGCACTGCAGTCAACTTTGCTCCCTCATCTTTTATTTCTGTGTTCTGGCTCCCACATCTGCTTACGACTAAAATATTGTCAGAGACATAAGAACACATATAAGGGACAGAGACATCAAAACCTGGAACTCACAGTCATAGAACAAAGATCGGTGGGACTTTCTGAGTCTAAGATTTGACCCATAGTTTCAATTTCATTTTAAACAACAGAAGTAACACAACAAACAATCCATACAGCGGAAAAGACAACAAAGTTCTACAATTTGGTGTCCATCCTCTTTTTCCTGAAGGGGTTCTTCCAGACCCAAGCAAGCAATCCTGGTGTCCTGTGTCCAGCTTTTTCCATGAGTATCACATGCATATAGGAGCTGTAGGCAGAACTTTATCTCCATATGTTTTCAGATGCCTTTCTCACAACCTTGCCATTGAGAAACTATACATGGACTCCACCAAAACGTTGAACCTATCTGATGTCTTAGTTCTCAATACATAGAAGCCCTTGGGCTCCCAAAGACATTGTGTAGATTCTAGGCTATTGGAAATTCTGGCTACCACCACAGGCACCTATCCAATTTCCCACTCCCAAGTACAAGAGTCCTACAGCAGAAGGTAGATGGGAGGAAAATGGGAATCTGGCTGAACACTGATTCTCAGTGGAACGTCCAAATATTAGAAATCTGGGTTCATTCAAAGAGGCACTAATCTGACAATGAATTAGATTTGTTTTTAGGAATCATTTTTAATTGATTGTTATTTAGCTCTACATTTTTCTCTGCTCCCTTCCCCGACTCCGCCCTTTCCTTCAACCTTCTCCGAAGGTCCCCATGGTCCCAATTTTCTCAGGAGATCGTGTCTTTTTCTACTTCCCATATAGATTAGATCCATGTATGTCTCTCTTCGAGTCCTCATTGTTCTAGGTCTCTGGGATTGTGGTTTGTGGGCTGGTTTTCTTTGCTTTATGTTTAAAAACCACTTATGAGTGAGTACATATGATAATTGTCTTTCTGGCTACAAAAGGACAAAATGATATTTTCTAGCTACATCCACAAAGATTAAGATTTTTTTTTAAACATTGGACTTTTAATTTACATTCTTACATTCTGGTATCTGGACTAATAGGCACCAGGACTGCACATGAGAGGGTTTTCAAGTTGAAGCATTTAATCATATCATCTCAGGGATTTTAAAAGCAAAATCCACAAGATTATATGTATTCTGTCTATGAGTACTCAGGAGCTAAGAAATATATGTCTTGCAGTTTTCATGGTCATCTTTCTGAGCAGAGTAAACAAGCTTGATTGTGGAAGCAGAAATAACAGTTAACCTTATGATCCTGCAAGAACAGCAAAATTTACAAGATCAGTCAATTTTAAGAACAGTCTTCAATATCTAGGGGAATAGGATAAATGAGCTACGAGGGTACAACTTATGCATGCTGGGTGCTCCATGTTAGAGGCATTTTTGCTTTTCAGTTTTTGAAGCAAAATAAGTTAAAAATTTAAACATTATGTTAATCATCGCACCAATATTACTAGGTAATACAACCTCCCAGCAAATGATCAGATCCTCTGACTCTTACGATCTTTCTGCCTCCTTTAATTTTTTCTAATATTCTCTGAGTAAAAGGGGTAATTGTGTACATAGATGTATTCTTTGGGACTCAGTTAGATAACTGCATTTGGAATGGTTGTGTTATCCAGATATAACATCCATATGAAATCTTGGTCCCCAGATGGTAGAATTATTTAAAAAGAATTATGCATTATGGCATTGTTGAAGGGATTATATCACTAGGGATAGTCTCCTAAAGCACATATGTTTGAAAGCTTGGTCCTCAGTTGGTGAAACTGTTTGAATAGGACTGTGAGCTGTGACTTTTTCAGGGAAGGTGTGTCACTGCAGGTGGGCTTTGAGATGTCAAACTACCATGCAATTCCAAATTAGTCTCTCTCTCTCTCTCTCTCTCTCTCTCTCTCTCTCTCTCTCTCTCTCTCTTCTCTCTCTCTCTCTCTTCTATTTCTCTCTGTCCCCTACCCATAGGTCAAAGGTAAGCTCTCAGATACCATACAAGTATTATGCCTGCCAGCCTGCTGCCATGTTTCCCACAATGATGGTCATGAACTCTAATCATTTAGAACCATGAGCCTCAAAGTAAAATGTTTCTGTGTATACCCTGCTGGGATCATTTACTTTTGTTCATATGTCTTTAGGGATGAATTATTGTCATTGGGTAACCTTTTAGGGAGCTTGTGAAAATATGAATTCTTCTTCTCTTGGTAACCTTGAATTGTACATAGTTCTTCTAAGGTTGAAGCCTTGTAATAATTCCCTAATCCATGTTTGTGTTGTTTTTCATTAAATTCAGTAACTACAATTTTTTTTGCAACTGTCATTGTAATTAATGATTGGTTCTTTGCAGCTACCAGCAGTGGTTCGATTGCATTGGCAATAGCAGTCAAACAGGTAGGAATTCTGTTCCCTCAGGAAGTAGGTCTATCACAATAGCTAAAGGGAACTTTATCTAGATCTCTACTTCTCTATAGAATTCAGGATACACAGGTTGAGATGATATTGTGTTTCTTCAGAGAGGCTGAATAGTAAGTTCCTAAACTTCTCCCCTAGCTTGTGTCTGCCCCAATAACACGCCCTTCTGCTCAACCTCCACTTAAGAACCTAAGCAACACATGATTTCTCCCTACCAGTATTTCTTCCTATCAGCTGATTGCTGACTCTGCCTTCTACTCCAGGTTAATTTTATTTACTCAACAAATGTAACACGTCTTTGCATAATAACCCAAAGCACAAATGAATATAACACATTTTAAATTAATATTCCAAAGCATGTTTGTTTTAGGATTACAAATTCTATGAGGAAACACAATGGCCAAGGTAACTTATAAAAGAAAGCATTTAATTTGGAGTTTTCTTACAGTTTCAAAAGGTTGATTCATGCCCTTCATAGCAGGCAGCATGGCAGCAAATATCTAAGCCAGCATGGTGCTTGAGCAGTAGTACCTTAAAGTTCACTTCTGGTCTGAAGTTTGCAGGCAGAAAGAGGGAGCCAGCCTGGGCCTGGGATAAGCTTCTGAAACCTCAAAGCCCACTTCCATGGTGCACATCCTCCAATAGGGTCACATTTACTCAAGCAAGGCTTCTGAAGCAGTTTCACTAACTCAGAACCAAGTATTCATAGATAGCCACGTAGGGGGCAATGCTCATTCTAACCCCCACAGTGCTGCTAACCATTCTCACTTGAATAAATGGCATGTCACTCTAGTTTTGGTTTATAGTCACTCACTGATTTGTGATTCATAAATATTTCTTGTACTTATTCAAACACTATATATCTTCACAAGAAAATGTTAATTTTAGTCATTTGATTATTACAATCATTATAAATTATTATTTCAATGAAGTATTTTATTAATTATTTGCTAATTTCATACTTGCATATATTGATCAAGTGAGTCAAGATTCCAGCATGGACAGGAAAAGGCTCATGATCCCCTGCCCTTAGCTGGTGACAACTGATTTATATATGGAAATCAGAAACTGGATTTAGTGGTTAAAAAATAGCAAAACAAGAGAGTATGCAGAGTTGGGAGGAGGGTAGAAATTGTGGGGACTTAGTCTGGGAAGAATTAGGAGAAACAGTGAAGGGTCAATTTGAACTTTATGTGCAACAGGAATTTTTAGACAAACAATACATAAGTACTAATTATAAAAATATCAGTGATATAAAATGTCATAGGTTATAAGTCACAATTAAAGTTTACAGATTTGTCTGTTGATAAAAAGCAAACACTGTAATACATTACTCTTGTGAGGGTCTAGTCAAAGTCCGAATCCTTTTAAGATCAAACACTTTGAACATGGAACAATGCTTGACACAACAAACGTGCTAGGGATTTTTAATGACAAGCCAGTGACTTTTTCTAAATTACAGTAATTGTCATTTTCATGAAGAAAAGTAGCCACCATTATCTTTCTTATTGAAAGTATAATGTCTGATAACTTTGAGTGAACAAGACAGTTTCGCACTCAAAGATTGTTCCCTCCCATTTTGTTGATAGCATGCTTTTGTTTTATTAGTTCGGGATGCGGTGGTACTTGAAAAAAAAAAAAGGAAAATGCCTTCTTTTGCAGTTTTGGCATTTCATGCTTTATGACTTTCATATTTTGCCACTAATACATTTGTCACACCTTGCAAACCTGTGAGTAACTACCAGGAGCAGTCTACTCTTTTATAGCATAAATATATTCTTGCCCTATAATTAAAAGGGCAAGAATTCAGAAAAGTCAGAAGGAGTGTTAGATAAGGAAAATGACAAAAATAAGTTTTCTTCTAGCATGTGTTGTCTCACCAGCCATGTAGAGTACCCAGGTTTATAGTACTAGGTATGGATTCAATTGTTAACCAAGCCTTAAGTCCAGTGAAAAGGCTGTTGGTTACCACTATTGTAACCAACACTATTGTCATGGTACCTCTATTGTACCATTGGAGATATTTTATTGATTGAGTCATTCTTGTGGTTCCTAAGCTCTACAGTTGTCTAGGACTACTGATAACTCCTATCTCTGGGGAATATGCATATCACCTTCCAATACTATCAAAGGGAGTCCCCAAAAAGAAGTTTTCCTGGTCAGTCCCACCTCCATATCTTCAATTTTTGCATCTGAATGTCTTCTTCAATAGTTTCATTACTTCAATAGCTAGAAGACAACTAAGAACAATTATCACGACCCATATCTTTTATATTCTTCTTGGATATTTTCATATTTATCCAACTAAGAGCTCAAAGAAATGTTTACTATTCCATGAACTAGAAATTTTGTTAGATCATGTATTGCTCCTGCCTGGTAGCATCATCACTCCCTATAATGTAACACTAACAAAACTATATATATTACACATATATCCACATATGTATATATACATATGCATACATATATTTTAAGTGAGATTAAAAAGTATAGAAAATAAATATTGAATAGTTTCATATGTTTGATTGTTATTTTTAGTTTTCTTTAAGGAATTTGTTTTGTCTTCCAATTTTTTGTTTGTCCCTTTCTCCATTTCTTTGACATTTAAGAAAATATTCAACATCCTTAGTCATCAGAGAAATGCAAATCAAAACATCTCTGAGATTCTATCTTACACCTGTAAGAATGACCAACATCAAAAACACTGGTGATAACTTATGTTGGAGAGGTTTCAGAGTAAAGGGAACCCTCCTTCATTGCTGGTAGGAATGCAAGCTGGTACAGCCCCTTTGGATATCAGTTTGACAATTTCTCAGAAAATAGGAAACAACCTTCCCCAAATTCAGCAATACCACTTTTGGATATATATCCAAAGGATGCTAAACTGTACCACAAGGACATGTGTTCAACTATGTTTAAAGCAGCATTGTTTGACCAAAGAACGGATAAGGAAAATGTGGTATACTTACACAGTGGACTACTACACAGCAGAAAAGTATAATAACATCTTAAAATTTGCAGGCAAATGGGTGGAGTTAGAAAACATCATATTGAGTAAGGTAACCCATACCAAGAAAAACAATTTTCATATGTACTCACTCTTTTTTAAATATAAATCAAAGAAAACCAGCCCACAAATAACAATCCCAGAGAACTAGACAATAACAAGGACCCTAAGAGAGACATACATGGATCTAAATTACATGAGATGTAGAAAAATTCAAGATCTCTTGTGTAAATTGGGATCATAGGGCCATGAGAGAGGGTTGAATGGGAGGAGAAAAAATGGGAAGGTATCAAAAAATGTATAGTTCAATAATGCCAATAAAAATAATGATAATGATAAATAAAAATAGAATAGAAAATGTTTCCCTATGGTTTTCCAAATTCCCTTTGTATTATCTCTTCTTCCGTATTCTACCCATATCGTACCTTTTCTTCCTTTTTCACAGTTAAGATCCCCACATTAGGCTCATTGTTTCCTTCATAGCTCTTGTGTCTCATTACTACGGAGAAAAGGAAGAAGATATTAATGAGACAGTTATTATGGCAAGTACATAAATATAAATATTTGGAACTGGGGTCTACAAATAAGAGAATGAAAGGAGTGTTTGTCTTTCTGCATTTGTTGTCTTACTCTATATAATATGACCCTCTTCCATTTACCTTAACACTATCATTATTTTATTCTTCACAGATGAATAGAATACCTTCTATATATGTAACTGGAGCTAGTCATGTGGACTCGGAAGAGTGAGGATGGGTAAGGCTGCAGAGTCTCAATGTGCTATATGTGTGAGAGGCTGAGCAACCAAAGCTCGACTTGAGCTTTGGGGACTGTGAGCGGTGAATCGGTGCTGCAAAGAGCATTTACCATTATGGAAGTTACAAACGCTTAGGGACAGAACCTGAGCCCCAGACTTAGGAAGGTTATGGGAAGACAACTTTGCAGGGAAACTCATCAAACTAGACTGGCATTAATTCATGACGTTTTACTGGTTACATATAGCCATAGGAGTTAGGTATCATTCAATACATTTTACTTATAGGGAAAATAGAAAGCCTACTTACATTTTCAAGGTTATCAGTTTATGTATGTGTGTCTTTCTCTGAGTGCTTTATATTTTTCTTCTTATATCTGATTTAAGCAACTTGATTAGGTTGTGCCAGGATGGCTTTGTTTGTGACTTCATTGATTGGGGCATCTTTTTTTTTTTTCTTTTTCTTTTTTAGGATTTTCAAGACAGGGTTTCTCTGTAGCTTTGGAGCCTTCCTGGAACTAGCTCTTGTAGACCAGGCTGGCCTCGAACTCACAGAGATCTGCCTATCTCTGCCTCCTGAGTGCTGGGATTAAAGGCGTGCACCACTGCTGCCCTGGTTTGGGGGCATCTTATGTTCCTTGGATGTCTGAAATTCCAGTTTCTACAAACAGTGTCAAATCTTTTCATTTGGAATCTTACTACCAGTACTCTTCCTTTCTGTTTTATCTTGCATTGTCCTGATAAAGTGCACATGGCATATTTTCATTCAATGATGGGCATTATGAACCTTTTCTTTAAACACCATTAATGCCTTTTCTATCATATTATTAAATTATGTATTCATTTGGTCCCCCAACTTTTAGCTTAACCTTCTTTATAGATGTAATGCTTAGCCTGGCTATAATGAGAAATACTTTTCTGTGCTTCCAGTAATTGCCTACAGTATCTGATGAAGACTCTTCAGTTCATCTGGAGCTAACAGAAGTACTTCCCTGTTGAGAAGCTCAGAAAATGGTACCACTTAAATATCCTGGTATTTCTCACCTCAACCTTCATATGTGACCCATATTATATTTGGCAGTACACCTAAGGGGATGTTTCTGTACTTGCAGCTTTTCTCTGTGGATGTGTCTAAACTACAAACCTCTAATCTAAAAATCCTAAATCTTCAACCTGGTTACTCTATTGTCCTCCCAACTTTTGGTCTTTCAGGCAGTCACCAGTATGAAGATGGCATGAATATAGGCCTCACCTCCTGATCCTTTTTCCTCAGGATGTTCCAGTTCCATGTGTTGATTTCCAAATTTAAAAATAATTTAGCTTTTATAGTTATCTATGTAGAAAGAAAAACTTGTTTTTAGTTAATATTTTATTATTAAAATTATAATCATTTCTTTTTATAAAATTATATTGCCCAAAGTATTTACTTTTTTGATATGTAATATGTTACCTAAAATACATTAAAATGCTAATTTTTCATTTTTGGTTATTTTAGAAACAAGAAGATAAATGAAAAAAATGTGTTAGAAACTCTTCTCATTTATTTCTCATCTTTTATTAAATTATACTAATAATATGTTAAAAATTAGAAAAAAATATGCAGAGATGGCTCAGCTGATAAGGACACTGTATTTGCACAGTACCTGGGTTCAATTCCCAGAAACCACATGATGGCCCACAACTCTCTATAACTCCACTTCCAGGACACCTAAATATCCTACAAAATTATGGTATATTTTATCTAATCACAAAATAGTAAAATCCAAATTAGAACTGTGCAATCGTGTTAATCAGGAAAACCAATGAAATAAGAAGTAAATTAAAGATAAGAAAGATGTTGATAATAGTATTCATATGGAGGTTTTGAGTATGTTTTACTTTGGATAGGAAATCACAGAATATAGCAAAGCCAACAAATGCGTATTTCAAGTCAATATTAAAAAAGCACAAACATTGAAAGCACTCCAGCAATTGGCAGAATTATAATAAAGATGAAAGGGTAGTGGGGAGGGAAAAGTGGGGGTTGATGGTAAGAAGGCAAATACATCCAAGAAGAGATGATGGTGCAATCTAGCAACATTAGCAGTCAGGCATCTCCTGGCAATAAAATGCAAAGCCATCTATAGTTTTGCCAAAGCAATTAAAACAGACTAGGATCAAAACTCTGCAAAGTGTTGATTGTTTACAGGTGATAAGAGAACTGAGAAAGAGGTCAGCTGCACCAAGAGCTGACATCAGCGAAACAAACTGGAAAATTCCATCGGTATCATTGCCCCATTTCTAACATATCAATTCTAAGAAAAAAAAAAAGACTGAAAGGGGTTAAAATAAAGGAAGCTTATAAATGAACATTCAGTTTCCATCAGATGAAACTATTTTGTAGGAAAATGCACAACTGTATACTAAATTCAAACACCAAATAACTTATTAAGTACTAAAACAGCACAGACACATTCATTCTCTATCAGAGAAAAGAGTAGCCATGTGAAAGATCTTTACCTGATTTTAATAATTCACAATCATGCTTTTTGTCTAGAGGAGGATGATGACCTCTTTTAGAACAAGTTAATGATCTGACATCCCCAAACTACTATGTTTTCTGGGTCCCACACCCCAAATCTGTTATACACCCATCACTCAGGATCTAGGTACCAGATAGCCATGAAGAAGTCTTATTCCCCAGAACCAGTTGCCCATGAAATCTATTCAACACCTCTCTCCACTGTCTGATGAT
Source organism: Microtus pennsylvanicus (assembly GCF_037038515.1). Lineage (NCBI taxonomy): Eukaryota > Metazoa > Chordata > Mammalia > Rodentia > Cricetidae > Microtus > Microtus pennsylvanicus. The sequence goes on along the minus strand of NC_134592.1, from coordinate 61,565,440 downwards.
TTATGATGATAATTTATGTCCCAGCAATACTTAAATACGCATGGGTAACCCATTTATGGTGGTTGTTGTCCAGCTGTTCAGACTCTGGGGAGTCTTAGATGCCTGTGTTGCTGTCATACCCAAAGTTCCATAGTCTCCTTTCATGCTGCCTATCCAGCATTCTTGGGACATTCTCTTCGCCTTTTCTTGTGCACTCTTTAGAGCAGTGCTATCTTTGGGTATCTGCCGTCATTCATTCTCATAACATGGCCATTTCCTATAATTCACTTCCTTCTGTAGATAGAGATGTTTCTTAATGTTATTATTGTACAACCCATCTTTTTGTGTGATGCCTAGAATTCTCCTGAGACATGCCATCTCAAACACATTCATCTGTTGTTACGAGGAGGGCTTCACTTTCCAGGTTTCAGAGTTGTAAAGAAGGCAGATCAAGACAAGTGTTTCATATACTTATAATTTTTTTGTTGTCGTTATGTCTTCTGCTGACCAAACCTTTCTTGGAATGCAGCCCTTGCTATTCCTATCTGAAACAGTTCCGTCCTTTGAACTGAGGTTTCCTCCAAAATAGACAGAGTTGACTACTTGAGGCTCTGATTCTTTATTACAATGTAAAATGTCAAAGTCTGTGGAGAACTAAGTGATCAGTTTAAGACAATCATAGGACTTTTGCAGGAATGTGTCCTCCCACCACTACTCTTTAATATATTCTGGGACTTGAACATAGTAACAGCCCTGGAGGATGAGGAGATAGGCATGAAATGGGTGCCATGAGAATCAATAACTTGTGTTTTGCTGACGATACAGCACTACTTGCTGAAAGCTCAAATGAGCTACAGGCCATGGTAAATAAAGGGTGGAACCTTGGTATAAAAGTAAACATCGAGAAAACTGAGATGCAGCACATGGGAAGGGCACACAAGCATTTTACAACTGTAATAAAAAATCTCCACTGCTTGCTTTGCATAAAAACCCCTTGGAGCTCCAGATAAGTGCTAACCAACTGTCAGTAAATGTAGTCCCATATGTGTGTTCCAGTGTCACACTCTTCTGCCTTATGTTGTGTGGCAAAACTTTTTCTCTGGAGACCTAACACAGTTGTCTATTCACCTTAGATAAGAGCCCATGACAAACCAAAGTAGGAATACCACCAATCTCCAACTTGAGTTTTATTGGAGTTACATACAGCAATGTATGTGAGTGATGACTTACAGGAGCAGAATTGACTGAAGATAGGGGCATCACCAAAGCTCAAGCCTGTAGGTGTGATTTTCTGTCGGCTAGCCAGCTCTCGAGTAAGCACACAGAATCTTATTATTAATTATAAATACTCAGCTTGTAGTTTAAGCTTATTACTAACTAGTTCTTACAACTTAAATTAGCCCATATTTCTTAGCTAAATTCTACTATGTGACAGCACTGTTTTTCCACATGGCATTTTCATCTTGTTTCTCCCTTCATCTCCTGGCAACTCTGCCTTCTTCATCCCAGAGAGCTCTCAGTATGTTGGCAAGTCCGGCCTAACCACTTCCTGCTTAGCTAGATGTCATGTGGCTCTTTAATTAAACCAATGAAAACAATACATCTTCACAATGTGCTAAAAGATTGCTCAGCAACATAACCCCAGCATGGGGTTTCAGATGCTTATAGGTCTAGGTTCTGGTTTCTGGGTTTGTCTTTGTTGGGTGGGTGTTTTGTTGCTTGGTTTTCTATTGCCTCTTTAGATTTTCAGAGTATAGTATCTGTGTGTTTTACTGCACTGTTGGGAACCTGAAGCATACTGTATACCAGGCAATCAGCCCAACAGGTTTGAGAGTGTCCTTGATAGGAGGCTCAGCTTGTTTAAATCTTTATCAGGTAGTTCATCCAGGCTTTTCCTCTTCTGGGCAGCTGGTCTTGTCTCAGATTCTTTCTTGCAATTTTGCTTGTCTGAGTCTTCTTTGAAGCTTTTACAGTTTTCTCTGTTATGGGGTGAAAATAAGGGTGGTCGTGATCCTGGTTAGGTTTCAGAAACATCCTAAAGCTCTTTTGAGTTGTCTAACATTCTGTATAGGGGGCTTCCCTTATGTGGATTCCCTTCTGTGAATATGTTTTATTACCATTGTTTAATAAAGAAACTATTTGAGCCTATGACATGGCAGAATAAAGCCAGGCAGATAATCCAAACAGAGATATAGGGAGAAAGTAGGTGGAGTAAAAGAGATGCCATGTAGCTGCCAAAGGAGACAAATGCCAGAACTTTACCCTGGAAGCCACAGTTTTGTAACAATACACAGAATAAGAGAAATGAGTTAAGATATAAGTTAGTTAATAAGAATCATAAGCTAATAGACGAAGCAGTGTTTTAATAAATATAGTTTCTTTGTGATTATTTCCAGTCTGGGTGACCAGGAAACAAACGAGCAGACTCTGTCTACTCTTGCCTGCAAAATGAAGTCTTTCAGTCACGGAAGAAACAATTAAACGACCTGTATAAATCTGAAAGTATGAAAGATCTTTGTTTTTCCTTTACTCCTGTGCCACTATGGTGTTTCCTTCCATTAAAACAAAATTTTTCTATCTTCTTTACGTTATTTGTAAACTTACCAACTGTGTCACTTAAATGGTTCTTTATTAAGCAACTGAGGAGCATACTGCATAAAATGACAAAGATAAAGATAGGAAACAGAGATTCCTAGAAGAATGATGACTAATCTTCTGACAAAAAGGAAAATTAAATGACATTTGTGAAATAAGATTACTGAGCAAATTTCAAAAACGGGAGGTTTAAGCATTGCAGAATAGTCTCTGGCTCCAGGAATAATTACTCACTAAATAATTTGGAAACCACAGACATAGGTATACTGGAACTAGAGTATGAAAGATATGAAGTCTTGAATCCAATGAAAGAAATTAAACAATTACTAACTATTGGGGAAAATAATCTATAATAAAGAAAATCCAACCATAATTCTTGATTATTAAGCAATTGTCTTTACACATCAGAAATAACCTAAAACAAACACTGTGGAAAAAGGAAGAGGGAAAGAGAGGAAAGATACAAGAATAGACACTGTAAAAATGCTAAAGGAATTAAGTAAAAAGAAATCATGAAGCAAGAAATAGCATTGTTCACTGCTGTAGAAAAGGAGAAGGGCAATTCTCAGGAAAGGCAGTGGAAATACTGTGTTTGACACAAATCATGGGGATTAAAAATGAAAACATCTAGAGAGTTCTTTTTTCATTAAAGAAATATTCCTAGGAAGCACTAACTTTATTCTTACTGAAGTAGTGCACTCTCCTGGTTTTCAAACCTGACCTTCATATGCAATATTTGACTTATATTTATCATTTATGCTTGTATATGTTATTTTACCTATCTTTTCTGGTTTAGAACTAAGTATACCCAAACAAATGTCTTGAAATCTGCCCAAATAATGAACTGTAATTTAAATAACTAAAGAAAATTCTAAGTTTTCAGGAGAATTAGTGTTTTATATTTTTGTTTTAAATAGAAGGACTGTGTATGTGTGTGATTGTGTGTGAACACCTTAACTCATGTCTGCTTCCTTATCTAATCACATAAACAAATTTATCCATGAGATTTAGAAGTGGATTTGATGGATAAGCACGGTTATCTTTATTTAGGTTTAAAAGTTACCATAAACTTTAGAACTCAACATGAACAGAGAACATTAGAATGCTCACCTTCAGGATGCAGCACTCCTAGAGTTCAGCCCAAGGCAAATGTTTTCCATTACAAACAAACAGTATATTTGCGCTTAAAATATTGGATTCATATTTTGTTCATTGACTCAGAGACCCAAAGGCAAGGAGCACATTATAAGAAAATCAAATCAAATAAATACAAGTAATTCTTATTTCATAATTGTATAATGTAAAAGACTTCTTATTTCATTTAAAAAAAACACACTGCCCTTTGCAAAGAAATGCTAAGCAAGGAAACAGAAAAGAGAATCCGGGTGCTAAATTCATTCTGGTACATGTACATTTTTGCTTTTCACCCAGCAACCCAAATTAAGTGATTATGACTGGAATGTTTGTTATATAGTACATTAATAAAATCAAATACTTAGAATCCATACTACATATTACATATAATATTTAGATTAATATATTTAGTAAGATGAAATCATATAAAAGGTAAGTATTCTCTTTCATAGGACACATTTAAACAGTTTGGTTGCAAAAGTTTTAAATAGGAGAATTAGAAGTCATAGACTGAATTTGATATATTTTAAAGCAAATCCTTTTTATAAGACTGACTCAGACATAGAGAAACTGAATAAATACAAATAGTTAAGTGTGGTTTCATAAGAACTATAACAGAGGAGGACAAATTAAGTGCAAAATATTAGAACTCAGAAAAATATCCTGAAATTAATTGCAATATAGTATTAGAGTCTATATAGAGTGCTTATAAAGAAAAGCCATTTATCCAAAGAAAATCAACATTTTAATTCTCGATTTTTGGAAAATAGTAATTACTGATCATTAATACTATAAACTAAAGTCTAGTAGACACTGCAGATCAAGGAAGAAGAAAAGGGGAGGGGAGAACAACTTGGTGTTTAAAGTCAGGTTGTAAACAAACAAAGTGGGAGAGGCAATGTTTACATAGTATTGACCAGACAGTTAAGTAAATGGATGAGTTTGGAAGAATGACATTGTTTTCCTTTTGCCTTTTTGTTTTGTTGCAAGGGGAACAGCAAATAGAGAATGTCTAAAATATTTTAAGAAAGGTGTCTACCAATGATGAACACTTCCAGCCTGCCACCGTGATACTCCATCTTTGTGTGCCTGAAAATAGACCTGTCTTATTGAAGCACAGATGTTTATCATACTCCTGAAAGTTCTGCTTCTGTTGATTTAGGCTTGCTTTGTATAGCATAGAACCACAGGTAAATTCTTAGTTTCCCAGAAACAGTAACGATGAAGAAATACATTAAAACTTTTAAGTTAATTATTATTTGTATGAAATATTTCTTTTCAGTATTATACATAGCCTAGTTCGATTTTCAAATAGTCAGCTTTAAAAAGCTCCAGGCTTGGGTTTTGGTAACCTTCAAAATTGCTTACATGATTTTTATTTTTTTTACACTTTTTTTCTTTTTCTTTTTTTCTTTTTTTATTGAAAAAAAATTTCCGCCTACTCCCAGCCTCCCATTTCCCTCCCCCTCCCCCCACTCCTCTCCTCCTTCCTCTCCAGGCTGAAGAGCAGTCAGGGTTCCCTGCCCTGTGGAAAGTCCAAGGTCCTCCCCCTCCGTCCATATCTAGGAAGGTGAACATCCAAACTGGCTAGGCTCCCACAAAGCCAGAACATGAAGTAGGATCAAAACCCAGTGCCATTGTCCTTGGCTTCTCAGCAGCCCTCATTGTTCGCCATGTTCAGAGAGTCCAGTTTTATCCCATGCTTTTTCAGTCACAGTCCAGCTGGCCTTGGTGAGCTCCCAGTAGATCAGCCCCACTGTCTCCGTGGGTGGGTGCACCCCTCGTGGTCCCGACTTCTTTGCTCATGTTCTCCCTCCTGCTCCTCATTGCGACCTTGGGAGCTCAGTCCAGTGCTCCAGTGTGGGTCTCCGTCTCTATCTCCATCCATCGCCAGATAAAGGTTCTATGGTGATATGCAAGATATTCATCAGTGTGACTATAGGATAGGGTCATTTCAGGTTCCCTATCCTCAGCTGCTCCAGGAACTAACTGGGGACATCGCCCTGGGCACCTGGGAGCCCCGCTAGTTCCAAGTCTCTTGCCAACCCTAATTAATTAATTAATTAATTAATTAATTAATTAATTAATATGTGTTCTTCCCTGCTCCCCTATCCAACCTTCCTTTATCCCAATCATCCTGTTTCCTCAAGTTGCCCCCATCCTCCCCTTCTCACTTTTCTCTCCCCATCTCCCCTTGTGCAACCACTTTGGAAAGCAGTGTGGTGGTTTCTCAGGAAATTCGGGATCAACCTACCCCTGGGCCCAGCAATGCCACTCTTGGGAATATACCCAAGAGATGCCCGATCATATGACAAGGGCATTTGTTCAACTATGTTCATAGCAGCATTATTTGTAATAGCCAGAACCTGGAAACAACCTAGATGTCCTTCAATGGAAGAATGGATGAAGAAAGTGTGGAATATATACACATTAGAGTACTACTCAGCGGTAAAAAACAATGACTTCTCGAATTTTGCATGCAAATGGATGGGAATAGAAAACACTATCCTGAGTGAGGTAACCCAGACCCAAATAGAGGAACATGGGATGTACTCACTCATAATTGGTTTCTAGCCATAAATAAAGGTCAGTGAGTCTATAATTTGATATCCTAAAGAAGCTAAATAAGCAGGATTTTTATTCTTACATTTATATTTTTCTTTTTTTTTCATGAATTAGAACTTTTGAGTACAATATATTCTGAATATTGGTCCCTACCACCTATCCCCAGCAACCCTTTCCAGATTCTCCCCACTTCCCCACCCACCTCATTTGATCACCAATCATCCTCTACAATTCCCCCCACCCAGATTGTTATTACTTTCTTCTCTAACAAGTACCAGGATGATATTCACCTCAGGGAACCTGAAAACACTCATTGAGAACTGACTAGCCACTGCTAATAGCAGCAAATGGTTAGCCATCTGATCCAAGCTGACAGGCTAGAGATTGCTAAGCTTGTGGCCAGTAATGAGTAACCAGGATTGAGAACAAATTTCCCAGAAAAAAAAAATTAGGAATTGGTCAGAAGGGAAATATCTTCTGGTTTTGTGGAAAAGGTGAGCCCTCTTCTTATTACAAGGTAAAGAATCATCCTAAACACTGAAGTCACCATCCTACACGATGAATGCCGCAGACAACAGATCCCACGACAAAGTGAGTTATCTAAGAAGTTGGTTAATATGAAAAAAGTGACTCTAGAACTAGACAATTCTGCTTTAGGTTTCCCGTATTATTGCGACCAAAGTAAATTGTGATTCTTCATATGGTCATCGAAGCATAAGTTTCTAGTTAACAGATTTGAACTTCATTTTCACGTGCTCTCAATAACAAACAATCAACGAAAACCCAAAAGCCCAATTTCTATTTTAACTTAAGGAAGCAAAAACCAAAAACATGTCAGAATTCATGCTTAACCAAATTGTCAACAACATTTCAAACATTGCATCTGAATTCATCTATCATGTCAACAAAGTTAACAGTTTGGATGCTGTATGTTCCCACAGCAGAGGGGCGTTCTCATCTTCCAACAACAGAGGGGGTGTTCTCTTGCATCGCAAAGCTCATGACATGACATTTCTATCTTGGGCCCAGCATTAACGATGCTCCATGCTGACCCTCAGAGCTGGAGAAGCAGGGCTTTGACAGCAGTGTTTACATGAATGTTTGATAAGCATCTGTCAGCACCAAGGACTCTACAAGCAGGGGAACACAAAAGGAGCCAGGGAACCCTGGGGCTTCTGTCACCTGAAAGCAGCATAATCCAGTGTGTTCGCTGAATTTCAAATCAGCACGAAGATTGTTCTCTTCGAATCTCAGTTTGTAATTTATGTATTATTTACTCAAAAAATAGAACAGATGAGAGAAGGCAATTACCTTCTCTAAAGAGGATTTCAAATGTGGAGGTCAGAATTCTTTGAGCACATGCTGTTCTCGCTACATTTTGTTTTATCCCCCTGGTTTAAAAGGAAAAAGCCATGGAGAGTGAATAGATTTGACAGGTTAAACTCAGTTTTAAGACGACTGACTGATCGCCCTCCAAATCATTATGTATTTAGCCTCTGAAAGAAAAGACGATGCTCAGAAAAGACTTGCTATATAGACAACCATAATATTCTATATTTAGTATATGTTAATGTGGGCAAAAGAAAATACACACACTTAATTCACACATAGTAATTGCCTTCGTTATTAGATTCTCACACCTTCATTTATACATTAATCTGTACTCTTTGTTTGATAATAGTTGACCTAGTGAAATAAGATTGGAGACAAAATTTTGATCTGTCCATTTAAGAAACATAATGTTTACATTTTCTTGATGTCATAAATATCAACTTTGTACACTTGAAATGCTGTCTCTGAAAATGGAACAGTATTCCTGTCATAGGGAGAATGGAAAAGGAAGCTTAGTGCTGGGCTACAACATCCAGGCTTTACAAGAATAAAAAGATCAGGCTTTTAAAAAGAACATTCATCAGCACTGTAGTGTTCTGCATATTATCTTATCCCCATAAAAACTTGGGTGGAAATGTGCTTTCATTATGGCGATGTTTTTCAAAGGGGAAATGCTGAGAAAAGGAGAAGGCAAGACAGCTCTGAGCAGGAGCAACCTCATCCTTCCCGCTGATGGACTGTGTTCACTTGACTGGGCTGTGTGATCGCTCTCAGCAGGATGAAATTGTTTGAATTTCCAGATCAAGCTTTTCGTGAAGCTTGTTCCATCCCTTAGTCTTCTAATTTGCATGAGCCAATACATCCTTTGAAAACTACAACAACAACAAAACACAATTTAATGTAGTTTGAAGCCAGTTTAACTTATGACTAGAAGACCTTGAATAATCTCTGTTTCCATGTAAGGATGGGTTCAGCAATCTAGTGAAGGTTAGATAATCATTTCAAGTCATCTGGTTCTTGGTACTAATCTGTTCTTTCTAGTGTTCGTGGGAAATCCTTACAGATATATGTTTGGATTGTAAATTCATACTTAGAAAATGTTTTAATTGATGTATTAGCTTCATAAATTATTAAGCTAGCACGTTACATATGTGTTGGAATTATAAGTAAACCTTTGAAAAAAGCAGTCTATACTAATTGTGGTATCACCCTCCTACACGCAGATGTCTGTAACGTAAGACAGATGTCAGGGGACATTAATAACTACTACATTCATAAACTACTTTAAAAATTATCCTTACCAACAGGATGTGAAAGTACTTGCCATCAGGAAAAGCTTTCCTATTAAAGTGCTGACAATTACTAGTTTCTAGTCTTTAAGGACTAATCTTGCAAAATAGTATTATTCACTATTACGTAATTGTCACCTCTTTTGCTTTCTTCGTGGCTGTGAATCTTAACTGTTCCTGGGTATTTGGATATTATCTCCCAAACATTAATTTACACAAAATATCATGATGGGCATCAAGAGAAAGGATATTTGCTTTTACAAACTTAAAGGAAAGTTTTGTAGCTTTACAACACACCTAAAGGGATGCAATAAAACTAATTTAAGCTTTGCAAAGTTCTACTGCACTAAACAGGTTTCATTTATACTTTATCTAACAAAACAATTGAATCTTTGAAAGTACTCAGAGACTTATTTTGTTAAAGAAATGGTTTCTTATTGAGGTTTTAAAAAGTGTGCATGATCAGAAACATGAGATATTTCTGTGGAGTTCAGAACATGAAAGGAGCTTCCTACAAAATACTAAGTTTCTTGGAGATGTAGCCACACCTGTAAACCCCAAATGTGTAGCCGAGAGGTAGCATGATCAGTATTTTGAAGGCAGCCAAGGCTACATAAATTGTGCATCACATAATAAAACAAATATCAGAAGCAGTCAGTAATTTAATTCATAGGTATTTATATTTCATTTCTTTATGAACAATACAAATTTAATAAAGCTGGTAAAAACAGAAGTGATATTTACAGATTTATTCCAAAGATATATTATTCTCAAAAGCCTTAAATAAATGAGTATATATATATATATATATATATATATATATATATTACAGTACTGATCAATCAATCTATGATTGCTCTTTTATTTAGTGAGAATTCACATTATAATTTTGTTTTTTTTAATTTTTCCATTTTCCTCAAATTATATAATAATCAAATATACTGCTCTAATATTGAGAAATAGGTGCTCTTCAAATAAGATTAAATCTTTGTTTTCAAAACAGTGTATTTAATACTGAGAAAAGATATAAAAATTGATGCCCCAAATCAGGAAAATAATTTAAACTATTTGATTGATATTATTAAAGGACTGGAACAAGATGAAATGCTTATTAAGCATTTTTGAAATTCATATTTATGTTAAGAGATGATAAATATTTAGATCTCAGAAATGATGGGGTGAGTAGGTTCCTTGAATTGTGTGGAAACAGAAATAAATCGCTGTCATTAAAGCATATATTTCGAGAAAGAAAATTAATGTGACTGAATCCATTTAATATAATTAAATGTTGTTTTATATAGAACTGACTAGAAGAAGAAATGAAATTTACAGAAGGGGGCATTCATGTTATACATAAAAGTCCGAGAAGAAGTAAGTAGGAAATTATAAGGCTTAAAATAAAGAACTATTATACAAGGATATGACTCACAAACAACAGAATCTATGAACTGAGGCAGGAGTATGGAGGTTTTTTTATGCACCGATGTAAACAAAGAATGAGAATACAAACGTTGTATATTTGCAGCTCAAGAAGCTGGTGCAAGGCTCATGACACAGACTTCTCACTAATTTTGCATTAATGTGGAAGGAAACATCTCAGTCCAGTAAAAATTGGGACGGCACAAGTAGTTGAGAAGATATCACATCCATAAGTGTTTGTAGGAGTCATTGCTGGCACTGAAGAATGAATCAGAGCTGAACACTCAACTAAGAGAAAGGGCCAGAGAGGCCAGAGAGGTTGGAGATAATGAGTGGCGGAGAGCAAGATAGAGCTGGAGAGGAAATCAAAGTTGAAGTCCATGAGAATTGTGAATAAGATTAGATCTGTGGGCCTGTTTTAATTTTAGTAAAAAGGCTTCGGGGTCATCAATGAAGGTGATGTACTTTACACTCGAGGACACTTCCTCCAAATACTCAGTGAAGAACTGAGCAAAAGGAAACCATGGCAATGCTGTCAAGCGAAGGGTCAATGAAGGCATAAGGATAATTTTGCAGTTTTAGAGCACTGTTACTATTCCAGAAAAGGGTAGATATAGTATGAGTAATTTTGAAAAATTTTAGATCATTGAAAAGAAATAAAATCTGAGCAGACAGGGTCGCAGGGACTACTGAAGGCAGTATTCCCGGCACTGGTAATAGGAGTGGCAAACTGGAAGCACCTGCTTGAAAACTCTTCAAACTAAAACATCCTGAAAACATCAACCGGATTCAAGGTCAAGGGTAACACCCTATAAAGTGGTCCAGCTCACTCAGAATTTGCAGTGTCGATTGCCAGGACTCTCTTCCTTGTCATTTACCCGGAGCATCCTTGATTTACCCCCAGTTCTCCAGCAAATTTAACCTTTGGAAAGTCATTTCCCTTCAGCTGTCTGTTTTCTTAATCTTAAAAGAGAATAAATAAGGTTCACACCTCATCAACCACCAGACAGATTTAGTTTCTGGACAAAACGATAAATTTAGCCTTTTCGTTGTTGGGTTAGTGGAAAGAAATCATAGAACTTGCCCAAACCTGTGAAACTCTCAGGATTAACAGCTGAGATTTTCTCTCTGATAGCAGGCTGAAGATTTGCGAGACCATTTTCCAAAGCAATTAAAACTGGGCAAACTACACTTCGATGAGTTCAAGAGATTTTTTTCCCCCAAGATAATGAAATCTTTGCTAGGAAGATAAACCTATACTTTTGGGAAAAATTTGTGGGAATAGTTAAATTTCTAATCATCATAAATGACATCTATTTTACTGAACTGGTGGAAAACTGACACGAGCTAGTAAGGGTTGGTAATACATTCTTCTTGATATCTTAGAGTACCTTAGTATTCAAATAATCACTAAAGTAATTTTATCATGATTAATAACATATCTCATATATAAAAAACTTATACATGCAAATAACTGCAAAGGTGAGCAATAATTTTCCTTATGTATCATGAATACTATACAATACTTTTCCTTCTTCCTCTTAAACCCACTTTCTTGCCGTGCAATTTACATTCATAAAACTTTTGAAAGAAAAAATGTCTCAAACTTTTCCTACATGGACATAATTTAGAAAGCAACAGAGTACTGAAAAGAAAATTTTTGTATTGGAATATATAAAGGCTTAAGATATACATCAAGTTTAAAATTGACATAAAATAAGAAATTACTATAACTTGAAACTATGAAAAAATTATCTAAAATTACCTATTTTTACATTCAATTATGATATTTAGTATATAAATGTAGATCATTCTAAATAAGTTCCACAGTCTAGGTTTGTCTGTTTATCTGAATGCTTGCAGACAAACACAGAAGGAATTAGTAAAGAGTGCATTGTTTTTGCCAAAAGAGTGAAAAGCAAATTATAAAAAGTAAAAAATGAATTGATATTTCTTCTGTTTTTCTAAAAACTGTGAAAAATTTTTCTATTACGTGCTATACAACTAGCTTATGGTACTAAAATATAGAAAGGTTAAAATCTAATAGCTATTAAAATATGGAGACATCATCATTTTTCTATAATCATGTAAATTTAAGATTTGTAGTCATTTACAAATGTACATTGATATTGATGTTATGATTTATAAGTCTTGTGAAGTGTCTGTCTCTAAGATTTTCTACTGTTTCTATTAGAAACTTTTATTTCTAAAAACTCAGACCCACTGGGAATCATGTTCATTGCTGTACAATGTTGAAAACAAAAGCAATGTGGAACTACATTAAGCAGAGGTGGTATGATGGTCTGAAAAGATTCAATTCTTTTTTATGTGATAGTGCCAATCTCTGGAAATTTTTTAACTCATCAATCTTAAACTTTTACATATGCTTTCATCTGAAAAATATCAAAACATAGTTGAATGCCTTCAATATATCGTGCCTCCTCCAGACAAAAAACTCAGCTATTGAACCCTTATTAAAAGGCTTTCCAGGCTTCTTAGCAAGGAAGTTGAGACACCAGAAAATTCTTTCTACCAACACCCCAACTACATATTTTTTTTAATTTTTTTAAATTCTTTTTATTTATTCTTCTCTCTCTCATACAACAAATTTCAACCACATCTCCCCTTCCTCCACTCATCTTACCAAACCACCACCACTTTCGCTATTCTCCAGAGACACTGCTCCTTGGGTTCCCCTCAGAAAAGAGAAGGTCTCCCAAAGATATCAACCAAACACGGCATAACAAGATGCAGTAATACTAGGCACAAATCCTCATATCGAAGTTGGACAAGGCAACCCAGCAGCAGCATAAGGGTCCCCAAAGCAAGCAAAAGAGACAGAGCTACCTCGATTCCCATTTTTAGGAGTACCCACAAAATGAAGATGCTAAACAACCATAGGACCTAACACAGCCCCACTCAATCTTGGTGATTGTCAGTTCAGTCTGTATGATACCATATCAGCCCTGCTTAGTTGGTTCTTAAACCATGTTCTCCTGGTGTCTTTGGCCCCTCTGGCTTCTATAGTCTTTCCACCCCACGTTCTGCAGTTTTCCAAGCTTTGCCTAATGTCTGGATGTGGATCTCTGCATGTGCTCCCATCAGCTGCCAGAGAAAGGTCTCTGATGACATTTGGGCACTCTTCTTTAAAGTATCTCATAGAAAGTCTAGATTTTGAAATAGTCCCTTGCAAATGGTGTTTCCTCCATCCAAAGAGTTGTCTTCATGGATAAACTGATATTTTCTCCTCAGAGGTCTCCTAATGCTTTCATCTCGACATTCATCCATATTAGGTACTCCCGCCTTTAATTTTTCTGCATAAGTTCTGAACTCTTACTACTTTTCATTGAATCCTTTTCTTTCTTTTCTTTCAATTAGGAAATATTTTCTAGCAGTGTTGTTTTTATGTTTGTTTGTTATCCCTTCAGTGGCAATAGTATGAGAAGCAACGCTCTCTTCCATTAGAGTTTTAGTTATTCATATCTCCTGTCTTTCTTATATTACCCAGGTAGTTGGTTTCCTACTGTTGATGGCTTTTCCTGAGACTTTGATTTCATTATCATCTGTCTTATCCTGCCTTGTTCAGATTTATCTGTTCTAGTGTCTATTGCTTTGCTTAAATGTGGATTCCTTTTCACTTTTTTTTATAAGTGGAAGCCTAATTGATTAAATTTAGGTATTTTAACTTTCCTTTAAATATAAATGTTTCTACTTTGCACAGATTTTGGTATGCTAGTTCCTTTTTCATTCATTTGTTCTATGTACAGACCTCTTCTATACCATGTGTGCTCGGAGATTTCCAGCAGTCTTTTTTTAATAGACATCTATTTTAATTTGATTGTGGCTTGTAAGCACATTTTATATGACTGAAATTTTGGAATTTTTCAAAGAATATCTTCTGACTCAGATGTTTTTCCTTGATACTCAACATGAACATGAAAGGAATATGCATTCTTCAGGTATTGAAGGAATGACCCTAAACAGGCAGATCCAGTCAGCTGAAGCACAGAACAGTTACACCATGTCCTTAGTCACTTTCCGATAAGAGATCTCAGTGATAAGGGATAAGGAAGCTTCTAATTATATTAATAGAATAACCATTTTCTCTTTGTAATTATGTAACTTTAATTATGCATTTTGTTATTTTTGTTAAGTTCTTGCATTATTTAGTTTGTTGATAGAATTGACCACTTCACCCAGTAACCACTCCCTGTCCCTGATGACTTCCCTATCTCTGAATTTTTTTAAAGTTAATATAGCTATCCAATTTTTATTTTGATTAAATGTATCATGACATATATTTCTGTATGTCATTAGATTTAATCTATTTGTATCTTTATATTTCAAAAGAAAATGCAATACAATTTTTCTGTAATTATATTGAGAATATTGCTATTTAAAGTGGTTATTACATAGTCATATTAATATTTGGTATATAGTCTTCATTTTTAATTACCTTGTTTGCTATTTCAAATCTTCTAGTCTTTTTTGCTTTTTCTGATTTTGAGTGAACAAATTAAGTGGCTGCATTGGTTTTTTTCCCTTTCTATGTACATTTTCATTTTTATTGCTGCTGATTACTATGCAATATGGAAATATTCCAAGTTGAATATTGGATAAGCATGCAATATCTGATGAAAAAGGACATGTGATCACAGATTGGGACATTGTCTTTTTGATGATATTCACTTCATGAAGACTATAAAACCACAACAGTGTCCTTTCCTCCCAAACGCTCTTTCTTTCTTAAGCAGATCTGAGTTTCAGATCTACATCTATTTCTTCCTTTGTAAATAATTTCTTTATCATTTCTTGCCACACAAATATCCTGATGAGAGATAGGGAGATGTTTTCGTGAATAAAGCACTTACCTTGCAAATATGAGGGCCTGGATTTGATACCTAGAATTTACTCCAAAATATGAATAAATAAACAATTTGTGCTGGCTAAGATTTGTTACCTTAGCTCTGGGGAGACCCAAAGACAGATGAAATCCTGGGACTCACTGACCATCCTACGTAGCCTACTTGACAGGATCCAGGATCAAAACAAAGACTCATGCCTCAAATTGACATGTAGCCTCCTCCATGAGTATGCCCTCTGCTTTGTGCATGCACACACATGTCACACATGCCTCCCCTCACAATAGCTAATACAAGAACAAGACAAATCTACTGGTGACAGTTTCTTTCATTTTTGCCTATATGGCCTATGTCTTTATTCTTTAAGAAATTATTGGAGAAGTGGAATTATACATTAGCTTTTTCAATCTGAACTTTAAATATTCTGCTGAGTCATTTCCGCTTGTGCTGTGAATAACGATAACCCTAATGCTAACTTTTGACCTTAGAGGCAAAGATCCCTCATCATACTCACTTACTTCAAAAATTTTCTTGCTTGGTGCTGTATAATTTAGTAGAATGGGCCTAGGAACACACCTGTTCTGTGTTTGCTATAATTGGTGTTTGAGATTTCTAAGGCTGTGACTTAGAATCAGTAATACTGGAAAATTCTTAGGCATTGTTACCTTTTATCTTGTTTTTTTTTTTTTAATTTCCTCTTCTATTTCCATTGTCAACATGATATCTTTATGTTATCAGTTATTGAATATTAGTTTCTGTGTCTTTTCTTCCAGGTTTATGTTGCGTTTTTAATCTAGAACTTTCTATAAACTGTTCTTCACTTATATTCTTGAATCTGCCCAGTATGTGCTCCCTGCTCTAGATTTTACAATGTCAGACTCACATGCACAGAGCTTTCATCCTCCCTTGACATACAATTTGAATGTTTCTTTCCTTGTTATAGTTCTTGAAAGGACTTGTACTGTTTTATTCCTTCAGCATGCCAACCTTTTTTCTTCATTTGAGGGGCAACCATAATTCAGCAAATCTAGTATTCTCATTGAAAAAATAATTAGTTGATTTTCAGGCCAATATTTATCTTCTCTTAAGAATGGAGAATGATATTTCTGAGATGCTTTACCTATCCTGTCAGGAACCTGAATAATTGTATCTCTAAATTTCTGTGATTTTCATTTATCTGTCTTTATAATCTGTAGCTACGTTACCTTTAAAGAATCATACAGTATGCAATAAAATTTTTCTGTGTCTCTATTGATTTCTAATGGAAGATGAACATGTTGAATACCAGGTGATGAATGAAATTTGCATTTACATTATGACGATGCCCTACCCTGAAATATTATATTCAATGAACAAAAATATCCTTTTGACCTCAATCAATATTCCTTGGTAAGCTTAAATATCCTATGCAAAAGAACAGAATGTTCTGAAATAAACTGCCTAATTTAATTTACCTCACATGATGTTTGGCAGTAAGACAATCACTGTAGAATATCTAAAAACCACAGGTAAGACATTATGACATTAAGGCATGTTCTGTAATAGGCATGTAAGTTTTCCACTTTGAAATATCTTTTTTTTTATTTTTAACATGTTTTCAGGAACTAATTAAAACTAAACTCATAAAAAACAACTTATACTTGGTGGAGATAGAGTTTTTCTTTTGTTTGTTTGCTTTTCTTCAAGACACATTTAGATGGTCTAGTTACTTCAGAATCTTTCTTGTTCTGCCTAGTCTCAATCTATAAAGACTGGCAACCTGGGGTAGAAAATGTCTCTCTTTTATGCTTCCTCCCCATTTAGTATCCTTATGCAGAGATTCACCACAGCGTTCTTCAAAGGGGAGCGATTCAGTACCCCAGGGCCAATCGGGCAGCAAAGCTTCCCTAACCGTCATCAGGCGCTTTGGAGGATGAACAACAGCAACAACAGCTCTCTAGGAGGTGCAGTGCAAATCCAGCCCTTTAAACTCATTTACTCTAATTGCGTAACGTTTTAAATACTGCATGCCAGTGAGAGGCAGGTGGATCAGCAGGTGCAATGTGGCCATCTGCCAATAATGGCATCGGAAAAACAGCCCCTCACAGAGGCAGGAAGCAAAAGAGACTCAGTGAAGAACTCCTCTGAGCTTAACGTCTATTTCATCCAGTAATTGCGGCAGAGGAAAGGATTTCCAAGCAATCTAAGCCAATGCTGTTTTATTCACTTTTTGCTACTATTTTATTATTTATTTATTTACTGTTTATTTATATATTTATTTTTGGTTATGAACCAGGGAAGAGTTCTCAGAAACAGAATTTTAGTCTGAAATCATCCATGTCTTTTGTAGACACTTTACTGGCATTTGAGAATGGGTAAATATTTTGAAAAAAAATAACTGAGTCAGAGCTTTATTTCTAAATTTTTCACATAAAATATAAATCTTATCATGTCATTTTTGTGTATAAGTGTTTATCCCACTCAAGTAATGACGATTTTAGTTTATTAAAGGCATCATGTCATTTTAAAATAACTTTCCCCTCACACTTGCATTCTTGATACAAGGAAAATTAGTGTAGGCAAATTACAAAAAAGAGGAGTTTCCTAAATACACATAAAATATTCAAAGTTACATAATTGTAGAGTGGCAAAATAAGATCAATGGTATTAAATGAATACCAATTTGTTAATTCTGGTTTGTTTGTTTATTGGAAAATGGTTAATAAAAGTAAATAATTGTTTAGTTTGGTTTGTTTATACTCATACACTCTTGATACAAATGTTCTCCATCCTGATGGTCCCCCTTGGTCTGGGTTTTCTCCACCTACCTGTTTCTGAAGCTGCTTATAAAATAACTGCTCAGAGACTTAATATTAATTACATACATTTTGGCCTATTAGCTCAGGCCTCTTATTAACTAACTCTTTTTTTTTTTTTTAAATTTTTTTATTGATAAAAGGAGGATAAAGAAAAGAAAAAAAAACAACTTTCCACCTCCTCCCACCAGCCTCCCATTTCCCTCCCCCTCCTCCCACTATTCTCCCCCTCCTCCCACTCTTCTCCCCCTCCTCCCACCCCTCTCCCCTTCCCCCCACTCCTCTCCCCCTCCCTTTCCAGTCCAAAGAGCTGTCAGGGTTCCCTGCCCTGTGGTACGTCCTAGGTCCTCCCCCCTCCATCCATATCTAGGAAGGTGAACATCCAGACTGGCTAGGCTCCCACCAAGCCAGCACATTGCATAGGATCAAAACCGCGTGCCATTGTCCTTGGCGTCTCATCAGCCCTCATTGTTCGCCATGTTCCGAGAGTCCAGTTTTATCCCATGCTTTTTCTGGTAACAGTCCAGCTGGCCTTGGTGAGCTCCCAGTAGATCATCTCCACTGTCTCAGTGGGTGGGTGCACTCCTCGTGGTCCCGACATCTTTGCTCATGTTCTCACTCCTTCTGCTCCTCATTGGGACCTTGGGAGCTCAGTCCAGTGCTCCAGTGTGGGTCTCTGTCTCTATCTCCATCCATCGCCAGATGCAAGTTCTAGGATGATATGCAATATATTCGTCAGTATTGCTCTAGGGTAGGGTCATTTCAGGTTCCCTATCCTCAGCTGCCCAGGGAACTAACTGGGGACCTCAGCTTGGGCACCTGGGAGCCCCTCTAGGGTCAAGTCTCCTGCCCACCCTAAAGTGGGTCCCTTAACTCAGAATTGTGGTTCCGTGCTCCCCTATCCAACCTTCCTTTATCCCGATCCTCCTGTTTCCCCAAGTCCACCCTCCTTCCCTTCTACCTTTTCTCTCCCCATCTCCCCTAACCCCCATCCCACCCCACCCCCAAGATCCCACTTTTCCCCCCGGCAATTTTGTCTACTTCCCTTATCCAAGAGGATAACTATATGTTTTTCCTTGGGTTCACCTTCTTACTTAGCTTCTTTAGATTCGCCTATTGTAGACTCCGTGAACCCTATTTATGGCTAGAAACCAATTATGAGTGAGTACATCCCATGTTCGTCTTTTTGGGCCTGGGATACCTCACTCAGGATAGTGTTTTCTATTTCCATCCATTTGCATGCAAAATTCGAGAAGTCATTGTTTTTTACCGCAGCGTAGTACTCTAGTGTGTATATATTCCATACTTTCTTCATCCATTCTTCCATTGAAGGGCATCTAGGTTGTTTCCAGGTTCTGGCTATTACAAATAATGCTGCTATGAACATAGTTGAACAAATGCTTTTGACATGTGATAGAGCATCTCTTGGGTAAATTCCCAAGAGTGGTATTGCTGGGTCCAGGGGTAGGTTGATCCCGAATTTCCGGAGAAACCGAAACACTGACTTCCACAGTGGTTGCACAAGATTGCATTCCCACCAGCAATGGATGAGGGTACCCCTTCCTCCACAGCCTCTCCAGCAAAGGCTATCCTTGGTGTTTTTGACTTTAGCCAATCTTACAGGTGTAAGATGATATCTCAAAGTTGTTTTGATTTGCATTTTCCTGATCGCTAAGGAGGTTGAGCATGACCTTAAGTGTCTTTTGGTCATTTGAACTTCTTCTGTTGAGAATTCTCTGTTCAGTTCAGCGCCCCATTTTTTAATTGGGTTAATTAGCATTTTAAAGTCTAGTTTCTTGAGTTCTCTATATATTTTGGAGATCAGACCTTTGTCTGTTGCAGGGTTGGTGAAGATCTTCTCCCAGTCAGTAGGTTGCCTTTGTGTCTTAGTGACAGTGTCCTTTGCTTTACAGAAGCTTCTCAGTTTTAGTAGGTCCCATTTATTCAATGTTGCCCTTAATGTCTGTGCTTCTGGGGTTATACCTAAGAAGCGATCGCCTGTGCCCATCTGTTGTAGGGTATTGCCCACTTTCTCTTCAATCAGATTCAGTGTTTTCGGGCTGATATTGAGGTCTTTAATCCATTTGGACTTGAGTTTTGTGCACGGTGATAGATATGGGTCTATTTTCAATCTTCTACAGGTTGACATCCAGTTGTGCCAGCACCATTTGTTGAAGATGCTTTCTTTCTTCCAATGTAAACTTTTAGCTCCTTTATCGAAAATGAGGTGTTCATAGGTTTGTGGGATAAAGTCCGGGTCTTCTATACGATTCCATTGGTCGACTTCTCTGTTTTTATGCCAGTACCACCCTGTTTTCATTACTGTAGCTCGGTAATAGAGTTTGAAGTCAGGGATGGTAATGCCTCCAGAAGATCCTTTATTGTATAGGATTGTTTTGGCTATCCTGGGTTTTTTGTTTTTCCATATAAAGTTGATTATTGTCCTCTCCAGATCTGTGAAGAATTTTGATGGGATCTTGATGGGGATTGCATTGAATCTATAAATTGCCTTTGGTAGAATTGCCATTTTTACTATGTTGATCCTCCCAATCCAAGAGCAAGGGATGTCCATCCATTTTTTGGTATCCTCTTCAATTTCTTTCTTCAATGCCTTAAAGTTCTTGTCAAATAGATCTTTCACTTCCTTGGTTAGATTTACCCCAAGATATTTTATGCTGTTTGTGGCTATCGTGAATGGAGAAGCTTCTCTGATTTCCCTCTCTGCTTCCATATCCTTTGAGTATAGGAGGGCGACTGATTTTTTGGAGTTGATCTTGTATCCTGCCACATTACTAAAGCTGTTTATCAGCTGTAAAAGTTCTTTGGTGGAATTTTGGGGGTCGCTTATGTACACTATCATATCATCTGCGAATAACGAAAGTTTAACTTCTTCATTTCCAATTCGAATCCCCTTGATCCCATTATGCTGTCTTATTGCTATTGCTAGAATTTCCAGCACTATATTGAAGAGGTATGGCGAAAGTGGGCAGCCTTGTCGTGTTCCTGAGTTAAGCGGGATGGCTTTGAGTTTCTCTCCATTTAATTTGATGTTAGCTGTCGGCTTGCTGTATATAGCTTTTATTATATTCAGGTATGACCCTTGTATCCCTAATCTCTCCAAGACTTTTAACATAAATGGATGTTGAATTTTGTCAAATGCTTTTTCAGCATCTAATGAAATGATCATATGTTTTTTTTCTTTCAGTTTATTTATATGATGGATTACATTGATAGATTTTCGTATGTTGAACCAGCCCTGCATCTCAGGAATGAAGCCTACTTGATCATAATGGATAATTTTTCGGATGTGTTCTTGGATTCGGTTTGCCAGTATTTTGTTGAGGATTTTTGCGTCGATATTCATGAGTGAGATCGGCCTGTAATTCTCTTTCCTGGTTGAGTCTTTGTGTGGTTTTGGTATCAGAGTAACTGTAGCTTCATAAAAGGAATTTGGTAATGACCCTTCTGTTTCTATATTGTGGAATACATTGAGGAGTATAGGTATTAGGTCTTCTTGGAAGTTCTGGTAGAATTCCGCATTGAAACCATCTGGCCCTGGGCTTTTTTTGGTAGGGAGGTTTTTGATAACAGCTTCTAGTTCTTCGCGACTGACAGGTCTGTTTAGCTTGTTCACCTGGTCCTGATTTAATTTTGGTAAATCGTATTTATCTAAGAAAGTGTCCATTTCTTTTACATTTTCCAGTTTAGTGGCATACAAGCTTTTGTAGTAAGATCTAATGACTCTCTGAATTTCCTCTGTGTTTGTGGTTATGTCCCCCTTTTCATTTCTGATCTTATTAATTTGCAAATTTTCTCTCTGCCGTTTGATTAGTTTGGATAGGGGTTTGTCAATCTTGTTGATTTTTTCCAGGAACCAGCTTCTTGATTCATTGATTCTTTGGATTGTTTTTTGTGTTTCTATTTTGTTGATTTCAGCCCTCAGTTTGATTATTTCCAGTCTTCTACTCCTCCTAGGTGAGTCTGCTTCTTTTTTTTCTAGAGCTTTCAGGTGGGCTGTTAAGTCTCCAATATGTGCTTTCTCTGTTTTCTTTAAGTGGGCACTTAGTGCTATGAACTTTCCTCTCAGGACTGCTTTCATAGTGTCCCATAAGTTCCAGTATGTTGTTTCTTTATTTTCATTGAATTCCAGGAAGACTTTAATTTCTTTCTTTATTTCCTCCTTAATCCAGGTATGGTTCAGTAGTTGACTGTTCAGTTTCCATGAGTTTGTAGGCTTTCTGGGGGTAGCATTGTTGTTGAATTCTAACTTTAATCCATGGTGGTCTGATAAGACACAGGTGGTTAGTAATATTTTTTTGTAGCTGTGTAAGTTAGCTTTGTTACCAAGTATGTGGTCAATTTTCGAGAAGGTTCCATGAGCTGCAGAGAAAAAGGTATATTCTTTCCTATTTGGGTGGAATATTCTATAGATGTCTGTTAAGTCCATTTGCTTCATTACCTCCATTAATTCTCTAATTTCTCTGTTAGGTTTCTGTCTGATTGACCTGTCCATTGGTGAAAGAGGAGTGTTGAAGTCTCCTACTATTAGTGTGTGCGGTTTGATGGCTGCCTTGAATTTTAGCAATGTTTCTTTTACATACGTGGGTGCTTTTATATTAGGGGCATAGATATTCAGGATTGAGATTTCTTCCTGATGAATTTTTCCTGTTATGAGTATAAAATGTCCCTTTCCATCTCTTTTGATTGATTTAAGTTTGAAGTCAACTTTGTTAGAAATTAGTATGGCCACACCTGCTTGTTTCTTAGGTCCATTTGCTTGATAAGCCTTTTCCCAGCCCTTTACTCTGAGTAGGTGCCTGTCTTTGTGGTTGAGGTGTGTTTCTTGTAGACAGCAGAATGTTGGATCCTGTTTTCGTATCCAGTCTCTTAGCCTGTGCCTTTTTATAGGTGAGTTGAGTCCATTGACATTAAGAGATATTAATGACCAGTGGTTGTTAACTCCGGTCACTTTTTAAGTAGTAGGGTTTGTGTGTTTCCCTTCTTTGAGTTGCGCTGGTGAAGGGTCTCTAGATGTCTGAGTTATTGAGGTCTTTGTTGGACTCCTTGGTTAGTGATTTTCCTTCTATTATTTTCTGTAAGGCTGGATTTGTGGCTACGTATTGCTTAAATTTGTTTTTATCCTGGAAAATTTTGTTTTCTCCATTTATGGTGAACGAAAGCTTGGCTGGATATAGTAGTCTGGGCTTGCATCCATGGTCTCTTAGTTTTTGCAGTACATCTATCCAGGACCTTCTGGCTTTCATGGTTTCCATAGAGAAGTCAGGTGTAAGTCTGATAGGTTTACCTTTATAAGTAAGTTGGCCTTTTTCCTTTGCGGCTCTTAATATTCTTTCTTTATTCTGTATATTTTGTGTTTTGATTATTATATGGCGAGGGGATGTTTTTTTTTGATCCAGCCTATTTGGGGTTCTGTATGCCTCTTGAACCTTCATAGGTACATCCTTCTTCAGGTTGGGAAAGTTTTCTTCTATAATTTTGTTAAGTATATTTTCTGGACCGTTGAGCTGCACTTCTTCTCCTTCTTCTACTCCAATTATTCTTAGGTTTGGTCTTTTTATTGTGTCCCATATTTCCTGAATGTTTTGTGATGAGAGTTTGTTGGACTTGCTGTTTTCTTTGATCAGTGCGTTTATTTTCTCTATGTTATCCTCAGACTCTGAGATTCTTTCTTCTATCTCTTGTATTCTGCTGGTTATGCTTGTTTCTGTAGTCTCTATTCGTTTACCTAGATTTTCCATGTCCAGCCGGCCCTCTGTTTGTGTTTTCTTCTTTGCCTCCATTTCATTTTTCAAATCATGAACTGTTTCCATTATCTGCTTGATTGTTTTTCCTTGCTTTCCTAGGGTATCGTTCACTGATTTACTCAATTCCTCGAACTTTCTGTTATACTTCTCCTCCATTTCTATAAGGGCGTTTTTTATATGCTGTTTAAGGGTGTCAATCCCTGTCATGAAGTCAGCTTTTTCTCCTTCTTCTTGATTAAAGTGTTCATGTCCTCCTGTTGTGAGGTCGCTGGCTTCTGGTGGTTTCGTGTTGTTTTTCAGATTGTTGGGTGAATTCTTGCGTTGGCGTCTCCCCATCTCTTCCTCCCAATATTCTCCTATGGATCTTCTTTTACAGGATCAGGTCTTCTTGCCAACTGATGTACCTTCCCAGTGATGTCACTCCCCCGTGCTGTTTCTCCTGGTGTCCAGTTCAGATCTCCTTGCTGCTTGGTTAGCTCGCAAACAAAGGGCCCACCCTGCTTGCTGCAGGCAGGTTATGGAGACAAAGGAGCTACCACCTTCCCCTTTGCACTCACCTTCGGGTTCAGTCCCAGTGCCCAGGCAGGCTGAGCACTAGGCGCTCTGCCCCAAGAAGGGAGGGATGGAGGGAGACAGGGGGTAGGGGGATCTGGATGTAAGCTGGATGGGATAGGAATAGCGAGGAGGTACCGGGCAGTGTAGCCCTGTAGGTTGATCAGGAAGTATAGGCGGGCTGTTCCCAGGAGCCGCAGCACTCACTCACCACAATGATGTCTCACTAGGTGCCCTGATCGAAACTCCTTGCTGCTTGGTTCGCTCGCAGACAAAGGGCCCACGCTGCTTGCTGCAGGCGGGCTATGGGGACAAAGAAGCCCCCGAGCTCCCCTTTGCCCTATGCTTTGGGTTAGGACCCAGCGCCCAAGCAGGCTGAGCACTAGGCGCTCTGCCCCAAGAAGGGAGGGATGGAGGGAGACAGGGGGTAGGGGGATCTGGGTGTAAGCTGGATGGGATAGGAATAGCGAGGAGGTACCGGGCAGTGTAGCCCTGTAGGTTGATCAGGAAGTGTAGGCGGGCTGTTCCCCGGTGCCGCAGCACTCACTCACCACAATGATGTCTCACTAGGTGCCCTGATCGAAACTCCTTGCTGCTTGGTTCGCTCGCAGACAAAGGGCCCACGCTGCTTGCTGCAGGCGGGCTATGGGGACAAAGAAGCCCCCGAGCTCCCCTTTGCCCTACGCTTTGGGTTAGGACCCAGCGCCCAAGCAGGCTGAGCACTAGGCACTCTGCCACCGCGGAAGGGAGGGATGGAGGGAGACAGGGGGTAGGGGGATCTGGGTGTAAGCTGGATGGGATAGGAATAGCGAGGAGGTACCGGGCAGTGTAGCCCTGTAGGTTGATCAGGAAGTGTAGCTAACTAACTCTTAAATTAACCCATTTTTATTATTTGATATTTTACCATGAGGCTTGCGGTTTGTTACCTCTTCTTGGGCAGATACATGGTGTCTTTCTGACTTTGCCTTCTTCCCTCCTCTGTCTGCTTGGATTCTAATTGTCTTGCTTTAAGATGCCCTGCCATAGACCAAAGCAGCTTCTTTCAATCAATGGAAATAAAACCTATTCACAGCATAGAAAGGGGAATCCCACATTAATGCATTTCAGTGCTATGCTTCCTTTGTAACAAATTGCCACTCTTACAAAGTTTATAATGAGTTTGTTGTTAGTGCAGAATCATTGAATGGTGTACATTCTTTGGCCAGTCAATTGCTCAGAATTGTGTAGAGTAATTAACGCAGAAAGGAAAGTGGAATAGGGTGACTATTAAATCTTCATTCTATTACTGAACATGTGCTACAATACATCATATTTTTCAATCACATGTTCTGAAAACACAGTGTATGTTTTCCTGATTTTTGTTTGTGTTTAATAAAGATCAGAGGTACTAGGCCAATCACAATTCCAGGAGGTGTGTATCATTTTCAGATATACCATCCTTCTGCCATAGCAAATTATTTGTCTGAATGTATGTTTTGTAAAATATATAGATAATAAAATTTAGGGTTTGTGTGATAATAAATGATGTTGTCTCCTTATATTTACTATCAAGATGATGAAAGCCATGCAAACCCCAAGAAATAAAGACTTGTAAGAAAAAGAAGAGTCAAAGTAAGAATTCAGTGAGCTTTTAAGATATGCAAAGATTCTCCTGGTTATATCTGCCCCATTTTATGCCTCTTGTTTATTAAATGTGTATTAGTGAAATATGTGGATGATGTGATAAAGCATAGCCACTCATCCCAAAGCAATGAAAATTCTAAATATGAAGTCACAGGAAACCTGCAAAAGAAGGCTTTATACAAAACATAATTGCACTCTTACTTTTCACAACAGAATAAACTACTGTCAGAAATGAAGTTTATAACAGACCTAAAGTCAGTTTCCCCATGCTTCAATTGTTAAAAATCACCTGGAATAATGAGAAAATTTTTTTCACAATCCACATGCTCAGCAGCTTGGCTAACATTCCAGGGCAAAGGCAAGCAGGGACATTTATGATTGCCTATGAGGCCTCTCAAGAACCAGAAATTGTTACATGATAATTCCATCTAGTAAGAAAAATGACTGGATTAAAGTCAGTAATACCACACCATTTGAGTAGTAAGAACCCTAGACAAAGATTGCCTACTGTGGTATTATCAGGATTCTGTCTCTCACCTAGACTTTTTGTAGTTTATTTGATTTTTTTTCAAGAAAATGAAAAAATATTAAAAGCTTATTTTCTATTATTAAAAATTCTGTTTTAAAAAAGATCAAAAACGGAAACGTACATGCAACATCATGGTATGTGAAATACAGATTTGACATACAAGACTTTAATTACAGAGAATGAAAGTTACCTGAAATATTAATGTAGCAAATGTGAGTGGATATATCATCTGATCTGCATAAGGTGGAGTAAAGTGTTATCTCTGCTGTGGCTTTATTTACAGCTTAGCACTTTGTTTCACATGAGACAAATAAAGAAGTCAGAGAGGCTTAATTAAAAAAACAAAGTTATCCAGAATGTGTCAGTGTCAAACCAGGAAATAAAACAAGCAATGCGATACAAACAATGGAAACCAGTATGTCATGGCTGTGGCAGTGTGAACACATTAATGATAAACTCACAGTCACCAACAATGTATCAATGCTGCATTATGAAAAAGAAATTAAAAGTGGCTCCCCTTGGAATAGCTGAAAGGAGAGTGGCCACATTTGACTGCTCTACTCTCTCTATGTATCTTCTGCTGTCCCTGCCTGTCTGATGTGTGAGTCTGAGTCTTCGCCTGTCTGAATGTTGTCTTCAGAATTTGTGCATTCCCATCTCTCTGTGTGTCTCTAATAAGTATTTTTGCACTGTATTGAATAGCACAGAAATCATCAATTAGGGAAACAATGATCGGTTCTTACAGCAACCTGTATCATATTAAAAAACAAAGGTAGAGAGCAACGGAGGAAGACAACTGGCACACACCTTTAGCCTCCCTACGTGTCTACAAAAGCACGCACATGTCCACAAGTATACCTGTACCAATACATACACGCAAAGAGCAAGACTCAAAAAACTGTGCTGATTTGCGTCCTGAAGGCGAGCAATTGAGTCATGAACAAGCTCCTGATCAGTAGTTGAGAAAAAGAGGGTGAATTAAGAAAATGAGATACATTCAGGAGAACCAGAGAAAGAAGCACACAAGCAAAAGTTAAATCATACAGAGAGAACAGGAAAAGCATAGTGGACATAAGTTCAATTAGTTGCATAATTCTACAAATTGTAAATTGATTGACATCGCTTAACACATTGAGAGTCATTGACAGCAAACTTAGTGACAATCTATTATGAAAAGAATCCTGATTTACTGTGTTTATAATTGGCATATCATAATGATAGCTCTATATAAAAAATAAAAACAGAAGAACTTTGCTAGAGAAGAGTATAGGAAGTGCCAATATAACTATATACCTGCAAAGTATGTCCTGAAATACAGGTAAAGAGAATTAGGAAGAAGAGAGTGACAGGGCTAAAAGAATTTGGAGAATGTGACAAAGTCAGTGAGATTCTTTGATAACGGCTCTCTTGGTAACTGCTCTTTATAAAAATTACACACAGTAACAAATATATCTGTATTTTTAATAAAATTGATAATTGTATCTCAAAAGATAAACTTTAAAGTGCTACTTTTTTATTATGCTTCAATCTGCCAAGTATTTTCACTAATAATATTTTAATTAATCCACCAGAATCACATAAGCTAATGCCTCTGGAAATTATCCATCTCAGCCAGGCAGGATATCTGACTGCGAGATGCTACAAGCCTATACTATCTCAATAATAAACAACCTATTTTAAAAGGCAAGTATAGATAAAAGAACCATACCGTTGCTGTTTTTATTTATCAAGTTATTGTTACCCCTGCCACTGAAATTAAATATTAAAGCTGGCATAAAAAGCATAAATAAAAATCAAAACCCAGTGCTAGGTGAAAATATAAAGCAAATTCACATCATCTAGAAAAATCAGCAGGGAATTTTAGAGCACTGGTAATCAACCCTCCTAATGCTTCATGCCCTTAATGTGCTGTGACCTGCAAGCATACATTATTTTGGCTGCTACCTCATTTTGTAATTTAGTTAGTCATGAATCATAATTTAAATATTCTTGGAGATAGAGGTTTGTGAAAATGGTCACGACCCACGGGTTGAGAACTGCTGTTTTAGCATCTTACTGTTTACAAAATCAATACTAAAAGAATAATAATGAAAGCTGAATACAACTCATAAATTTTCATTTAGAAAAATTTAATCAGAGGTAATACATGTTAAAACAGTTGGCAATGATGGAAAAAGTAGTACTTAGCCTAGACATTAAAACAGAAAGGATACTATATAGAAAATATTCATTGTTGTTAAAAACCCACTATCAAAAAGATAGAAATTAGACACTATTTTCTTTAGAAATTCAGTTCCCTTCTAACTCCCAGGCAAAAATCAGAGGAAACACCATTTTCTTCTATGGGGCAATGATAGACTTTGAAAAAAACAGTGCTGAATCAGCTGTGTCTATGGAAACGGAAACCAGAATATCACACTGCAGATAAAATGTATTTTCCAGATAGATGCATTTGATAAGAAACACTTTTAAAACTATAGAATAAAATTTAGAGATGAATCTGTGACCAAGCAAGTAAATGTGTAACAAGTAAACAATCTAAAAGTGACACATTTTATTACATTGAACACACATTTTGAAGTTGGAAGGTATCAAGAGCAAAACCTTAGAGTTGCTTACAATTTTATGGAACTGATAACTGATATCTAAAATATCTTAAGGCATACTGTATGCTAGTAGAAGAAAGGGACCCACAAATAAAGAAAACTAACATTTTACCAAAAACAATCAGTTAGGTCTATAATATAGGCCAAATTATTCTGCCTTACTTTAAAAAAAATAAAACTAAAATAGGAAAAAGTAGTATTTCTCACCAACTGTTTAGGCATGAATTGGTACGCATACATAAAAAGAGAAAAACTAGAGGTCACATTACAAAGAATTTACCATGCTATTTTGAAATGCATTTTGAAAACTATAAAAAGTTAATATATTGATTTTAAAGCTATGAAATTACTTTTTCAGTTATACAATACTACACATACATATACACCATGGATTTATAATGTTCATACACCACACGTCTCTATAGAATGTATAGAAATTGTTTTGAAAAAATAAAACAGAATATTTGCCTCACATGAAATTACATGTCATGTGATTGTTCTGAGGTAACAAAAATATCTAATTTTTTATATTTTATATTAATGGGTATTAATTGTGCTGAATGAGGAATAAAGGTATTTGCAAACCAATATATCATGATCTTGACCACCTTCACTTTCCCTTCCATTTCTTTCCCCATTCTTCTCTGCTCTACCAGCGTACTTCCATCCCACCAGTCTTCTTCCTACATCCGTATCATAAATATAAATTATCGCTGACATCTATGCAAAATCTAGAATCCACAAATCAGAGAAAACATGACTGTTTATCAGTCTAAATTTAATGTGCTAACAGTAAAGGATACTATCTCATTTTTCTTTGTGGCTGAATACAACTCAGTGTGTATGTGTGTCGTATTTTTGTTATTCATTTATTTACTAAGGGCCACCAAGGCTAATCGCATAATTGAACATAAGGGACCTGTAGACCTTCGCTAGGTGCCTCTGTACATTCTCAACATTCCTCATGAGATAGCATGCTGAGTCATTTGAGTGTACGCCAATGAGTGGCTAGCTGAGTCATTTGATGATTATATTCTTTGTTATTGTGAGGAATCTTCATAGAGGTTTCTATAGGTGATAGACAAGTTTACATTCCCACCAGCAATTGAAAAAGTCTTCTTACCTCTTTTACCTTTACCAAAGTTTGTTGTTATTATTTTCTTTGAGGATGTCAATGCATCTGTGTGATAGGGATAGTTTTGATTTCATTTCCCTTTGTCTAATGATTTGGGCATGCTTTTCAATTTTTTGCCGTTGTGTTTCATATTTTGAGAACTGTGTATTCATTTTATTTGCCTATTTGCTGTTTGGATTACTTGCTTTTAGACATTTAGTTTGTCAGTTTACACAGAGATAAAACAAAGCTTGATTTATAATAACGTCCACCAAAAGAGTTAATGCATTTATAACAAACCGTCTTGATTCCAGTAACTAACTAATATGTTAGGAAAAAGAAAGCACCCAACAAAAGCAGTCAGATATGAAAATCAAAAGGTGCTTGAAGATTATCAAGAGGGAATTCTAGGAGCTCTATGAGGAAGTAGTTAGGGGCACACACACATATATAAGAGTTTATAAATAAAACAGTAGGTAAACCTCTCTATACAGTTCATAAAGAATCCATACATGTTCCTGAAAAGAGAACTAAATGGACCACAAATCTTTAAAGCAAAGACACCAAGGAAGTGTAGAAGTCTAAGGTGGAACTGTTTATTATTCTCTATGGCAAATGGACATTCAGGAAGTGAAAACTCAATACATGAAAGGTAAATA
The DNA here is from genome assembly GCF_037038515.1 of Microtus pennsylvanicus. Lineage (NCBI taxonomy): Eukaryota > Metazoa > Chordata > Mammalia > Rodentia > Cricetidae > Microtus > Microtus pennsylvanicus. The sequence continues at coordinate 61,534,622 of NC_134592.1, read as the reverse complement.
TATTTCTCTAATAGGCATTAATCATTGAGAGAAGGAATATATGACTATTTAGAATAAGTGGGTTCAATTAATACAAAGTAAAACTTTTCAGAAATTAACAGATGAGTCTATAGTGGTAATTCTTAAACTTCCTAAGGCTTCTCATATTGTGACCTCCAACTGTAAAATTATTTTCATTGCTACTTCATAACTATAGTTCTGCTTCTGCTATGAAATATAATGCAAATATCTGTGTTTTCTGATGGTTTTCACATACCCCATGAAAGAGTCATTTGACCCCAAAGGAGTCGAGCCCCACAGATTGAGAACCACTGGTCTGGAGCATTAGATAACTCAGAAATTGAGTGGTTCCTTCTCTATCAAAACACTTGAGTTTGTTTTGAACACTATTATTGTAGTTCCAGTATCGGGAAACTGATAATCTTATGATCTTCACTGGAGCCTGGATGCAAGTGTATCCATACATGCAGATTTTATCCACAAATATATTAATTAGTTAATTAATTAATTAGCAGAAGACGTTCCAACACCCACACCCACATTATTATAATGAAATTTCAGACAATTAGATGAAAGAAACAACACTGTTTAAACAGTGTGTGACCGTGCAAATGATGAAGCCAAGCAGTTTGCTGTCACATTGCTCATCACCAAGCTGAAGGATGCAAGAGAGTAAACCTTAAGTAAGAAGCAATGAGCCCTGAACTCATTCGGATCCTGTTAGCAGCTGCAAACAGTGGCTTTTCCATGTCTGTTTTCTAGTGCTATATTGATACACAGAGATGACTGGTTGAAATATTATTGTGAGCCATGGGAAATGGGAAAGTCAGTTTACAACACCCAAGAGAGGAGGCCATCTATCCTTCCCAAAGAAGCCACACAAGCCTGCTCTCCCATAGAATGGTCCAGGCCTCTCCTTCTCACCACTCGGGTAAAGAAAAATGAAGGAAAAAAAATGAAGAGTCACAAGGAAAAAAGTGGAAGGAATTGAAAGCCTTAATTTAAAATGGCAACAAAAACTATGCTCTTTGTTACAGCTATAAACTAAATTTATTTGGATAAGTGGTAGACAACTGTCCATTTTAAAATATAATTCTATAATCTTAATGATGAGTCTCATCAGAATCAAGATGAAAATCTCATAAATTTTGCATGATTACATTCAAAACAAAATTTGGATAATTGGGCCATTCAAGCTGATTTAAAGAGGCTTGGCAAATTGTGTCCTAAATTTCATAGGAAGAAATTCTTTCTAATTTAAGATAGACTTACTAATTAGCATGCATCTCAGAAATAAAATTATATGAACATTTTTAGTAGGTCTATAAATATATTATTATTTAAACATTAGAATTAAATGAATACATTCTATTAATTACCTCAAAATTAATAAATAACAATTTTTCCTTAGTTCATGGTTATATGTTCTGATTTATAGGGCTTTAGCACATTAAAGAAGTATCTTCCAGGTTTACAGAAAGGAGAAAAGCAATTTGACTCACCAGCTCCTCCTCAGAGCACTAGCAATGCTGTGCAGAATAAAGTATAAATTGGCCATTGTTCCTCATCAGGCATCCTAACCAATTTTCTTAGGTTCAAAAATAGATTCCTGTGCATTCTTCCTGTGCCAAAAGAAATGTGCAGAACATTGGCTTGCATGCTCAGAAGAATAGCATAAAAGTGCTACACAATAGTCAGAAGATAAGGAAGAGCTTTGTAACTCTCAGTGAAATTCATATTTTAGTAGAACCATGAGAAAATGTAGATCAGCAACAAATGTGTGTTGTGCTAAAAGTGAATATTATATATTGCATATGATAAGTCATATCCCCTTTCAGTGAAATCTAAATAATTTGTTCAAGAGAGTTTTACAATAATATATTGCAATAATTATTTAAGATATATATTCTATAATATAAATAGAAAAACTGGAAGCACTCCTACAAAGAATGATTGGCTTCCTTCTGGTAGGCAAGGTACTATATACTATGCATTGTTTTGGATTGTATAAATCTCAGTGTTTATTGTACAAAGGTTATTTCAAAATAGTAATCCCTACCTGAATTGATTTTGTAAATGATAAAAATGAGGTATAAGTAATAACAACATTTTTGAAATCAATAAACATTGTAATTAAAATGCAATTTCATGAGAAATTAATAAACACTACTGATATATTATGTTCTATATCAGGATAAAATGCTTTTGTGGGTGGCCAAAAGAGACTATGACTTAAACAAAATAGGACTCAAAACAGTGACTTGTGTGGACCTTAGTTTGAATACTGTTTCTTAATCCAGTTTTCTGTGTCTATTGAAAGGTTATTTAATTGTTATTTTCCCATAATATTTATTTGCTGTCTTTATCAACATTTTAAAGGTCCATGATTCTTGTATAAGATAGTATATTTAAGAATAGTTTCTTATTCTTTGAAACTGTTGCTATTGTTGACTTTAATATATCATTTTATAAATATTATTTAATAAAAAAACTCCCTGTGCACTAATACAATGTAATGTCTGTTCACTATGACAGTGTTTCAGAAAGGCCCTTGTGATAGTAACCTAGGAGGAAAGACTGAGTGCCAGAATATATATACGTGTGTGTGTATATATAAAACTGTTCATATCATTATAATTTCAAGCATTGTCTGTTCCCTGCATAGTGGCATCAATAGCACCCGGGCAACTTGTGTGCTAATGTCTTTAAATAAGAAGCTGACCTAGTTAGGTATATAGCTCAGTTGGTAGGGCACTTGTATAATATGCTGAAAGCCCAGGTTCAAAGTCCACTACTGAATAAAACCGGCTGTGGTGAAATACTTCTGTAATTCTACCAATGAATAGGCAAAGACAGGATATCAGAAGTTCAAGATCATTTTTTACTATAATAGGCAAAGACAGGATATCAGAAGTTCAAGATCATTTTTAACTGTGTACTTAGCCTGAGCTACCTGAGACCCTATCACAGAACACAGCAAACAAATAAAACAAAGAACAAAAATAGTTAACAACAAAAATGAATTATAACCCAATAATTAGAGCAACATATAAAGCAAATAATCAACTTAATGCAGCATGTGGGACATTCAGTTGAACTTGTCTTAATGTCTGTTTGTAAAAATCTGGTGCCACAAAAAGGACTTCAGATGAAGTATCTGAACATGAAAGCTGAAGCAACGTCACTATTAGAAGAAAACCTAGACAGGGTCCTACATGGCTGTGCAAAAGGACTTTCTGTATAGGACTCCATTTCCCCAGAAATCAAGGCCAATCATTGACAGGTGGTGCGTTAGAAAATTAAAAGAACCTTTGCACAGATAAAGAAACAATTGAGTGAAGAGGAATCCCACAGAGTGGGAGAGAATCATTTACATTAAATAGAAGATTAATATCCAGAATATATAAATATCTCAAAGAGTGGGAAAAATAAGCAGACCCATCCAAAAATTGGGCTTGTGATCTTAACTTAGAGTTCTCAAGAGAAGAAATAAAAATGTCTAAGAAATATCTCAAAAAAAAAGTTCATTGGCTTTAGCAATTAGAGAAAGGTAAATAAAAATAACTTGGAGTATTCTTCTTAACCTAATCAGAATAACAATGAAATAAAACATCTGACAACAAATTTCGAAGAGAATATGAGGTAAAAAGAGCCCTGGTGCATTGATTGTGGGTTTGCAAGTTGACCCACCCACTCTGGATATCAGTGTGAAGAACACTCAAAGTTAAACATAAATCTGCCACATGACTCACTTACACTACTTTTTGTCATGGGCCCTAAGGACTCAGTGTCTTACTCCACAAATACTTGCTTAAACATGAGCATTACCTCTCTATTTGCAATAGGTAGGACCTGGAGAGAATCTAAGTATCGTTCAGCTGATGAATGAATAATGAAAATGAGGTAAATAAATACTCTGGAATACCATTCAGCTGTAAAGAAAAAGGAACTCATAACATTTGCAATTACACGCAAGCTTCCAAAGAAGGGAAGCAACTAAGAATTGTACTCAGTCATGAAGCCTATGAACCACAACAAAGGTCAGCATGGCACAGTAACCCCAGGAGTCAACAGAGACACGCATGCCTTCACAGTGAGCCACTGCTCTTTCTTTGTATTTAAGGCCTCTCAACAAGATGGAAACCATTCCTGGTACAGAAAACCTGGACAACTACCAAGGATCTTGGAGAAGAACCAACTATTACCACTTTACTAAACCTATACAATCCTGAACTGCACTCTAAATATATACCCTTACACCAACAGATAAATATAGTTCTCATCCCTCATCAAATAAACATCTCTTTACAGCAATGGAGACCATTACAGAGGAACATAATTGATCAAAATACCAAGAATAAGAGAGTGTGGTGCCCAGTCTCACCTGATACACCTATAACACAATACCTGCATTGAAGGCTCAGGGATCATAGGGAAAGTCACTTAGAAGATCTTAAGGCTGCTGTGAGACCCTGTCTCCTCGGAATGTCAGGGAAGCTAGACCTATGAGGTCTCATCAACATGAATACCTAAATAAGACATAAACACCAATGACACCAAGGGGTATGCTAACATGGAAAGAGGAAAGCTTTAAGAGCCTCAACTTTAGACAAAGACCTGTATGCAACCGTGGAATGCTGAGAGTGTTAGAAACGGCCTTCTCCAGGAAGAGTCCCCACACATACCAAGTGGTCATACATATACAGGTAATATTGCATGGACTCAGCAGAGTATACTTATGTATTTAAGAAAATATGTGTATTTGTAACCATAACTGAAGAAAAATAAGATATGAAATTAAGAGACAGCAAGAGTAGCTGTATAGGAAAGGTTGAAGGAAAGAAAAGGAAGGGGAAAGACATGTAATCATATTACCATATTTTATAAAAACAAAACAAAATGAGAAGCTAATAATAACATGGCTTTAGAAACTTAAGGCTGATATGCAATACCAGCAACTTTTTAAAATTACATGTTAAAATTATATATTCAAATTCCTTGAATATAGTTTTGGTTCTTGGTTGCTATTAAGAAATTTTCAGTTTGATAAATATGGCAGGTTGAGTCTGTCTATTTAAAAGCATCTTTATACATATTAAGTCTTCAACCAAAAACTCCAAATTAGCTGTGACGGATTTGCTCTAAAATTTTAACCACTGGAATTAAATAAGATTATATATAAAAGCAACAATGTTATTATATCATATATAGGCTCTTGATACTCTTCCTTCATTATGTGGATACTGAATTCTTCAGGATAAAATGTTAAAATAATTAAGACATAATAGATCCACAGAATGACAAAGCTCTCCATGGAAATGATGTGGAACCATTTCTTAAGTCCATGAAAATATTTATTGAATAGGCATTCACTCGCAACGTGCTAGAAAAAGTAATGTGCTAAAATATGCAAAGTCACTTATAGGGTCACCTAAAAATAATCAGCGGGAAATCTGTACACAGATGTGATACAAATAAAATGAGCGAGTGAAGAAATCCTGTTTGTGTCATAAAATGAAATTTCTTTCCTTTGATGTGGACTGGAGGAAAATACAGGACATAAAAATTAGGAAGTGTTTTCCTAGTCATTAGTGAAAAAACACATAAACAGTTTGTTTTACTTTCAACGAAGTCGCTTTTAAATACAATGCTTTAGTAGTGCTTGAACCTTCTGTGGGAAAACTGTTGGAAAGGAAAGGGCTTTATTTCAAGTTTACAGAAATATATTCCATATTAAAAATGGATTTTCTCTTATCTTAAGAAACAGTTTATATTACCATGCCTAGAAGAAAAATCACATCCAGAAACAGTACCAAAATAAATCATCTCATAAGAAACAGCTCCTAACGTAAGCATTTCCATGATTTGTTTTTTCCTGTCTAATCAGTGAGTCAGTCTAACTTCTGCTACTGGCTATTGAAAGAATGGCTCTGAACCTTCCCCCAATACAGGGCAGAAAAGATTTTAAGGCTCATGACTTTTTTCTCTGCTCTGGAGGGGAAAATTGGATAGTGGTAGAAAGCAAGAGAATGGCCATCTATTTCGCTTTCTATCCATTTTTTACTGGGAGGTTGGCATTACAGAAGGAGCTGGAGGGAAGGGGAAAGACCCAGCCTAACTTCTCAGAGGAGAGGCAGCCTGTGCAGGTTCTGCAGCTGGATAATCTACAGTGCACCAGGGAGTTGATGACCGAGAAAGATAATCTGTTCTCAGTGTTTAGCATGTTTATCAGAGACAAATTTTTATAGGGATGTTTTTACCTTTGAAAATATTATGAATTAACTTAGCTCTCTATATGAAAAATTAGAGAAACTATGAATAACAGCAGGTGTCTTTCCTACCATTTGAAAAGTGTAATGGGATACTCTAGCTGGCAATGTCTGATTGATTATACTCCCTAATCATCTATTGACATACCCGTGAAGGCTTCATGGAAACAAATTCGAGAAATACTGAGAGTGGTGCTCACCCCAGCAGCTCTCAGCCTACTAGAACAGAGTATCACTTTAATCACCGAAACGCTAAAGCAAGGACAAATGAGACAGAAAGGAGCCTTCCATCACTGAAACCCTCTAATGAAATCTCAGTGCCTAGCCTGTACCTCCTACTACCAGCGGAGAGCACCTTTTGACCTAGTGAGGCCTCCACTCACCCCAGGCCTCTGTGCATGGCAGCCTGCAGTAGGTGACTCACTCGGAATCCAACAAAAGCAGAGTGGTAAGAGAGGCCACAGTGCATGAGTAACCACAGGAAGCTGCCCTCAGGTGGGCAGCCTGTGGCTTTGCTTTGTGCTAACTTCACAGCAGGGCCTGGCACTTCCCTTGAAAAAGAAAATCCACTCCAAAAACGCTCTGGGGAGCAAAGCAGATTTTACAGAATATTCTGTGAGGATACAGAAAAGAGGATTTATGTCTCATACTAGAAAGCAAACTACCTCCCACAAAATCACATTCAGAATTAATAGTTTCCCTCTGAATTCTCTTGGAGTAGAAGCTACAATGCCTCTTTCCAGAGTGTTCCCCACAAGAAACTAACCTTAGCTTTCTTCCTCCTAACTGGAGTGATTAGAGGACTCCCAGGCCCTGCAGGTCCAATTGAGAGCAGACTTAGCAAATCATTCATTTAATGAACTGCTCTTACTGCCTAGAAGGATTCTGCTGCCAAGAAACTTAGTTTTGTGTGCTGTTGCTTTTTGCATCCTGGAATGAGAAATAACCAGTTGTTAGGACAGAAAAGAGAAGAAAATATATCAGTGTGCTTTGCTTCCTTGCACAGAATCAGCTAATGTACAAGGAGAGAATATTCTGCATTATTGAATGAGTTCACTTTATTTGAAAGCTGATTTCGATAGACTGTTTTTCTCATCAGAGAGCAGACACTTCTTTTGCAATGACTGTTTCTTGTTTTAAATTAGAAGAGTTGAATTATTTTTTTTTTCTATGAGATGCACAGAAATGCCTGCTCAAGACATTCAAATTCCTTGTTCAAGGGAACAACAACAGAACAAAGAAAAATTCCACCCAAGTGTGGCTTGGTGAACTAATGAGTTTGCTGAAGTTACTTATAGGAGATTGGCTGACTCAAGGCAGCTTACTGCATCCTGTAAAGAAAGGGAAAGGAGAAATGTAGTAAATAAATTACAGTTCCAAAAAAAAAAAAAAGAGATAGAAATAAAGGACAGAAAACAGAAATAAATAGAAGCATCCTCAACCCAGGGAGCTGCTTGTGAGGTTTGTAGGGAACTCCACAGACGAATCTCCTTTTCCTCCAGCTACTTTTTACTGCCTTTATAACCTCATCAGAAACCTCATGTGTCTTATGTTTCTTGATTATCGTGAGTCAAGTAAGTTTCTACTGAGTTTCAAGTGCTTTCAAGCTCTCCCAGGTTCCTCCCTGAGTGAAAGTTTAAATCCCGTGGCTGTAGCTGATTATCCTGTCAACATCTGCAGGCTGTTCTGGTAGTTCTGAGCAGGGGACTATGGTTCTTTGTTTAATCAACCCATGAACTACATTTTGAGTTTGGAGAAAGTATTATATATGATGACATGACATGATCAGTTGAGGTCCAGTGATAATTTTAACAAGGGAGAGAGTGAGACAGGCCAGAGATATGTTTCAGCAGTTAGAACACTTGTTGCTTTTGTAGAGGACCTGGATTCAATTCCCAACTTCCACATATTGGCTCATAACTAAACAGCATTTTGTTCCAAGGGAACTTACATGCTTTCCTTATGTCCATAGGCATCATATACACACATGGTGAATACACATCTAAACATACATACACATAAAACATAAATAAATAAAATAAAATTTTAAAAATTAACAGAGTATGTAAAGGGAAAGACAGTTTTCCAAGATGTTAATCATTTGTTTTTTTTATTCTCAATACAGTCAGTATATAGTAATTTGTAATCCTGTATTTAAATTTTATGATATTTTCATAAAGATGATTCCTAGAACTGCCTAATTCACAGGGGCCATAAAATCCAAACCCACAGCTGACAATAAACAGCAAATCACTTGTGATTGTGGATCCCCTGATAGCACTGTGCCTCCTGTGAAAAGAGTTGAAGGGATGGGACTGTGAGTGAGAAAACATTAATGAGAAAAGCTCCACATAGAGGGTGTCAGATACAAAGAAGAGAGAGTGAAAGATCAGGAACATGGAACAAGGAATCTAGTTACTGTCATCAGAATTCCCACAGCCTGACAGGTAGAGCTGTAGGTGTGACAACCGTGTAGAAAGTGAAAGAGTAAAGTCCACTGACAATGCGTCTGGCTGAGCCTAACGTAGTTTTGAGTTTAGGAAGGCAATTGGTAGCAAAACATTTAATACTTAAAGGAGTAGGCAAAAGAGTGAGTATGGTGTTGAGGGAGTCTGCATCAGGAATGCTTCAAACAGGAGACCCTCCAGAAGAGGCAGAACCATGCTCTAGCAGTGCTTTAAAGTTAAATGAAATAATACAAAGGTATATTTTTTAGAATTTTTAATAAAATAGTCTGTCTGAAACCAAAACGTAAAAGGAAATTGCTGAAGAATGACCTATAATAATATATTTGGGGAATGATTTTGTAGCAAATAACTTATCAGGTTTTACAACTTGATGGTTATTTATTTGTTTATTTATTTAAATTGGCTCTTCAGATATGCTATAAGGTTTTCATACTATATCTGGTTTTGTCATTTGTAATTGCTATTCTTGGTCGGTACGTTGATTAGATTTTGTGTGATAATAGTTTTGCACATGGTAAAGATATACAAGCTGCCTTCTGATTGGTTTCATAAAAAACTGAATGGCCTTTAAGTAGGCAGGAGATAATAAGCAGGATGTTCTGGGAGACAGAGGAACTCAAGAAGAACCTAAGTGCATGGGAGGTGTCAGGAAGATTCTGAGAAAGTCAGAAGTACATAATGGAGGATAGGTAAAAAGCCACATGGTAGAATGCAAATTGATAGAAACAGGTTTATGTAAAGGCCAACAAAGCTTTCATAATGAATAATAAGTTTCCATGTCATTATTTGGTGATTGCCAACAAAGAAAATCTGACAACTCTACATTTGGAATTAACTAAAATCCAAAAATCAAGAGCATGCCTAGAGGGATTTTTTTTTCTTAATTTGAAGTTGGTAGATCCACTTCTAATTTGGATCTTTAAAGAAGGACTATGTACACCTTAATTTGCTATAATCTAATATAAAATATGAATGAAAGAAGTCATTGCTCTTTTTCTGCTTGTCCCTGACTTGAAAGCAATTCCAATTTTTCACTAGTGTTAGAACACTACTTTAAGATTCCAGTGTATACTGAAAACCAGCTGAGTCTTCCAGCCTCCTGAACTACAGCAAGTACTGGATTCTTGGACTTTCTGTTAACAGGCTCAAAGCCAGCCATTGTTGAATTACCTAGATTTCAGTACATAAGTCATTGTAATAAATTCCCTTTCTTAATAGAGACAGATTCATTGAATAAGTTCTGTTCATTCAACACTCAATGGGAGAAGAAATTCACATGTCTCTTGAGTCAGAAAAGGATAAAAAGGCTTAGTCACAGGGATAATTTAAATTGCCTTAGAAATATACATATATCTATAGGTATAGAAATTGTGTACTTTAAGCAGTCACCAGGTGCAAAACAAGAACCTAGGAAACAGTGGCTGCTTTTCAGCAGTGAAAATTCACACATACAAAGTATGCCTGGGAATTAGTGAGAGGATGACAAGGAAGTTTTACATTGTACAGTACTGTATTCAATATTGCAATTTTTGTAGGACTATAATGTAAGTAACCAAATGGAAATTTGTGGTAAAGACATCTTTTAAATACATTTTGTTAATAATTGAGAAAACTCTAGAAGATAAAGCATGTTGTCATGATCAAAGGGAGTTTTAGGTCACTCTTGAATTGATAGAATTAAATATGTGTTGATGAGAAGTAGTTATAAGTGAAGGTGCAGCCCAGGTCTGTTCTCAAAATGAGAAGTGAATAAGAGCAGAAGTGGTTGGCTTGGTTCATACAGAAGGCTGAGAGCTTTCCGTGGCCATTCTGGGTTCGCTTTTCCCTTATAAGTGGGCCAATGCCATCTTCTAAATAGTAGGGGGAGTTGATAGTTGAAGAACTAAGTATTTAAAAGTATTATTTTTGATCCTACTGCACGTACTGGCTTTGTGGGAGCCTAGGCAGTTTGAATGTTCACCTTACTAGACCTGGATGGAGGTGGGTGGTCCTTGGACTTCCCACAGGGCAGAGAACCCTGATTGCTCTTTGGGCTGACAAGGGAGGGGTACTTGATTGGGGGAGGGGGAGGGAAATGGGAGGCAATGGCGGGGAAGAGACAGAAATCTTAAATAAATAAATAAATAAATAAATAAATAAATAAATAAATAAATAAATAAATAGTAAAAAAAATGGAGAAACAACTGACTGCGTGAGTTAGAAGAGTTGCCAAAATGTTTTGGAAACCCGGTTGATGTTTGAGCACAAATTCATAGTGGCATCTGGTTTAAACTGCACAGGTGCGAAGGAAAACAGATAATTAGATTCACTCAACTCTGTGATTTTGCCAGACAAGTGTGCTGAAAGGACAGGGGGACAAAAAGAATGTACAAATTTTGCAAATCCTGGTTAAAATGATAAAGTCCTCACTATCTTTCTGGAAGGACTGAAGTCAGAATAACAATATATGCTTTTTAATTTGCTAATTTTGTATGCTTGATATGTTTGACTTGTAAGAGAAGGAAGTCAGGGAACCATCTTTTTGTACTTTGGGGATTTTAAGTAGCCCAACACAGTATGGAAATTTCATCAATTATGTTGATAATATAGATCAGAAATGTTGATTTCTGCATGATTTCACTGACTCACCCTCAGAGGAGAATTGATCATTTTCTTGGGTGCATATGTGGAGCTTAACCCCAATGACTTTCCTGTCTGGGTTATATACCTGCATCTGGTCTTGGCCATTGTCTTTATGTATAACTTACCAACCATTTTCAGTTTCTCCTGAATAGGTTCTTATGCAGCTTGCCCTTTATCCCAAGTAAGCAAATATTCCTCATCTTGTAAACCACTAAAGCTTTTTCTCACTGGGTCATAATCCAAGTCTCTCAAGGACAAGCTACTGTGTATGAAGTTTTTTGAGAACTTTTATTTCCACCTTGCTGGGTAGAAAATATCACTTAATAGTTATTACCCTGAAGTTCAAGAACTGGTTTTCTCCAAAGGCATCAGCAATCCAATTCATTCAATAACACTCTAATTGCTTGTGTTTCTCTTTGTCACTTAGGAAATATATTTTACTTTTCTGATTAGAATAGAACTCTGAGACCGCTCCAACAATTCCCACATTTCTAATTCTCTCCACATCAATTCTTATGGAATAAACTGAGTTTATTAGTTCTATTACTTCAATAAATATATGATTTTCTGTGTTAATTCCTTTATAATGAGTAATATTGGAAAGAAACTATTTCAGTAATGATAGTTTATACCATTAATCCTGTGAAAATTGAGACTTTTCCCCAAACTTATGGTTGAATAAGGTTTTGACCTGTATATTTAGTTAACATGTATTTATGTTTTAAGTAAACAGCAATGATCTATAACAGCAGAGAGTTATAATTAGTCTTTTAATCAATATCCTCTCAGGACATTGTCTTCCTGCTTTCCTTAGTGAGCTAAAAATTAAAATTGGTACTTACTTATACATTATCTTTCAGATATTGTATTTATGCATTATTAGATTTTTGTAATCATGCAAGGTATTTCACCCAAGAATTCCTCCAATGTCTGTTTCTGTCAGTAAGACTGATCTGTCCTTGTTGCTGATATCAATGAAACCAGGAAAAGAAAAGTTATAATGAGTATATACAGTAACCTTCCCAACATAAATCCCTTGTAATATTATCAGTTGAGGCCCCATGGGCTTTCCTCTTACATTTTGGCATGTCTATTAGACATACCATCCTTGTTCACCTCATGTATAGGCAGTCATGTTGGTGAGACTTTATGAGTGTAGCTTCTGACATTACCAGGAGACAAAGTCTCACAGCAAATTCCTAGTATTGTGAATCTTATAATCTTTCTGTCCTTTTTTCCACAATGTTCCCTAAGCCTTAGGTGCAAGAGTGTTTTGTAGATGTAGCCATTAGAATTAGGCTTCATAATTCTGTTTTGATTGGCTATGGATTTCTTTAGTGGACTCTATCTGCTACAAAGAGAAGTTTCTTTAAAGAGGGAGATATAGTGGCAAATGTTTTTTTTATTAGTGGCAAATATTTAGATTGTTGTTAGGTATGGAGAAATAGTTTTCTCCAGGAAAGAGTTCACCATCTGGTTTTCAATGATAAATGATCAGCCCTTAAAAGATAAGTTCAAGTAACATTATATAAACTGAACACTTTATATTTAGGAATATATATATGTAAATGCATATATATGTAAATGTAATCTTGATTTGTGGAAAAGAGGAATTTGAAAGAGAGCAAGAAGGCTTTATGGGAGCATATGGAAGAAAGACAGGGAAGGTAGAAACATATGATAATCTCAGAAATAACAGTTTAAAAGAAAAAATTCTCTCACATGCCAAAAGATTGTGAGTTGATTCTCAGCATTTCTAAGATTAGAAATTGTATTGGGAAAACTTAAAATTGAAATTTATTTTGTCATGGAAGTGGAAAGGGTTATAATAAAATGAATCAAAAGGATTATGTAAGCATATTTTTGACAATGAAATAGTTCGTAATGGTAATGAAAGTAATTTTGTTTCAATTTGTTAAGACTAAATACAGTTTCTGTGTGGTTATTTCGAGTATGGGCAGCTGGGAACAAAAAAATGGGCTCCTACAACGAACTCCAAATGCATTTTCTGAGTTTCATTGCCATAGACTTTACATGAATTTACTGAATATTAGGAAATAATATGTTTATTTGTCTAAGTATGGTGAAAATAATGGCTTGATAAAACTAAAGGAATATAAGAGCAATGGATGATGAAGCTACATTCTAATTTGATAATCTCCCTTCAAAACCTTTTTCTTGAATAATCAGAATGGTCACAAGGTACCTTTTAGTGATGATGTAGTTTGTGATGTCATTTATATCATTAGGGAATGTTTTTCTTTTGTGAAACAGTGAAAATGTCCTAATTGGTTACATGTCTTGTTTTTAATAGTCTAACTTTCTATTCATTTAGAGCTTCATATTGCTAGCTTACCTGTGCAGGAGAATGTAAAATAAAGACCCTCATTTTAGAAAGTGCCTGTCACACATCACCATTTGGATGATGAGATCAGTCAATCAAGGTAAAATAAATATAGCTTCCAGGAAGTGTCTCATAGGACATATACTAACATGGCGAAATTCAGAACAGACAGCTAGTTTCAGATGCCTCTGGTATTATTGAACCAGTTGCCTCAACGATAGACACCTTGAACTTGGCAGCTAAAATTGCCTTCTTTTGAGAACTTTTATAGGTGGTATTTAATAATTGTTCTTTGGAGCTTATTAGAAAATCTTCTGAAACATCTAATTTTGTCAATCCTTGACATTTCTTTTTCCTGCTTCAAAGTGATTAACTCTTTACTCTTATGATGGTCATTCACTGTAATTATTCTGTTTGCAAAATTTGTTTCAAATCCATAAATATGATGAACACTATTTGCTACAAAGAAAACACTGAGTAAAACTATTTTTATAGTAGGAGTGCTTAATAATTATTCCTTAAGTTTTAAAATTTATTCTTTTGTCATTGTATGCATGAATACAGTGACTTTAGAGAATGTCAACAACTTCTCTTTCCTCTCTCCACTCATCTTTATAGAAATGTAAACATAATTTCAGGTACTCTTACTATCTCTGTTTAAGACACTGTAGACTGTCTTATGAATCTGGGAGTAAGAAAAAATTGGAAAATTTTGGTTAGAAATTTTTAACATTATTTCCCCATAAGGCTAACACATATTAAGAAAAAATTTGGGTATCACCATTGCTTAAAAATATTTTCATACCTAGACCTAGTGATGCTTGGTTTTATTATCAACCCAAGAGGCAGGTGGATCTTTTTGAGTTTGCAATCAGCCTGATGCATCAGGGAATTCCAGGCCAGTCAGTGCCACATAGTGAGACCTTGTCACAAAAGAAAAATAAGAGTTTTGATATCATAATGATCATTGTGTTAAAATGGAAAAAAACTGGAAGAGAAATAAGGAAGCAGGTCAGAGAGAGAGAGAGGGTAAGGGGAAAAGGTAGAGAGGAGAAAGAAAGAGAAGATAAGAAAAAGAAAGAAGGGAGAATGGGAAGAAGGGAGGAAGGGAGTAAAGAAGGTAAGAACTGTGGGACGAGAAAGGAGGAAAGAGAAGACCATAAAAAAACGGAGGGATGGAGGGAAGAAGGATGTTTGACATTCAAAGACTGGTTATTGAGAAGCAGATGCTCCCTGTTAATTTGCTTATACTCTTATTTTGTTCTCTTATAATTACAAACGTGTAAAACAAAATTAATGTTCATGATTAATATTTGATTTTTTTAGAGATGTAATAATTAACCAAAACTCTAAAAAAGGAATAAAGTAATTTCTTATCTTGTGGTTATTTTTTTTACTAGAAGCTAATTGAAAGTATCCTATTTACAGTGTCTCACCCATAAAATTTCAATGTAAAAATATCATGCAATCTTCAACTTGACATATGTGATATACTATTGTATGTAAGGCTTTATGTAATTCTATTGTTCTTTCTGAACAAAAATCTCCTGCTGTAAATAATGTTTAGTGTACCTCTTCAAAGGTGAAATTACTGAGCACAGATTTTAAGTTATACTAGAATGTCTTTAGAAAATGTCAGAATTTTGATGTGGTAGAAAACATGCAATATTTCTTCCACATGGTCAAGTATTAATACTTGATAGTGTAGAACAATGGTTAATATTATGCATGGAACTTTTTCATTATTCCTGTTGTGGAAATTCTTCATTTCTATTTTATATCCTCATGTACATGCACTAACATTTTATTATCACACAGCCCGTCGTGAGTGCGATCCGACACACAACCTGTAGGTCTGTGTCTCTTCTATTGTCACATAAGAACATGTTCCAATAAGTCACATGCCATAATACTTCCCCACCCTGTGCCCCTCCCTTTTCATCAGGGGAGAGAATTGCCTTGAGATTACTGATAGATTCAGGCCTGTGAAACTGATTTGTGATTTTATGATACTATCATTCCAGTGTTATTTTATACAGAGGCTAAGAGTAATGCACAAAAGTAGGATTAATGTTCAGACCAAGGCGACATGTTAGAATATCAAAACGAACATGCATACCTGGAAGAGATTGAAGGAAGGAGACAAAGTATTCATATGTCATTTTAGAAGTGAAGGAACAATAAATTACTCTACAATTGTAACAAGAGAATGTTTAACTTACTTCTAGGTCTTCTATGATATTGTTTACAAAGATTTACAAGAAATGAATAGTTCTGATCAAAATTTTGGATGATGTAATCAGTGAGAAATTAGTTAGATGTTTAGCTTTCTATGACTTTTGGTTCTGCTCGTTTTGTCAGAAAATGTAAAAAAACAAATAAAACTTTGTGTGTGTGTGCACGTAATCAATCATTGTGGTCACTTAAATCCATAGATGTTATTCTGTATCTCTACCTGAAGGTATTTCCTCTTTTGAGACAGTACAGACCTATGGATACTATGGGGTCCAAAGCTGTGGTGTGGTTCTGACCTATCTGCTTCACTGAAACTCAAAAGACTTTGTCCACATCTCCTGTATTGTACTGTGCTTAACCGCAGTTGAAAGTCATCAACATAAAGAACTTTATTATCTAGTTATAGCTATTAACTGAGCATTTGGCATTCTAGACAAGGCAGGATTTAAAAAGAATTTATCCCCCAGGAGCTATCCTGTATAAAGAAAAGAAGCCAAAATATGCAGTTGATGAGCTTGATTAAATGCAGAGTTAAAATCGAATTCAGAATGTTTAGAAGTCCCAAGTACTTACTTTTTGTCCTTGAAAGAAAGAAAGAGAAGATGAGAAATTATGTTTTTAAGGGACAGATGTGGTTCAGTTAATTCAGATGTGGAACTTGGATGGATGAGAACAACAAAGCCAAACAATGGATATGATAAAATCAGTATGCTAATAACTAATATACTCATATAATAAAGCTATATATTAGAAATTATTGCTAATATAGCTATAATAGTATCCATTATATTTAATGTTAATAAGACTCTTAAATTTGCCAGCACTAAAGCTACATGTCTTAAATGGTATTAACTCATCTGACCTTCAAACTTGTATCATGGGATTTGTAATGGTCCTCATTTTACTGATGAAAAAGTTTAAACGCAAAGAAGTTTATTTCCCTTCCTAGTGTCCTAGAAATGCAAATTTTCTCTAATGACCTTATGATTCTGGAAAAAGGACTGATGTGGGAGTACGGAAGGAATTGAGGGAGACATTTTGGTGTTGGCAAGAAGCTTGGCTCTAGAAGGGTTCCCAGGAGTCCACAGGAATGACCCACCTAAAACCCTGGGCAGTAGAGGAGGGGGTGCCTGAACTGGCCTTGTCCCATAGTCACACTGATGAATACCTTGAATATCACCATAGAACCTTCATCTAGCGATGGATGGATGTAGAGACAGAGACCCACATCGGAGCACTGGACTGAGCTAACAAGGTACAGTTGAACATAAGAAGGAGGGACAATATAATCAAGGAAGTCAGGACTGCGAGTGGTTGGTCCACTCACTGAGACAGCGTATTTGAGCTAATGGGAGCTCCCCAATTCCAGCTGGACTGAGACTGAACATACATGGGATCAATCTGGACCCTCTGAATGTGGCTAACAATTGGGGCAGACTAAAAAGCCAATGGGATTTGTCTCTACTGCATGTACTGGCTTTTTGGGATCCTAGTCTCTTTGCATGTATACCTTCCTAAGCCTGGATGGAGGAAGGAGTGTCTTGGACTTTCCACAGGGCAGGGTACCCTGCCCTCTCTTAGGACTGGAAGGGAAGGGGGAAACGGTAATGGGCGAGCAGGAGGGAAGTGGGAGGAGGGGAGGAAGTAGAAATTTTGATTGGTATTATTTATAAAGTAATAAAATAGCCATACAAAAATATTTAGTACACTCTTAAAGAAAAAAGAATGTGCCTATGTATAAAACATGCATACTAAACAGAATGCAAGTAAGAACTGAGGTTGAATCCCATTTAGTTAATGCCAAGTAATAATGCCTGTCCTTAAACAATATTGTCTGAACACATTTCTGTTCAACCATCTGATAATCTGTATTCTACTATATTATTCCACCAAAATCAAAAATTTCTCCGTTGCTTTGATTTTGTCCCATATAAGGGGGTGATAAGAGACAGATCTTAAGGAGTTAGTGCCCACAGACTGTTTATAGATAACTGAGCAACTAATAGATATAGAAGGAGTTGCTCTTATTAAAACATACCTTTAACCAGGTGGTGGTGGCGCACACCTTTAATCCCAACACTTGCAAGGCAGGGACAGAGGCAGGCGGATCTTTCTGAGTTTGAAACCAGCCTGGTCTACAAGAACTAGTTACAAAGAACAGGTTCCAAAGCTACAGAGAAACCCTGTCTCCAAAAAAATAAAAAAAAAAACTAATCTTTAAAAAATAATAAAAATGAAACATACCTTTAAGCACAAGCTACTTGTCTTGTGAGAAATGTGCTGGTATCTTTAAAATATTGTTCAGATCCCCTGGTCAGATGTTCTCTGTCTGCAGAATGTCAACAGACAATTTTAATCATAAGGCTTTGCAAGAACACAGGTATTAGGAATTAACACCTTTTTTAGGATATTAACAGAAAATAGTTAAAATGTTGTTTGCTAAACTTTTAACTGCAGAGGGACTAAAGGAATATTTGAGGGTATCTGTTAATGCAATGAACTGGTCACTGACAGAAGAAGGACGAGAGTTCTCAGGAACAGCTCGTAGCATTTTTCCCCAATGATTTCCCTATCTTTCCAGAACAAACAACATCAGCTGTTTTTTGCCTCTCCTTGCTAAAGCACCAAAGTGAGTTTGGACTTGTCTGGGTGGTTAAGAGAATCTGACACTTGGCAAGTCGCTCTCCAAGAGTTGCACTCTGTGCGTGTTGCCTTGCAAATTGTCTTTAGACTTTTGAGCAATTTGGGGTCCTGTTGAGACATTTTGGGCAGCTGAAATTTGACGACTGGCTTTGTCTTTTGGGGGTTATTTTGCTGAACAATTAAGGCAGTTATTGTTAAAGGGACAGGTCATTGTATAATAATAATAATGCCATTTTCCAGAAGAGACTTGTCACTGTGGGAGTTCTTTTGAGCAAATTTCTGTTAAACTATTTGAAGCATTCTTTATGTGACAGGAAATATATGGGGGCTGTATTGAGTCCTTGGGATTCTGTTAAATTGTACAAAATTTAGAGACAAGAGTGTTGAGGATATCTCTCCTATGATTTATGTAACCATGGAAACATCGCATTTACTTCCTTGGTACCCGTGGAGATGAATGAAACTAATTAGTATTTAATAGTCCTGAAATGAACCCTCAGTTACTCCAGTTTGGGATTTATTATTATTATTTTTTGGTTTGGTTTAGTTCGTGATTCACAGAAAATCATGATAGGCATACTTTTACTGTATTTTTAATGTGTACCCTGAAAGTTTTTGAATATGAATGAGTTTGGGCTATTTTTAAACTACATACAGCAATGATTTCTAATGTATCTTCTAAGCTAAAGTAAATTGAGTCAACCTTTAAAGTCAAAAGAAAAAGAAGTGGATTTACCAGGCTTTATTTCAGAATTGCTTTAGTTTTCTAACTTGCTAGAAGTGTGAGTAAAAGTTTGTTGGATAAAGTTTGAGTACCTTAATATCTTAATGTCTCATTTTCTAGACCACATTCTGGGGCTCTTTTAGAGGTTGGGAACTGGAGCACCATGCTGCTGCTGGGCCCATAGTGCTCTGAAAATCCTGAGCTCTCTCCACAGGACCATGTTGTGCTCAAGCTGCAACAGATGACGATGTCTGTGTCCATAGCTGCATCTGGGATCTGAGTTGATTGCCCTCGTTACCTCAGGGAGCCATGCAAACGATGTTTTGAACCATGTGTTGAAATATGACATTGAGGTTGTTTCCATCTAGTTCCAGCTATTATGAATAGAACAGAAATGTATACAGGTTAACAAGCATCTACACTGTAGGGCATGGTGTCCTTTGAGTATCTGCTCAAGTGGTACAGATAAAACTTGAGGTAGATAGTCACAGCTTCCTGAGGAACTGCCGCACTAATTTCCATAGTGGCTATACAAGTTTTCAGTCTAGCTAGCAATGGATGAGTGTTCTCTCTAACTCACATCCTCACCAGCATAAGCTGTCATTTGTTTTTTTATTGATTTGGTCTGTTTTGACTGATATAAGATGAAATCTCAAAGTGGTTCTGATTTGCATTCATTTTATGGGTAAGGATATTGAACATTTCTTTGAGTGTTTCTCACCCTTTTATGTTTACTCTATCAAGAGTTCTGTTAAAAATTCTCTGATTGGAATACAACTTGTCAATGGATTTATTTGTTTTCTTAGTCATGAACAATAACTGCAGTTAAGTGGGAACACTGAGATCAGGAGAAATTCTCTTCCCAAGGAATGAGCTCCCAAATGTTTATCCAATGCCAAGTGATCAGCCCTGTGATTATATGTAACAGGTAACATCATACAGACAGAGCAGATTATATTTATGTGTTCAGGTACATATGTAACAACAATGAATGAGGGTATGAATATGAAAAAGAAGAAAGGAGGGGTATGGGGAGGGCTTAGAAATAGGAAAAGAAAGATGGAGATTATGTGATTATTTTATAATTTAAAATTACGACCTTTCACTACACAATTTTGAGTATATAACTTCTCAGTATTCAATCTGTTCATACGATACAGAAATCCATTCCTCTTTCTTGTGTTTGCATGTGTATAGGAATTACTATATTCCTCTCTCTCCTACTTCATTGTTCAGCATATGCAGAGATGTTTCCTGCTTCATCAACCAAGTAAAACAGTGTACTATATTTTAAACAGATTTGGCTCCTGTTTACTCATTAAGCTCCACCTTTCTTATTAGTGAGTGTACCCTACAGAGTGCAGCAATGTTTCCACCCCAAGCCTGTGCACCCCTTTCCTGTACTGACCCTCAGGATATACCACTTATCTGGGAAATTACACTCCGCCATCTGTGGCTGAAATCATCAGCAATCACACTGGCTTGGCTTTCCCCCACATTCATTTGATTTCCCCTGTAGTTGGCAGTCTATAAATATTTTGGTTTGGGAGTACAGATGTAATTTTTTCAAAGATGAGTTTTTATTTCTGTCTCATGTTTCTTGCTTTGAGGATTATTTCTGAGAGGAAATGTGCCAACAAACACTGATTCAGCTGGTGAAGAAGTGGAGGATCTTTGGTTTCTCTTTCTTAAATGCTATCTTTGCTTATCTATTTACAATGCATGTATTGTTTACCAAAACATTTAACAAAGTAAACATTTACATATACATGAGTATACCTGCTCATTCTCCACAGGTGATTGACCTCAAAATTGTGACAACCCTCTTTCTCCAGTTTCTGAAATTCTGGGACCAAACCTATATAACTAATAATGTTTAAATTTTAATGATAAAAGTTAAGAGTTATTTATTTAAACATATTAAATCACATAGCTATACAGAATAACTTATAATTATGTAAATTAATGCTTTGTTTTGTCTATTATTCATATATATGCATAAACACTTAGAGAGAAAAATCACACACACACACACACACACACACACACACATACACACAGGAATCAAGCTTCCAGCATGCAGTGTTGGCCGTGTACTTAGACCCTGAAAATAAATGTTCAGTGTTCCATTAAGAACATCAACTATACTTATGGCCTAACAGAGGAAGAAATTTGATATAACACAGATCTCATTGTTTTAATCAGTGAGCACTGCACATTTAATGCCCCACACAAATGGTGATATTCAACCCTTGTGAAATTCTGAACTAGCAACAGATGCCACCAATTTCCGCCTGAATAGTCACATATGACCTTTCTAAACATGGATGGGTCATATTTTTCTTGGTTCATTAAGTATACACCCATCTTACTTATCCATTTCAGAGTCATTTATACATTTACTAATAACCCATTCAAAATATGCCCGTTCTACTAATTGCTGGGATGACCATGAATATTACATATTCTTGCCTGCTAGCCATTGCAAGACTGATTAATGCAGTATTCTGATTACGTTTTTATTTGAAATCAAGAAAACTATTTCTTGTATTTTGATAGATCATAGATTTATTTTATGTTAATCATAGAACCATTTCCTATAACACTACTTGTGCCCTCTTAATTTGTAAAAAAAATCCATCTATTTCACTCTTCTATATGCTATAACTTCAAATTTGATGATTTTTATACTAACACAGTGCTCTTGTAATCTAAATTACCAAATCTAAAATTTTCATGATATTCATGATGTATATTCTTAGTTCCTTAACTGTTTTTTAATGAATCAAAAACACAGACAATGTTCACTCCTGATTAGCTATTTCTGATGCAGCTTTTCAATTCTTAGACTATGACTGTCCAAATACATCACAATGTCTCAAAAATCTATCAGGGCACTGAAATGAAAATGTTCCTTTTGTGTCACATTTGCTGTAGAGATGGAAATGACAATGTCCGTCTTATCATATTTTTATTTCTTTTTAAGGAGTTATATTTCAGTTGTCTGTTAGAGCTATGTAATTTGCGTTTTGTTTTATTTTGCAGGGGTTTACAGTAAAGAGTTGAGATTGTGGTAGACTATGAATGGGGACTTATGAAGCTGAACTTAGTTTCCATTCTCATAGAGCTACTAGTCTATCGGGGCCAGAGATTGGAATGTGATGGTTTAAATGAAAATGGCCACCATAACTTTTAGAGAGTGGCATTATTAGGAGATGTGGCCTTATTGGTGTGGAATATTGGTCTTGTTGGAGGAAATAAGTCACTGCGGGTGGGCTTTGAGATTTTCAAATGCACAAGCCAGGCCCAGTATCTTCGTCTTCCTGCTGCCTGTTTTTTCAGATATAGAACCTCAACTACCTCTCTTTCATGTTAAGGGTTCCATGTCTGCCTGCAAGCTGACATACCTCTGCCATGAAAATAAAGATCTAAACCTCTGAACTTCAGGCCCAATTAAATGTTTTTCTTTATGTGAGTTGCTGTGCTCACAGTATCTTTTCAGAGCAATAAATCCCTAAGACAACAACGATAGAGGTATAATCAATACTGACATAAGTTTACCGCGAAGAGCTATATTAGTGAAACACAATGGCACTATCACAAAAAATGCACACATTGATCAACGAAGCAGATAGAGGGCCCAGACATAAATCCATGTATCTACAGCTATCTGAATTTTTATAATAACCGAAATACACATTGGACAAAAGATAGCATCTTCAGTAAACAGTTCTAGGAAACTGGGCATTTATATGTAGAATTAAACATGCTCTTTCTTTCTCTACCTGCACAGTAACAAATTCCAAAAATCATGATGTATGTAAAATTCTTAAACTTCTATAAGAAATTAAATGGAGTATCCTTCAGGAAATAAACTCAGATAAGGCATTTCTAATTAGTATCCTGGTTACCCAGGAAATAGAACCTAATATTATCTGGAGAGACTTTATAGAGCTAATTTCCATTCATAGTGATTAAAAAAACCTTACAACTGACCAAAGAGATGGCCTATGGAATAGGAAAAATATAACTTTTCCAGCTAAATGTCTGACAGATTATTGGTATTTTGTTAAACAAAAAGAAAAAAATTACTTAATTTAAAAATTCACCTAAAAAGAGAATTATCAGAAATAGAACTATATGTCTCTGAGAAGTTTTAAAAAGCATTCATCAGCTATATCCATCAAGTAAATGAAATTTAAAATTAAGATGAGATTTCATCTTAACCCAGGCAAAATGGCTAAGATTAAGAGAATAAAAATATCTAGGAAGATATCGGGAAGAGTGAATGGGGTAATTAAAATGAACAATTTGTAGGGAATATTATGGTGCCTTTAGGAGGTGTGGCTTTGCTACAAGATGCAAATCCCTGGGGGAAGTTAGAATGCATTACCTTACCTCCTTTCCAGTTTGCTTTCTCTACTGTGCATTTGTAGATGAAGACGTGATCTGTCAGCTTCCTGCTCTGGCCACCTGCTGCCATGCTGATCTAGCCATTTCGGACTCTCGCTGTAGAATCATAAGTCCAAATAAACCCTTTTTACTTTGAGTTGCCCTTAGTCACGGCATCATTACAGTAACAGAAAAAGTAACTAAAAATAACAAATGGCTACTCATGTGAGGTCATAAATACAGAAAAATCAAACAAAGAAAGATACGAAAGTCGAACATAGAAGGCCATATCTTTGCTTCCAAAACTTGAGATACGGGGGCAATGCTGTGACTTTGAAACCATCCTTTGCTACAGAGTAAAACTTAGCTCAAAAGGCAACATAATTAGCAAAACAAAGGTGCTGTTTCAAAACTTTGTGTCATGAAGGCTAAATGCATTCCTATGCTCATAGGTTCTTTATTAATTGATATGCATTCATTATTAATTATAGTTTTATTACCAAGTTTTAAAATACCAAGACATTTTCCTCTCTGTTTTTCCTTTTGCTTGTTTCAAAGTTCAGAATTACATTTTATTTTCATACTATTTACTGTATCTTGAAAAATAAATTCTCATCAAGAGAATACATTCTTTTTTATTTTTTCAAAAAGCAAATTTGTGATAATATTTATAATTTTAACATTATAGGATATAGAAGTTCTACTGTGAAAAATAAGAAGTTTTAATTGATTATGAAATATTAATTCATAGCTGACATTGGGATAAGCATAATTATCCAAAACAGATTACATATGCTCTTTGTTTTTCTTATAACTTTAATGTTTCCCCAAATTCTAGATTCATTCATTAAACACAGAGTAATTTTGAAATTTCTTTTTGATTGATGTGCCTCAAAGGAATATGAGATTTTTTTTCTTGCAATGTGACCTATAAATTAGTGTTACTATTATAGTGACAGGTATGAAATATCTTTTTCTCTCAGAATAGATAGCTTGTAATGTAGTATAATACACTGTATGGAATATTGTAGACACTTGAGTCTATCACTACATTTCTACTCCTCTTCCCTCCAATATATGTCTTTCCATCATCACTTGGCACCTGTCAGATTTCTAAATGTTATATTTTAACAATAAATAGATGTATATATTGATAGTTTTCGCTTCTAAAAATGTAAATGTACAAATAAGATGGAGTGAGAAATAGCCACTCATTAAGTATCAATCGTGAATACAATCAGATGAAAACATATTTTTTTGGCCCTCCAACTAGTTCCCAAATCATGACACAGAGAATTATTCTTAGTTATGAGTGCTCAGTCTTAGCTTATGCTCCTTTTTGGCTAGTTTTTTTTTTCTTTAACTTAAATTAACATGTCTCTCTTTTCATCTACCCTTTACCTTGGGGATTATGACCTTTCTTACTTCTGTATTTCTTACTCTTACTGCTTCCCTATGTCTGACTGGCTGGTGTTTATCCAGATTCTAGCCCTTGGCATGTCTTTTGTTCTCTCCTCCTACTTTTTCTTTTTTTCTTTTTCTTGAGCCTAGGTTTCTCCTATTTATTCTCTTTCCCTGCCAGCCCTGTCTATTATTTCTCCTACCTAGTGACTGGCCATTCAACTCTTAATTAGACCAATCAGGGGCCTCACGGAGGAAAGGTGAAACATCGACACATCTTTATGTAATTAAACACTCATCCTTACATTGTTAAACAAATGTAGAATAAGCAAATACAACACGCTCTTAAACATTTATTCTGGAGCATATAAATGGAGCACATCTTTGCCTAGTTAAAATAATCAATAAACAAGAGATCATTAAGAAGTATATCTCAATTTTGAAAGTAAACCAGGAGTGAAAACCCTAAACCGGAAAAAGGTGGAGAGATGCAGAGAAGAAGAGTCATTTTAAGCTATATGTGAATTTTAAATGACTCTAAACATTAACTGGCTTCACAGCCATGGCCTAACCATATTACTACTCTGCTTTGCTGTTGCTTCCTGAATAATTCTCCTCCAGAACATTTGACTGCCATTATCTATACAGCAACTCTAGTTTCTTATGCTATGCCTCATATGTCTGGCATACTTGCACCCAGTCCTCCTGGGTATATCACAATCTTCCTGTTTTTGTTGAGGCTACACACAGGCACTTAGTTTCCCAATTCTAAACTGAAAGAATAGAATCTTGTTTATTCATCTCATCTTTGCACGTTGAACTTTAAGAAGTTACAAGATGTGCTATGTATTCTCTTTCTTTCAGTAACACAAATCTTGATCAAGTGAGATGTAGGCAAAGATTTCATGGTAAAAGCTTGTTTTATTCAGTATTAAGAGGGGTAAATGATGATAATTTCCCATCACTCTTGTCTCTCTTTAATTGTAGTTCTATGGTTAGAATGTGAGTTAACTAGTCTGATATGCCCCCCAATAGGCTCCTGGTTTTGGAGCTTTTTTCCCACCTAGTGCTACCATTGTTGAGGGAACGTAGAGCCTTTACAAATATGGTCTGATGGATAGAAGTTAATATCTGCTAGCAGCACCACTTTGAAGGTTGTATCCTGGCCCTTGATTCTAACCTTATTTTGTTTCTTGTGTGTCTGAGAGGTAAACAACTATCTTCTGCCACACGCTTTTGCCACCACCAGCATGATAGCCTACATAACCACATTGAATCATGCCACCACAGTCTTGACCCAATGACACTGAAAGCTGAAAAATGTCACTAAATCTCTGTCTTGTCAGGTATACTTTCAAAGCCATCCAAAAGTATCTAAGACAAATGCAAAATTCACTGAGTAAATTTTCTACGAATTCTATTAATTACCTCAGATATTCAATATCTTCCCCTGAAAATTAAGCCCATGTATTTCTTTCCCTGTTCAGCAGAATTAGCCTACCATAGAGATATTTCCTTCTCCCCAAATAATAAAATAGCTGCAACCATGATGCTCTTTATAAAAGATGTAAGTAACTGATGTGAAATTCTGCCCTTGAGAACAAAGGTCAATAGCTTTATATGGTCTTCCAGTCATTGAATAGTGTCAACTCTGGGAAGTGCTCAAAAGCAAGCTTAGTTGTTAAGTCTCCTTAATGTCACATTGTTGTCTTTTGCCTAAAATAAAGATTCTCCTATATTTTCATTTTTGTGGATGTTGGATACTCACAGAGATTCTATATATGGAAGAAACTTTTGGCCACTCACAAAATTTGTTGTAAGCAGTTGTAAAAATGCTGAGCATTTAATAATGAACACTAAAGAAGGCTGGTATAGATTTAATAAAAGCTTAAATCATATTTTTGGCGTAGTAATCTATACCTTTTATAACAATGTTTATTTGACTATGAAGTCTGAACATTTCAAAGAAGCTTATATTAAACCAGCATATGTGGTTTTGTTTACAAGTAATTGAAAATTTCAGAAAACATCATCTCTCAAAAGGGTAAATAATTCAGAACTTTTTAACAGGGATAGTATTTAGAGACAGCATTAAAAATCTCTACATCAGACTATTGTTTTGTTTTCTTTTGTTTTGTTTTTCCATTCACACTTTGAGTCCTAAGTAATAATTCTGGAGTTGCTTGTAATTTTCTGGAATGAAAGAATTTCTGTGTTGAAGGGATATGCTGCTTTTCATTCAGTATGTTCTTCCTTCCTAACACTCATGACAGACAAACTTTAAAAACCACATAGTTCTCTGGAGGTTGAATTTCCCTTGACCTTCTTGACCACAAGTATGTCCACCAATATACCAGGAATTCAAATTTACCCATCATGGAAGAAGAGTGAATGCACATGTAGTCAGAAATATTCACAGGTTGTTTTAGGTTTGACTTTTAATGATTTCAGCATTGGCCTAGAAGAATGAAATGTTTCCACAACAGAGTCAAGAGTTACCTTTGTTCCTTCTTATTGGCATCTTCAATCAGCATGACTAACAGATAATTCTTGGCTCACCACTTCACACGGCGTTCTCTAGAGAATATTAAATTTTAAAAACATTAGCTGCAAGACTCCTGAGTCAGTGGGCAAATGATCTTTTGTCTTGAGTGGACAGATTTTGCATGATTTTCAGTACTGCATGTCTGAGCACAGAACAAGGAGACACAATTTCACTGTGCATTTCAACAAATTTTTACTTACTTTAAATTTTTCTGGACTGTTTTATGTGCTTGAGTATGTGTTTGCATATATACATACATATATTTGCTATATATACATACTAGATACATGTCTTCTGCTGAAAGGAAACCTAATATAAACTGTAGACTGTCTTCCTCATCTGCACACAAAGTCATAAATAATCCATATCTCTGAATGTGAATTAGGAGAACACATCTTTAAAGCAGTTTGTTTTTATCTAAAAGGTATTGTTGATGGACTCTGTTATGATATCATGGCTACTACCATAAGAAGAGGATTTCCGACTTCCACTTGAAGGAAGGCAATATGAGACAAAGGAAGAAATCAACCACCTACAAGCCAAGATCAGTCACTGAAGAACTTTTGAAAACATTTCAATATCAGGTGTTCAGACTCCACGGGAAGAAAATGAACTTCTATTATTTAAACCATTTAAACCGACAGAGGCGGAGCGGCGGCGGCCAGACGCGGCTGAGCGACACCGCATTCAGGAAGAGGCTTTGGGAGACCAGCGAGGCAGCAGACGCAAGCGGCAGGGTCAGGCAGGCAATAAGGAGAGCAGATCGCCCTACTACAATCAAATCAAAGAGGTAGGCCTTTGTTTGGCCAGGTCACTGGCAAACGGGGAGCCTGGTCCTGTCCGGAAGACCCTTCGGAGGGGTGAGAGGGTTCTTGGCCTGTGGCAGGAACCAGGAAACAGAGCGAGGGCATTTTGTAAGCGGAGCCCTGGGCCAGCAGGGAAACCTGATCTGGTTTTTAAAAGACCCATTAGATAGGATTAATAGGAGGAGATGGGCAGACGCCAAGGCAAGAACTCACCCAATAATCTGAAAAACAACATGAAAACACCAGAACCCAAGGATCTTACAACAGAAATATTTGAACAATCTAACACAGAAGAAGTGGAAAAAATTGACTTTATGAACGCAATAGAGTCCCTTAAACAACATGTAAAAAATGCCCTTATAGAAATGGATGAGAAGTATAACAAAAAGTTTGAAGAAATGAGTAAATATGTACATGATACCCTGGGAAACCAAGATAAAACGATCAAACAGGTAATGGAAACAGTTCAAGAATTGAAAACTGAAATGAAGGCAAGGAAGAAAATACAAACTGAGGACCAGCCGGATATGGAAAATCTAGGTCAACGAGCAGAGTCTACAGAAACAAGCATAATCAATAGAATACAAGAGATAGAAGAAAGAATCTCAGATGCTGAGGACACCATAGAGAAAATAAACGAACAGATCAAAGAAAACAGCAAAACCAACAAATTCTCAACACAAAACATTCAGAAAATATGGGACACAATAAAAAAACCAAACTTAAGAATAATAGGTATTGATGAAGGAGAAGAGTCACAGCTCAAAGGCCCAGAAAATATATTCAACAAAATTATGGAAGAAAACTTTCCCATCTTAAAGAAAGATATTCATTTAAATATTCAAGAAGCATACAGAACACCAAACAGACTGGATCAAAGAAAAACATCTCCTCGCCATATAATAAGCAAAACACAAAATATACAGGTTAAAGAAAGAATATTAAGAGCTGCAAAGGAAAAAGGGCAAGTTACTTATAAAGGTAAACCGATCAGACTTACACCTGACTTCTCTATGGAAACTATGAAAGCCAGAAGGTCCTGGATAGATGTTCTACAGAAGCTAAGAGACCATGGATGCAAGCCCAGACTACTATACCCAGCCAAGCTTTCGTTCACTATAAATGGAGAAATCAAGACATTCCAGGATAAGAATAAATTTAAACAATACGTAGCCACAGATCCAGCCCTACAGAAAGTAATAGAAGGAAAATCACAACCCAAGGAATTCAACACTGCCAACACTGCCTACAATAACCCAGGCATCTAGTGACCCTTCACCAGCACATCTCAAAGAAGGGAGACACACAATCTCTACGACCAAAAGCAATAAGAATAACCAGAGTAAACAACCACTGGTCATTAATATCACTTAATATTAATGGGCTCAATTCACCTATAAAAAGGCACAGGCTAAAAGATTGGATACGAAAACAGGATCCAACATTCTGCTGTTTGCAAGAAACACATCTCAACCACAAAGACAGGCACCTACTCAGAGTAAAGGGTTGGGAAAAGGTGTTTCAAGCAAATGGTCCTAAGAAACAAGCAGGTGTGGCCATATTCATTTTTAACAAAACTGACTTCAAACTAAAATCAATCAGAAGAAACCGAGATGGTCACTTTATACTCATAACAGGAACAATTCATCAGGATGACGTCTCAATTCTGAATATCTACGCCCCCAATATAAAAGCACCTACTTATGTAAAAGAAATATTACTAGAACTCAAAGCAGACATCAAACCACACACACTAGTAGTAGGAGACTTCAACACACCTCTCTCTACAAGGGACAGGTCAATCAGACAGAAACCTAATGGAGAATTAAGAGAATTATTGGAGGTAATGAAGCAAATGGACTTAACAGACATATATAGAACATTCCACCCAAATAGGAAAGAATATACCTTCTTCTCTGCAGCTCATGGAACCTTCTCAAAAATTGACCACATACTTGGAAACAAAGGAAACCTCCACAGATACAAAAAAATATCAGTGTCCACCTGTGTCCTATCTGATCACCACGGATTAAAGTTAGAAGGCAACAACAATGCTACCCACAGAAAGCCGACAAACTCATGGAAACTGAACTGTCAACTACTGAACCACACCTGGGTCAAGGAAGAAATTAAGAAAGAAATTAAAGTCTTCCTTGAATTTAATGAAAATAAAGAGACAACATACTCAAACCTATGGGACACAATGAAAGCAGTGCTAAGAGGAAAGTTCATAGCACTAAGTGCCCACTTAAAGAAAACGGAAAATGCATACATTGGGAACTTAACAACACACCTGAAAGCTCTAGAAAAAAAAGAAGCAGACGCGCCCAGGAGAAGTAGAAGATTGGAAATAATAAAACTGAGGGCTGAAATCAACAAAATAGAAACACAGAAAACAGTCCAAAGAATCAATGAAACAAAAAGCTGGTTCTTGGAGAAAGTCAACAAGATCGACAAACCCCTATCCAAACTAATTAAACGACAGAGAGAGAACACACAAATAAATAAGATCAGAAATGAAAAGGGGGACATAACCACAGACACAGAGGAAATTCAGAGAATCATTAGATCTTACTACAAAAGCCTGTAAGCCACAAAACTGGAAAATGTAAAAGAAATGGACACTTTTTTAGATAAATACCATACACCAAAGTTAAACCAGGACCAGGTGAACAATCTAAACAGACCTGTTAGTCGCGAAGAATTAGAAGAGGTTATCAAAAACCTCCCTACCAAAAAAAGCCCAGGACCAGATGGTTTCAATGCAGAATTCTACCAGAACTTCCAAGAAGACCTAATACCTATACTCCTTAATGTATTCCACAATATAGAAACAGAAGGGACATTACCAAACTCCTTCTATGAAGCTACAGTTACTTTGATACCAAAACCACACAAAGACTCAACCAGGAAGGAGAATTACAGGCCAATCTCACTCATGAACATCGACGCAAAAATTCTCAACAAAATACTGGCAAACCGAATCCAAGGACACATTAGAAAAATTATCCATTATGATCAAGTAGGCTTCATCCCAGAGATGCAGGGCTGGTTCAACATACGAAAATCTATCAATGTAATCCACCATATAAATAAACTGAAAGAAAAAAATCATATGATCATTTCATTAGATGCTGAAAAAGCATTCGACAAAGTTCAACACCCCTTCATGATAAAGGTCTTGGAGAGAATAGGGATACAAGGATCCTACCTAAATATAATAAAAGCTATTTACAGCAAGCCAACAGCTAACATTAAATTGAACGGAGAAAAACTCAAAGCCATCCCACTAAAATCAGGAACACGACAAGGATGTCCACTCTCTCCATACCTCTTCAATATAGTGCTTGAAGTTCTAGCAATAGCAATAAGACAACATAAGGAGATCAAGGGGATTTGTATTGGAAAGGAAGAAGTTAAGCTTTCGTTATTTGCAGATGATATGATAGTATACATAAGTGACCCCAAAAATTCTACCAAAGAACTCCTACAGCTGATAAACACCTTTAGTAATGTGGCAGGATACAAGATCAACTCCAAAAAATCAGTTGCCTTCCTTTACACTAAGGATAAGGAAACAGAGAGGGAAATCAGAGAAGCATCACCTTTCACGATTGCCACAAATAGCATAAAATATCTAGGGGTAACCCTGACCAAGGAAGTGAAAGACCTATTCGACAAGAACTATAAGTCTTTGAAGAAAGAAATTGAAGAGGACACCAGAAAATGGAAGGACCTCCCTTGCTCTTGGATTGGGAGGATCAACATAGTAAAAATGGCAATTCTACCAAAAGCAATCTATAGATTCAATGCAATCCCCATCAAAATCCCATCAAAATTCTTCACAGATCTGGAGAAGACAATAATCAACTTTATATGGAGGAACAAAAAACCCAGGATAGCCAGAACAATCTTATACAATAAAGGATTGTCTGGAGGCATTACCATCCCTGACTTCAAACTCTATTATAGAGCTACAGTATTGAAAACAGCCTGGTATTGGCATAAAAACAGAGAAGTCGACCAATGGAATCGAATAGAAGACCCTGACTTTAACCCACAAACCTATGAGCACCTGATTTTCGATAAAGGAGCTAAAAGTATACAATGGAAAAAAGACAGCATTTTCAATAAATTGTGCTGGCAAAACTGGATGTCAATCTGTAAAAGAATGAAAATAGATCCATATCTATCACCATGCACAAAACTCAAGTCCAAATGGATTAAAGACCCCAATATCATTCCGAACACAGTGAACCTGATAGAAGAGAAAGTGGGAAGTACTCTGCAACACATGGACACAGGAGACCACTTCCTAAGTATAACCCCAGCAGCACAGACACTAAGGGCATCATTGAATAAATGGGACCTCCTGAGACTGAGAAGCTTCTGTAAAGCAAAGGACACTGTCACTAAGACAAAAAGGCAACCCACTTACTGGGAGAAGATTTTCACCAACCCTGCAACTGACAAAGTTCTGATCTCCAAAATATATAAAGAACGCAAGAAACTAGACCGCAAAAGCCTAATCAACCCAATTATAAAATGGGGCACTGAGCTGAACAGAGAATTCTCAACAGAAGAACTTCAAATGGCCAAAAGACACTTAAGGTCATGCTCAACTTCCCTAGCGATCAGGGAAATGCAAATCAAGACAACTTTAAGATACCATCTTACACCTGTCAGAATGGCTAAAATAAAAAACACCAATGATAGCCTTTGCTGGAGAGGTTGTGGAGAAAGGGGGACACTCACCCACTGCTGGTGGGAATGCAAACTTGTGCAACCACTCTGGAAAGCAGTGTTTCGGTTTCTCAGGAAATTCGGAATCAACCTACCCCTGGATCCAGCAATACCACTCTTGGGAATATACCCAAGAGAGGCCCTATCATACAACAAAAGTATATGCTCAACTATGTTCATGGCAGCATTGTTTGTAATAGCCAGAACCGGGAAACAACCTAGATGCCCTTCAACAGAAGAATGGATGAAGAAAGTATGGAATATATACATATTAGAGTATTACTCAGCAGTAAAAAACAAGGACTTCTTGAATTTTGCATACAAATGGATGGAAATAGAAAACACTATCCTGAGTGAGGTAAGCCAGACCCAAAAAGAGGAACATGGGATGTACTCACTCATATTTGGTTTCTAGCCATAAATAAAGGACATTGGGCTTATAATGCATGTTCCTAGAGAAGCTAAGTAAGAAGGTGAACCCAACGACAAACACATAGGCATCCTCATGAATATTAACCTTCATCAGGCGATGAAAGGAGACAGAGACAGAGGAGCACGGGACAGAAATCTCAAGGTCCAAATCAGGAGCAGAAGGAGATGGAGCACGAGCAAGGAACTCAGGACCGCGAGGGGTGCACCCACACACTGAGACAATGGGGATGTTCTATCGGGAACTCACCAAGGCCAGCTGGCCTGGGTCTGAAAAAGCATGGGACAAATCCGGACTAGCTGAACATAGAGGACAATGAGGAATACTGAGAACTCAAGAACAATCGCAGTGGGTTTTTGATCCTACTGCACGTACTGGCTTTGGGGGAGCCTAGGCAGTTTGGATGCTCACCTTAGGAGACCTGGATAGAGGTGGGCGGTCCTTGGGCTTCCCACAGGTCAGGGAACCCTTATTGCTCTTAGAGCAGATGAGCGAGGGTGACGTGATCGGGGGAGGGGGAGGGAAATGGGAGGCGGTTGCGGGGAGGAGGCAGAAATCCTTAATAAATAAATAAATTAAAAAAAAAAGACGCTTGCAGCTTGATGGGCCGCCATCCTTTCAGATTTCTCCATTAGTTGCTAGATTTTACTCATCTTTGATTAAAATATTTCCTTTCAAATGTATCTACTATGTCACATAGCTAAAGAGAGACTGCCCAGTCCTTTGGCTTATAAAACAATAAACAATATTAAGCAACGACAAAAAAAAATAAACCATTTAAACCTTGGTACTTTATTATCATGGCATCAGCTAAGTATTTCAACTCAGTTCTACAAACTACCATAGCGAAAGAGATTTACTTCACTTTTTAACTAGCTTAAAGGAAGAGAAATAGAAGAGCACAGACAATAAATACTAAAACAAAAACATGCTAAAATGTGAAAATATTTCTTCATAATTAAAAATTTGCCTACAAAATTCAACTGCAAACTCACATAGAATGCCAACAAACTTGTCAGATAACTTCAATAATGACCTTTTTTTTCATTTTTATCCCACTTTTTTTTTAACTATTTGGTACACTCTTCCTTTCATAATTTAACTCTTTTCTTATCTATTCTTTAACTGTCTTACACTAACTAATATTGAGGTGTGACCTGTGCCAGTCTTTTCTACAGTTGTGTTGATAAAATACTCTTATTGTTGATTATAACACTAGAATTAAATCAGTTGTCCTACAAAAATCAGGGACTGTGTGTAAAAAACACACAGCCTCTGTTATGCCACAGCTTCCTAAGAATCAGAGAGGGCAACAGAATCCATGGAACAAAACACTAAGGCAACAATGACAAAATCAGTTATCAGAACCTAGTATTACAACCATCCCAAAGCCAGATGTCCAGATGCCAGTATAAAACACAATCAGGAGAGTCCTCCATCAGAGGCCAGCAGCTCTAGTCAAGTAGTTTCTTAGAAATGCAACATAGCTAAATTTTAGACAAGGCCTTAAGCTAGCCTTTCTTAATATGATAGAGGTCCTTGAAGAAGTGAATAAATCATTAAAGAAATCTATGAAAAGAAAAACAAGGGTTGAAAAACAATTAATAAAACAGTTCAAGAATGTAAAGTAGAAAGAGAATCAATAAAAATGAGTGATAGCTGGAAATGAAAAATTTAGGAATTCAGACAAGAACCTCAAACGCAGGGCTTACTCACAGAATTCAAGAGATAAAAGACAGAAATGCAAACTTTAAACACAAGGTAGAAAAACTGGATACCTTGGTCAAAGAAAATGTTAGATCCAAGACAGTCCAGGCACAAAATATCCAGGAAATGTACAACACTGTAAAACTTAAGAATAATAAGACCAAATTTAAGAATAATAAGAACAAAGGAAAGAGAAAAAGTGTTTCCAACATAATAATAGAAAAGAATTTTCCTAATCTAAATAATATGTCTGTAAAGGTGCAAGAAGAATAATAAACACAAAGAAGAATGGACCAGAAAAAACTACCATCAGCACAAAATAAACGAAACAATAAAAATAGAGAATAAAGATAGAATATTAAGATCTGCAAGAAAAAACCACCAAGTAACATATAATAAAAACAGACATATACTAAAATAACATCTGACTTTTCAGTGTAGACCCTAAAAGCCATAAGGGTCTTTACAGATATTCTACAAACTATAAAGGACCACAAATGCCATTCCAGACTTCTTACTCCATCAAACTTTCAATCACAATTCTTGGAGAAAAAAAGACACTTTGTGAGAGAGAGAGAAAAAAAAGATAAGTTTAAGCAATGTCATTCTGCAAATTTACCCCAGAAAAGGTACTAGAAAGAAAATTTCAACCTGAGGATGCTTATTTCATCCAAGAAGTAAAGAAAAGAAATAAGCAATTCTAGATGAAAAAAATCAAGAAGGAAAAATTATAACAGGAATCAGCAATCACTGGTCTTTGACATCTCTCCTTATTAATGGTCTCAATTCCCCAGTAAAAAAAAGACATAACCTAACAGAATGGATGTGTGGTGCTGGAAGTCCTGCTGTTTATCTGTTGCTTTTATTAGTTAATTAATAAAGATGTGGCCAGTGGCTTAGCAGAATAGAATTAGGTGGGAAAACTAAACTTAATGCTGGGAGAAAGAAGGAAGAGTCAAGAGAAGAAGCCTTTACCTGCCACGGGATACAGAGTTACTAGAACCTTGCCCATAGGCCATGAGCCTCATGGTAAATATAAAATAATAGGAATGGGTTAAGATATAAGATTTAGCTAGCAATATGCTTAAGCTATTTGCCAAACAGCATTGTAAATGATATATTTTCTAAGTAACAAACAAGCGGCCTCCTACTACAGATGTGAAAACATGTTCTATTTTTCTTCTTCACCCAAGAAATATACCTCAATCTCAAGGATAGATATTAACTCAAGGTAAAATAGTAAAAAAAAAAATTAGACAATCCAAGAAAACAGGCCTTAGAAACAAGTTTATATAGCCATTTTAATAACTGCAAAAATACACTTCAAACCAAAACTAATCAGTAGAGGTAGGGGAGGATACGACATCCTCATCAAAGGAAGAAACACCCAGAGAACATTGAAATCTTTAACATCTATGTGCCAAAAAGGGCAACCAGTTCATAAAAGAAATACTAGTACACTTTAAATTACATATTGATCATGGTGTCTCATCATAGCAACAGAAACCCTATCAAAGATAGGAAGGAACTAGAACCTTCTGTTCAGCCACTTGTCTGATAAAGAACTTGGATGACCATCTTATCTGATGTTAGTCTCTCAGGCTCTTTTTAATGTCTTTGTTAAATGTATGTTTTCACTTCAGTTTTTATCATAACACTTATCAATATCTAAAAAGACATGAAAATTTCATCATCTGTTCATGTCTATCCTATTATTGTCTCACAATAAAATCACAATTTGCCCCTGTGATATTATTAATATTTTCTAGGTAATTACGATGTTTTAGAAAAAAGTTTAAGAGGTAACTGTTTAGAGTCTACTTTTTTCTCCATATTCCATCTTAGATCATTATTTAGCAATGAAGCTGCTGCTAACACTGATGATAGATTTTATGGGAATAAATGTTCAAATCCATTAGAATATATCTGGAGGTGTAGACTATTTTTAGCTTTTTTTTTAATGGTCATACTGTGAGAGAGTCAATAACCATCTTGTATTTCTACAAAATGAGAAAAATCTTTTTTTTTCTGCATTGATATGGTTTATTTTTATGTCAATCCAATAGTGGAACATGTTTCAATGTTGACTAACTCTGATTTTTTTACTGTTCCCAACTTTCCTCATCTACTGGTTACAGTTTGAGGTACGTTTCTGATGTGCTGTCTACTTTCAAGTGATCACTGATCTTTTTGAGATTTAAGAGGTTTCTTTTTTATATGTATTTTATTTCTGAGGTCCCCATCAGACATGCCTTTACATATCTTCCTGTCTGCATGCCTTAACTTTCCTACTCTCACTAGCTTTCTCCATAGTAAATGTTTTAGCTTCAATAAAGTTCAGTAAATTCTGTTTAATTTCATCAGTTCATCAAGAAATGCATTATAAATAATACAGACTACAATTCTTTTTTATTTTTCCTTCCAGAAATTTTTCAGTTTTATGTTTCATATTTAGGCACAATCTTTTGTTTTGCTTCATACCACAGAGGCTAGCTCTTTCTGCATCCATGTCTATGGTCCTGACTTCTTCCAGAAAAGAATGCCTTTTCCAATTGATTGATTGTTTCAGTTCTTTTGTTAGAGGGTTTCTTTTTTCTGAGTCCATTATTGACTTCCCCTTTGTTTCATAATCTATATGAGCTCTTTTTACAAAATAAAACACTTTCTTCATAATTGCAACTTCATTACACACACACGAGCTATGAGGCTTGAGTCTGCTTTTGTTTGTGTTTTTCAGTATTACATTGATGATTCTGGAACCCTTTCATTTAAAATTTAGGAATAACTTGTTACTATTTATAATTATGTTTTTAATCGAGTATCTGAAATCTGTTACTGTTAATTTTTCATTATTGTGACAAAATAAATACCTTACTGGAAAAGAAAGATTTTTTTTCTTTTGGCCTCACAGCCTCAGAGGGTCCACTCCGTGGCTGCCTGACCCATGTGCTTGGGCAGGATATGTTGGTGGCAGGGGCATGTAGAAAGGAGAGTCATTCACTTTGTGGCCATACAAGAGCAAGAATACACAGCAGCTAAGGATGAAAGATGCCATTTTTCCAAGTGAAATCTTCTCTGACTTATTTTATTTAGCTTGACTCCACTTGAAATATTTCTAAAACCTTTCAAAATACCCCCAGGAGCTACACACCATACCTTTAACACAAATACTTCATAGCCAGACTATCACAGTCACTAAATGTGTGAGTCAAATTGAGAAGTGACATTTCTTTTGCCTCAAGGTTGAGTTCAAGATGCAAACTCTTTTCTCTTTGGCATAGAGCTAAGGTTTTATCTTTCAGCATTCTATAATATGACAATGTAATCTTCCACTCTACGAATTAATGGACTAGTGATTTCTAAGTGAATTTTCCTACCTGTTTGTCCTACAGTAAGCATGGTCCCTGTGTTCTCAGATGCCTTGAATTCCCATATTATCCACTAAGTATGAGGGAAAAACCTCATACTTACAATACAAATTTCCTTACCAAGAAATTAACCATGCTTTTCTCCCTTTATTCTCCAAAATGTAATCATTTTATCTAATACATCTGTGAAACTGATAGTCTATTACTTGTCACATAGCAGATATCTGTCTCAAATGAATGTGTATGGAAGATTACTGACGTACACTGAAGAGCTTTTATATAACTTATTACTTTTTAAATGAGCATTCTGATGGGAACAAAAAAGATTAATTTCACAATATAAAATGTAGTATTGTACAGGAAATAAAATCTCAGTGAACTAAGCAATGGCTTTCCATAACGTCCTAAATTAGGTTCATGCTTTGAGATGCTAACACCTTTGTTTCAAAATCATTTGCAACATTATTGACCATGATGGAATGTTAAGTAAGCAATAGAATCAAAGCTTGTCATTGAATTATCAAACCATGTAAGTGAAGATGGAAAAAAATGCGATTCCTGGAAACGTGAATCATTCTTGTAGCCATGAGATCACTTATGGAATCCTTAGTGGTGAAAAGAATGTCAGAACTTGGGGTTTTTCATCAGTTTTGTCCAACAAGCTTGTAGAATTATATGTTCTGATTCTACGTTTATTGCTAAGGGACTTAGGGAATGGATTCCATTTATGATTCCAGTTATCAGCACAGACTTGTCATTTTCGTCAGTCACACATTTGCTCCGCCGTCTTCCCAGTCTTGCGTCAGTGTTACCTCCCTAGTCTGTTGTCATAGGCCACTGTTCTAGCAGAAAGCACACCATCAATCCAAACACAATAACAAAGAGCCGATTACAAAAGAGAAAGATAATTGCCCCGGACATTTTCTTGAGTTTCATTCCCAAAGGCTCCAGACTCAAATATTTCCTGAGTCCACCAGCCAAACCCATGTTGTAAAGCTTGCCATATCAACATCATAATCTAATCTGCAGATAAAAATGTGTCCTCTCTAGAGACTTTCTGTATTCTAACCTTTTCCTGAGTGTCCTTTATCAATAAAAAATATCTTGTCAAACTAATTAATTATTTTTCACATGATCTAAGAATAACCAACAGGTATGCCCATGAAATTTAAATGACAACTTGTTCCTTTGTGGGACAGTGTCTGAGATATCATTGAAACTTCCATGTTTTCATATTTAATCTCACAAAATGTAATGTGCATAAACTTCTAAAATCAGAATTTAATCATAAATGTTTAGCATTTCTTAACAAGGTAAATGAAAGTCTCACTGGAAAGTTTGTTATAAATTGTTTCAAACATAGCTTTATATTCTAGCAGCACAGCATGAGAAAATATTTTATATTAGTCCTACTTAAAAATGTTATTACAAAACACGATTTCTTTCCACTTCTTTTTTTCAGTTATTATGTTGGTAAGATTACACCTGCTTTCCTCGAGTGGAAAAATTAGACATGTCTTCCTTAATATCCATCTATAACCCCAGCTGGCCCTCTCGTCTGATGAATCACAAAGCTTATGTCAAGGAAGAACACCTCATAAGTGCATAATATGAAGCCACCCTGTTTTTCCCCTGTTTATGTTATTCGGTTCCAGATTCATTCACAGTAGTTTATTTACTTTGTGATCCTTAGTTTACAAAGCAGCTTCACAACTTTCTAGTTACTAATGAGATTTGTCATTTTGTTTGGATCTAGTAGAGAATAGTTTCCTTTGTTAGATTATGACATTGAGATGGATTTTGATGGGAAATAATAAATAGAATGTATAACATATTATATATACTTTCAGGGACAAAATTAGAATTCCCTTCATGGCATTGATTCGTAGGAGAAATTTCCCACCTATTTCTCCCACACAGGGTGGGCCCTATAAACTTAGATGCCTTGCCTTCTCAAATTACAGTTTGCTATGTTAGTACTTGGTTTACCAGAATTTTAAAAATAAAAATTTTGATCAAATATTATCTGTAGCTTTTATTAAAAAACCATGGAGAGGATAATTCAATTAAAAATGGAAGCTACAAGATATATTAAATAAGATGTCAAAGGAAGAAGAAAGAAAAGTGTCAAGTAAGAAGAATATATATATTCTGGGGACACAACTTTAGTTGTCAGAAAAAGGCAGGAGGTAACCCAGTGTCCCCTTCTACATGCTGGAATTTACTTCTAGTCACGAGGCAAATAGCCTTAGGAAGACCTGATGTGAATAAAGAGGCAACCAATTTAATGGAGGAAAGATTAAATATGAAAGACTAAAATAAGCCATAATTATGTCAATTAATTTTACAAACAATCAATCTTCCACAGACACTGGAATAAATGGATATTAGTGAATTTACACCCATTTAGATGGCAATAGAATAAAAACAGAGGGCCTGTTCCTGTTATTTGAAGAGTGTTGCAGGAGTCATATATCATACCAGTTCTTAATGTCGAGACTTTTCTCAGAGACAAACACTCTACCCTGAGGTGAGAAATGCTCTTAATCAGGAAAAGGAGAGCACAGTGGTGCTTGGTTCCAAGGCTGAAAGTTCCGGACAACTGTGCCAACTTTCTGTTTAAATAGTGTGGCACCTACCTATCAAACATTGTGAGGATGTAAGTTCATCTTAACAAGGACTGAGATTCACAGATTAAGGGTGTACATTACTATTATTCTAAAGATTCTAGAGTTGAAGAGTAACAGGAAGACAATTCTAAGACCAATAAAAAGTAATCTTCTGATGGCTTGACAGTATGCTTTATTTCACATTTTGACTTTTGTTCCTTGAAAATTAAGTAAAGTAAATGCATTTGAAATTGCTAATCCTCAGAGCCAATTACATTTCCAAAGAATTAACAACCTTCCTATTTACCCTGTCATATAAGGCTTTAGATAGCAAAAGCTCCACCAACACAAAACCCAGACAACTAATTGGGAAACTCTCACAATATTGTCAACATGAAATTCTAAACTGACAATATCAGAAGTTAATGGGAAGGGATGACAGATGCTGATTAGGGTCTTGTACACATAGCACACGTAGTAACACATTCACGATGTCCATTATTTTCAAGAGCAATGGACGTGAAAATCTGTTCAGAGTTGTCCACAAAAATAACAGACACTCCCTCTCAAAACAAAAAGGTTTAAATCTCTAACAAGACAGAACCTATCTGTATACATCATAATTCAGTTTGACTTTGTAATGAGGGGACTATCATAGGTGCACAAAGAGTGACAGAAGCACAAAAATATTCCAAGATGTACATTTTCTATAGCCAATTCATGGACATTATTACTGCATTTTTATTTTTTCTCATTAAGCTAACACCTAAAATCTAAAGTAACAAACCAAATGCCTAAACATGGGGAAAATCATTTTATGAAGACCAATATTGAGTCCTTAATGTTTCAATTAATCTGTGATTTTGCTTTCCTTTCTGTCATTTGTCCTATTTATGTTAGTATTTGCCATCAAACTGCAAACACCCTTCATGAATATTAAAAGAACATCAATATCAAACTTTTCAGTGCTTCTTTGTCCGATAACATTCTCCTAGTGTCTTCAATTATAAATTTGAAAAGAGTTCAAAGAAAAAAAATGATTTTCTTTGAAAGAAAAATTCTATGAAGAGACAAAAGGAAATGATCAAAGTCATTGCTCTTGATACATTTCCATAAATGATTAACTCAGAATGTTTCTTTTAATATCAGTAGTGAAGAATAATGGATTTTTATTTTGTTTACTCTCCCTTCCCAATTCCTCAGTTTCAGATTGGATCAACTAGTGGAACAGGAGGCAGCTGTTTAGGCTAATTTATGTAAATCTGGAAAGTCTTCTCCATCCATCCTTCAGAGGAATACATGCACATCTGCTAATTTCCCCTTTCACTTCAAAATCTGATGTGGATATTTCCTCTTCATTTACCTTCGCACCCAAGAACAGATGTTAAATGCTTTAAAGAATTAAGATTATTATAAAATCATGCTTTACTGCTATTTTAGCAAGGCAGGAATGCCATGCCTAGCGTGATATTGGAGCCTTTTTGAACAAATCCCTTTGCTGCTGAACTCAGGGGGAAACATTCAGAAGGCAGAGATCTCCAAGCAACTGTGCCATCTGTGTAAGAATGTTAGCCCTTTGATATTTGTGCTGAGTATTATAAGATGGTGATGCCCAAGCAATCATGTTTACTTCCCTATCATCTCTATGCTTGCACTAACACGGGTTTTGTAACCAGTGCTATTTTCATTTTCATAAATATTTTATAAATACTTTCAGCAACTTTTATGAAAATATTATATGTTAATATCAACTGTTTAAGTGTTATTTTAAATAATGCTATACTAATTATAATGTGAATATTACTTGGTGTATGTAAATGTATTCTAATAATTTTTTCCTGTGGTAGCTTTAGAAATCTGTCTATTAGTTGCACAGTGTGGTAATATACTAAGGTAAAAAAGTAAAATTATTTCTTTTCAAACCTTGATGACCGCTAATTCCTCACTTGCAGTATGTTCGGAGAAGTGACCATCATGAGGATAACATGGTATTAATGCAACACAGTTCTTAGTATTCTATAACTCCAAACTGGAAAGGTTGGTAGTTACCCAAATCACCACTCAAGAGTCAGTCACATGCTATTCCCTGTTGCCAGGGCACAGGGTAGCTTACTACTTGACTTCTATCTGGAAATTTAAAGCCAATACACACACTGGCTTGGAGATTGGGTCAAACACAGAGAAATAGGCTAATATTCCTGCTGGACTGTGTACAGACTGCTTGTGTCTTTCAGGGGATGTTTATGAGAACAGTAAATTAGTTGCAAGAAGTCTGTGTAGATTTGCTGAATATTTTGTTTATAGATGAACTCAAAGCAGTTGCCCTTTAGTTTTCAGAAATTTGGAACTAGATAACACCTTAGGGTTTGGGGAGGAGAAAGGTAGAAAACAGACAAGAGCCAAGATCTTGACATTTTCTGTACTCAGATCATCCCCAAGGCTGAATCAACCAGAGGAGAAAAGTCTGTCTTTAAGAGCATTTGAATTAAAAAATATTTGTTAAGACTTGAAACTGAACATTTGTTTGAAGCAAAAGTACTAATGAAAGGCATGTTTAAATGACCTATTCTGTAAAGTCTCGATCTCTCTCTACTTTAGGTACACATTAGGATCATCTTAGATTTCTTTTTAACCCAAATATAGAATATGTGAGGATGCAGGCCAACAACCTGCCAGGCTTTATCATGACAGATATGGATACAACTTAAATATGAATAAAACTTCTTTCGATCTAATTAGCAAAAAAATAAAAAAAAAACTCCTGTGGATAATGGATAACATTCACAGACTTTTTCTCTCAGATTTTAATTTATTCACATGACATCACCATTTATTTAAGTTGTATAAAAATGTTTTGATTAAATAAGAAGTGGAGTTAAATAAGCTTATTAGATAACTAAAAGTGAAGGTGCTATCTGGATTACTATCATATAATTCAGAGAAACACTGCTTTTTAATGATAATAAAATAGTATGCTATTGTGCAGGGCTATCCTCGTAGCCACATAAAATTAGCTTGGGGATTCCATTCATGCCCACGAGTTAGAAAAGATCATTCTATGATGTGGGATTGCCCTCTGTATACTGTGATTGATATTAATCAATAAATAAATTGCATTGGACCTATAGTAGGGTAGACTTATCTAGGCGGGGAAACTAAACTGCAGGGGAAAGAAGTCAGGGAGAAGCCATGGAGCCACTGCTGGAGATAGACATACTGACTCTTTGCTGATAGGCCACAACATCATGGTGATGCACAGATTAATGGATATGGGTTAAATTAAGATGTAAGCATTAGCAAATAAGAAGCTAGAGCTAATAGGCCAAGCAGTGATTTAAATAATATAGTTACTGTGTGATTATTTCAGGAGTCTGGGTGGCTGGAAAATGAACAAGTGGTTTCTATACTACAATTCCAGTTGGGTTTGATGACTGTTCACGTTTCCTTATTCAATATCCAGCTGCTGCAGCTAATGTATGCAACATTGCTCTAA
This sequence comes from Microtus pennsylvanicus, assembly GCF_037038515.1. NCBI lineage: Eukaryota > Metazoa > Chordata > Mammalia > Rodentia > Cricetidae > Microtus > Microtus pennsylvanicus. The sequence goes on along the minus strand of NC_134592.1, from coordinate 61,489,823 downwards.
CTGCATGCATGCATGGCCCAGGGCATAGAAAAGAGGGTACATATCATGGATGATTAAGGGGTAGGGCATTCATCTTGGTGGCTATGGGCAAGCCATTATCCCTGATGGGTAATCATCCAGTTGAGCCTTATTTGTGGGAGAACAAAAAAGGTTACATTCTGATAAGCAAACCCTCACCTACATGTTCTGTAGGAAAGCTCAACAAACTCTTTGTTTTCCTAGCATAAATATTGGAAGAATCATATCTCAACTTGTCGCTGAAAACTTAGAGAGACAGAAGATAGATCTCCCCAGGGAAAAGAACTATAACAATATGTGACATTATTGCACATACCCTTAAACTTACTCTTATGAGTTCATATTTTCCACATTAGAATAAGAGATATATAGAGATAAGTTGCATATGTATTGAAGCAAATTTGTTCCTCAAATACAGTAGTTTCTCTGTGCATATTGTAACTCTGGTCAGACAGCTCGTCATACATGTCTTCACAATTAGATAGATGGCAGGATTTTATAAAATAACTTTTGTTACAAAAATAACTTTCAAAAACATAAAAACATTGATGAAAGAACAATTAAATGGTTGATATGCCTGCTATGTCAGAAATACTGCATTCCACTAAAAGATTAAAAAGCTTTTCACAGCCATTCACACATATTCCAGAGCACAAATTAACAGGAAAATATTTGTTCAACACAATATAAAGTGATGTTCTGAAAGCAAGAAGAGAAGGTTGTCTTAGGCATCCTACTAGGTTACAACTTTTGGTGTGGATTCCATCATTTCATGTGGACATTGTCTTGTGGGAAAGAAAAACAAATACTTCCAAGTTCATATAAATCTATTTTTTATAATTTTCACAATTATTGTGATCTATGAATCTCATAGGTTATGAAGAGGGGAAATTATATGCATATATGCACATGTAGACACACATGTCTATCTATATTTAGACTATACACATCACCTTTCTAAAGGACAGGAAGCCCCACTTCCTTACTTCACTGAAAACAGCCTCTCTGCCTCTCAAGTCACTGTACTTAAGGGCTGTCATCGAAGCTATGCCTGTATGATTGTTCCCAATTAGATATGCCAGTAGCACTTTGTAAATGGAGCACTAGAATAAGCTCTCAAAGTCCAGTTGAAGAGTGGGAGGAATGAGAATATGAGAAAAAGAGTCAAGACCATGATGGGTACACACACTGAATCAGTCTACCTGAGCTAATGGGAGCCCAACAACACCAGCCTGAACAGGAAGGAATAAGCATAGGACCAAATTAGTCTCTCTGAATGTGGTTGACAGTTGCATGGTTGGAACAGACGGAAGGGCCACGGGCAGAGTTTATCCCTACTGCTTGTACTAGCTTTTTCTGAATCTATTCTCTTTGGATGGATATCTTGCTCAGCCTAGATATAGTAGAGAGGGCCTTGAACCTTCCACAAAGCAATGTACCTTACCCCTTGGAGTGGATGAGGGGTAGAGTGGGTCCTAAGTGAAGGGAATGGGAGGGTGGGAGGGAGTGGGAACTGGGATTGGTATGTATAATGAAAAAACATACGGCAAACTTTCCTTTACTAATCTAAGCAACTCTTGTTTTCACTTTCAAACAACACCCAGAATTGGTTATCAGTAAATAGGAAAGTGAGGGGTGTGTGTGTGTGTGTGTGTGTGTGTGTGTGTGTGTGTGTGTGTGCCTGGGTGTTGTATCTTGGATACTAGCTCCATTTTTTAAAAAGATTTGGTAGCATACTGGATTATAACTTGCCAAGCGGATTATGCTTGCTAACCAGTAAGTCCAAGCATTTACCTTTCTTTGACCCCCCGCCCCTGCTTTGTGCTAGTTCCCCTTCATATTGATGACTTTTTTAGTAATTTTAAAGGAGAGTATATGTATATGAAAAATTGCAATGCATGCACATAAATACATGCTTAAATAAGGATTCATGTTTTATTAATGCTATGATAAGCTTTAATTGTTGTTCCCATATATATTGTTTTAACAATTGCAGAGTTAGAATAATAATGGTTGCAGAAAAATAAATGACAGGGAGAGAAAGTTTAACTATTCCTGTCACTTTGTTTCTTAAGTTTCTAAATTTTGATGTTTTAAGTCTTCCTTCTACACTGAGGAAGAAACAGGTGAAGTCACCCGATGCACGTGACAGACATGACTGCTTTGGAACAACTCCACAGCACACTGCACCCTCATTTTCTTGCCCTAAATTCCCTTCCTTTTCATTGTGAGCTTTTACAGAAAATGACTGCTAATCCATGCAGCACTTTGGCTATTGTGAAGATGCTGGCTATTACAGGTCCACCTATTCTGCATTTTAGCTTGCATGATTTTCCTTTAATGACAGCATTGTGAGGCAGTGAGCACATGCCTGAATGTTTCAGGAGAATATATTGCAAATGTTCAAAGCTACTGTGTATGGCAAGTAGGCTTATACCAGATGAGTGGTGTTTCTCACTGCAATTTGGAAATAGCCCGTGGATGTTAGGGGCAGAGCTTAGGAAGACTTTCCTTTATCGGGAGGAATATAGCAGCTTTGCCTTTGTGCTGCCAGCCAGCTGCCTGGAGAGTAGATAACGGTGGCCACAGATAGCCCCATTATCCAAATGGAAGCTATAGCAGTGGGCTCATTTGCTATTCCCAGCACACAGAAGATCTCTCATTCGACTCTCTAATTCCGCATCTTCTTCCCCAGGTTTATCAAAAGAATTGCTAGCTAAAATATACACACATTATCATTCCACGGTAGTCTATTCTCCAGGCAGTTATAAATGCACAAAGACTCAGGTGATTGTGTGATCTGCACCACAAACTAGAAAATACTTCTAAAGCGTGTGTAATTGTCTTTTTAAGATATTCAGGGCTCGGTGGCTTTGTGTCTCTGAATTTGGATATTCTTTTCAGAACGCTAGCTAGTTCTCTGACACCAGGTTTTTCCTACCCTTTAGGATAGCATTTTTTTTTTCTAACTACAATGAAGTAAACAGATATTTGGGACTTCAAAGAGATCACTTGTGCATTTGAATTTTAAGTCAATAGTTATCTAGGAACATTCTATGTTCATTAGAAAGTTTAAGTTTTTATGAGAAAGTTAGTTGTCCTAACAACTCTCTGGTCTTAACATTAAAATAATCATTGTAAGAACTGAACATTACCTAGGTCCGTTGGATGAAACATCTGAACTCATTGCACTAGAAGAGACTGTTTTCAGGGAGAAATGACCAACAAGATAAAATGAGGAAAAATAGTTGGACTATTAATGGACAGAAAGGTGAAAGACATATGATAATGAACATGTTGTAGACAATAAAAAACAATTTCTTCTTTCTTTCTTTCATTCTTTCTTTTTATTATTTAATTAAAAATTTCCACCTCCTCCCTTATTCCCATTTCACTTCATGCTCCCCCCATCCCCCTTCTCTTCCCTCTCCAGTCCAAAGAGCAGTCAGGGTTCCAAGGTCCTCCCCTCTCCATCCAGAACTAGGAAGGTGAGCATCCAAACAGACTAGGATCCCACAAAGTCACTACATGCCGTGTCCCCATCTAGTTCCTTGGGCAGCTGAGGAGAGGGAGCCTGAAATGACCCTATCCTAAAGCCATACTGATGAATATCTTGCATATCACCATAGAACCTTCATCTGACCATGGATGAAGCTAGAGAAAGAAACAATTTCTATGTTTACATGTCAATACTAGTGGTATACATTTGAGAAATATTCAAACTGATTTAATAATCAAGGTGTTCAAGTAATCTAGTTCTCCAAGAGTGCCAAATACTGTGAAAACTAGAGAGGAGTAATGTTCTCCACAGAAGACAGCAAAGGAGGATGAGCCCGGGAAGGCAAAGAGAGAAGAGAGAACAAGGGTTCTCTGTTGAGTCTTCTCAATTATTTCATTTCCTCTCTTCAGAATGTCTTTGTAATAAGTGAATTACAGGTTTTGTGGGACTGGGAGGTTTGATGTAGTTTTAATAACTAACCGGTGCAAAGCAGGAAGAAAAATACTAAAGGAAATTGAAGGGCCATGGAAAATGTATCGCAGTGTTACAGGGAGCCTGTCAGAGATTTCTGGCGACAGTTTATAGCCAATTGAAATTCCTTATTGCAGCTGCTTGGAACTAAAATCTGGTATTCAGGACCCACTGTAGCCATGAGTTTCAGAGATTTTTGCTACAAAAAATGGTTATTTACTATTTCTAATTTCTTATTACAGGCATGCAAAATAATATGTATATTTCATTTTCTAATCAAAACATGTGTTTGTATACTTATTAATAGTTACTATTCTTATAGCATTTTTCTCATCTTCATATTATTCTGTATAAGGCAATTGAAACATCCTTGACTGCAACTCCTTTTCCTCATTTTTCAAACAATTTAAGTTTACTTTTTTTTAGGAATTTTGAAATAAAATATATTTAAACCTGAAAATAAAAAGCTGTTTAATATGAAGCTTCACAGCTTCTGTTCAGAATGCGCATCCCAACAGTATATAAGTTCATGAAGTTGTATAGAATTTGGGTCTGATTAATTTGTGTGTATGATGTTTTTATCTATGTCCAAGTACTTTTATAAATAATGTAAAAATGTGAAATACAATAAATTTATATACCTATACAATGAATATCTTTTTACATTTTAGTTCTTTCTCTTTACTTCCACTAAAATATTTAAAAGTATAAAAATGGTGAACAATCTTTGGTGCCTTCTGACACCAGTGATAAATGCTTTTAATATATCAAAACAAAACACAGCACTATTAGTTTCTTGTTAAATTTTTGCTTTATTATAATCTTGTCAAAGTAATAAGTTTTCTCTTTCTTCTAAGAAAATTTTGTTGGCATAATTTGGAACACTATGAATATATTAATTATCTCAAATTCTTCATTTTCCTTATATATTTTTCAATTTTTCTATTAATGTGTTGAAGTTCAATGACATCTAAAATATTATTAATCTTTTTTCTAAAAAAATATTAGCTTCCCATGGCTTATTGTTCTCATATATCATCGGAATTTATTTTATAATATTTTCTGTAGGATGTTGCACATTGTTTATAATGATACCGACTTTAAATTTCCTTCTAAGCAGAGGCATCTATCAACTTCAGGTAAAAGGTGATGAGAATGACCCCAAAACACAAGTTAGAAGAATCTAACTTACTTTTAATTTTCTCAGATCTTCAGTACAGAGGCTTAAAACCTGAATTGTAAGTGAAGAGCACCGCCCATTCGTCCAGGAAACACAGGATCCAGCACACACACAAGCAAGGGGATCAAATGCCCTCTTCTAACATGCCTCAGCACCAGACATGCATACGGTGGAAAAACATGCATGAGGACAACATTCCCACTCTCATAAAAACAAAATTACATTCAAAAATAAAAATGTCAAAATTACATTGAAAATTACACTGAGATTACACTCTCTTCATTACTTTGAAAACTCAAGAGATCCAAGATAATAATGAAATATTGTCCAGTAATGTTTAATTTAAAGAAACAATTTATACTGCAGTGATCAAAGCACTTGAAATTGTTTTGTTCTTTTTAGATGAATTTCACTCAGTTTTTTTAAAAGGAATTTCATTATCTCATAAAAATATTGGCATTATATGTCATAAAAAGATTGGCATTAAATTTATATAAGCATACTTTATTTTATTTTTATGTAGGGTTTGTAACAATTTTTAAATGTAAACATATTTTTAAAGTCAATTTTTAAAGATAGTTTGTTATTTATAATCTTGCTGCACATACATTACAAAAGTAAAATTTAGAAATCAAAATGTATTATCTCATACATACTTCTACATTTCATCATTTGAAGTTATACTGTCACATTCATACGTACTTTCTCATCAAATTACCCAAAATTTGAGTGTTACTAATCTACGGCGCTAGATACATATTGAGCAATATTTGTTTTTATCGCAAAGTGAAATTATTTGCTTTTTAGGGGTATTTTTACTTTTTAAATTATATGTACATATTTTTTCTTGTGCCAGTGGCTATAAGTAGCCCTTTCTTTATAATATGTTATTTTTTATGTAACTTACCAAATCAAGAATAAAGTTTTCCATAGCATATTTAGTTTTTCTTATTAATTTTAAATATTTATTTATGTACTTGAACTAACGTCCCTAACTTTCTTATGAATTTCATTATTACTTTTAGGGAAGATTTTTTTTTAATTTTCAAAAATTCACTTTATTTAACTTTGAGAATGTCATATGTGCAATGTATTTTTGTCGTATCCACCACATCTGCCCTCCACAACCTTCTCTTAGAGCATCCTCCTCCTTCTCTATGTTCTTTCTCTCTTTTAAAAGTGTAAGCTAGTTAATGCAGTAACATATTACAGACCCATACATGTCCTGGTATGGGGCCATCAGCTGGAATTTGGGCAACCTACGTGAGGCCACACTTATGAAGAAAAATAACTCTCTGACAACAGTTGTCAAGTGCCAATAATTCTCCACTAGAGAGTAAGATGAGCTCTTTTTCCCTTGCCCATCCTGGAGTATTGATAGGCATCTTCTCACACAGCCGATCACAACCACTGTACATTCATGTATGCAAGGATCATAAAAAACAGCATTTTGTAGACGTGAAGGAAACACAAGCACAGACTTCTGTCCTAGGAAGCCAGACGGGAGGGAGAGAGAAGATTCCCTTAAGGTCAGTTACCCATGTCCTTCTCCTAAGGCCCTGTTCTTCAGACATTTCATACTTTCCAAAGTTCCATCCTAAAAAAATAACCCTGTTAAGCATAAGACTTAAGCGGGTATTTAAGATTCATATTACAGCAATCTTACATTTAATATTCTGTCCAATCTTGCTATATGCATATCATTTCAAATAAATGTAGAGTTATCTTATTTTCATGTTGAATTATGTTCTGTGACAAAACTTTTCCTGTGGGGAGAAGATGCAACACACAACTTCGCACCTCAGGTAGTATAGGGTCAACGATCTGAGCCCACTTCCGGGTGAAAATCATGACAAGAAATTTACCAGTTGCTGACCACAACACACAACTTCGCACCTCAGGTAGTATAGGGTCAACGATCTGAGCCCACTTCCGGGTGAAAATCATGACAAGAAATTTACCAGTTGCTGACCACAACACACAACTTCGCACCTCAGGTAGTATAGGGTAAACGATCTGAGCCCACTTCTGGGTGAAAATCATGACAAGAAATTTACCAGTTGCTGACCACAAAAACTCACCTTGTGTCGCTAACATTGTGGAAGGTTTGTTGTGTGATAAGGCTTTGTTATATTCCTTAGCTCCTGAATGTCCCAATATTTTTCTTTTCAGAGTTGTAATACTTGCATCGGAGAAATCTTCCCCTTCAAAGTGCAGGTTCTGGGAACCAAAGCTGGCACTCTGCAAGAGAAACAAGTGCTCTTAACTACTAAGATATCTTTCCAAACCTGCATTACATGACTTTTGTTGTGTTTATTTGGAATTTTCTAATTTCAGAATAGCTGTTATAATTCTAACATCAAGTAAAGTCATTTAAATCTATTATTGACACTTCGTGAATATCTAGAAATTGATCTAGAATTCTGGATTTTAATCTTCATACTATTTTTTAATCCCAAGTTCTTTTATCTCTTAAATTGACTCAGTTTAGGAATATTTTGTTTATCCTACACATGTTGTTACTATTCCCTTTTGTGGAGTGCAGTGCTTTTCTTTTTCTCTGTACACACACACACACACACAGACACACACACACACACACGTATGTTAGAATATATTAGTAGAAATATTTATGAATAGTTTTTGTCCTCCACCAACTTTTCATCTCATAGTCTTTCCACTTCTGTTCCATGCTGTTTTCTCAGACCTGGTCACCCAAAAGCATATTATTTTCAACAGTAACTGGTTGTCAGTTTTGCATGCATATTTGATCCAAGTTCATTTTGAAATAGTTTTGTTTGTACATAATAAATTGAATGATATGATTTGAAATCTGTGATCTTTAATAACAATCCTTCCGTGGCTTAATTAGCTCCAAACAACTTAAGACTATATCATCTTACATAGATGTGTAGAAATGTTTATATTAGCATATTATTATGAGTTAATGCAATTAACTCTTTGACTTACACTCCATCCTTGAAGCTGCATATTTTATTATCATGTAAATGCATAAGAAGTCAGCTCATGATCTTGCAGAGTCAGCATTAAGTATGAGAAGATTTCTTTTTTATAAATCTTGACACCACTATAAGAACTTTTTAAAAGTATTTTTAAGGATAAACACCAAAAGTGAAATATCTGTGTAGAAACAGATTTCATAATAACAAAAGATAGCATATCTTCTGACTTTCCGTTTTCTGTTTATAACTCTAATTTCCATAGCTCTTCATAATATGTATCTTCATAATTGTTTCTCCATGGTAAAAGATGATTACATTAGGTGAGCCTTGTGTTCCAGAAAATAGAATCCACATCAGGAGAATTTCAGAAAATCTCTTAAAATGTTTGACACTAAATGAATGAGAAGAATATTTGAGTATGGAATGATTGCTTTAGTATTTTATGGCAATAAAGAACCAGGAAATGTACATATCTTTAAGCAAGCAATTACAAAATTGTATTTTCATCTTTAGGCACAGATATTCAATTTATTAATATTTACATTATATTCCTCTTTTATTTATAGTCTTCTTTGTAGATATGTAAATAACAAAAAAGCATGTTATATATATATTATTATAAATCTATTTAACTGATTATATTATACCATTTCTCCAGGCATTTGTTTTTTAAAGTTTATTGTTTTGGTTCAATAACTCCAACAGTATAAATTGAATTTTAGAAATCAAAATACTTTGGGATTGAAACACTCATCTATAAAGTTGTCTTGGATAGGGTTCTATTGCTGTGATAAAACACCACAACAAAAAGCAAGATCCTTAGGGATTGGTTCATTTCAGTTTATTTTTCTATATCACAATCTATCATCAAAGGATTTGACGGAAGAAACCCAGGGGGAAAAAACCTGGAAGCAGAAACTGAAGCAGGAGCCATGGAAGAGTCCAGTTTACTGGTTTGCTTCTCATTACTTGTTCAGTGTTCTTTTTTATAAAACATAGGAACTTCTACTCAGTGGTAACATTAGCCACAGTGAGATAAAGCCTCTACAAGAAAGTGTGCCCCTTAATTCCTGACTGCAGGCCATTCTGAGAGAAAAATTTTCTCAATAGAGGTTTCCTCTCAAATTACTCTAGTATGTGTTTTTTGTGTTTATTTCACAGAGACAGAGAGAGAGAGAGAGAGAGAGAGAGAGAGAGAGAGAGAGAGAGAGAGAGAGAGAGAGAGAGAGAGAGATTTGGGACAAATATTAATGTGTTTTTGGTTTTTGTTTTCTGTTTGTTTTGTTTGATGGTCCTTTCTCTTTCCCGCCAATCAACTCTCAAATAATGACACAGGTTACTCTTATTAATTATAAAAGCTTAGCCTTGGCTTAGTCTTGTTTCTAACCAGTTTTTACAACTTAAATTTACCCATTTGTATTAATCTGCATACCACTGCATGGCTGAGGCTTTTACCTCTCTTCCTACATGGCCTGCTTCATGTGTCTGGTTGGTGACTTCCTCATCTTCTCTCTCTGTCCAGAAGTTCTACCTAACCTCTTCCTGCCTAGCTTTGACCATACAGTCCTTTATTAAACCAGCAAGAAGGTGCCTTGGCAAAGATAAATCTTCGTGGTGTACAAAATGATTATCCACAACTTTCCCCCTTTTCGTCTAAATAAAAAGGAAAGGATTTAACTCTAACATTGTAAAACTATGTACAATAACACCAATTATCAGGTATATTGTCCAAATAAAAGGTAAAGGTTTTAACTTTAACAAAGTGGAACTATATACAGTAAAAATAATTTTCAAATAAAAATAACATTCACAACGTCCACTCCATATGTATTTGACAAATTTGGACAAAGTACTGTATCATTTATTCTATCTTAGTGAGCCCAAAGTTTTATACTTAAACAATTTTTAATCATAGCAGTTATTACCAACCTAAAATATCATTTTACAGCTTAAAACATTTTTAGATAAATAGCTTAAGCTTTTATTTCCCTCAACCTTATATTTTTGACATCTCTTTTCTAAGTTTCTTTTCTGAATTTTGCAACAAAGAAAATTGGTAACTATAACTATCTCATCTTCACTCTATCAGAGACCTGAGAAGGATGAAATATTGCTTGAGTCAACAGGAAATTCAAAGCAAACAATTTCAAAAAATAAGAAAGGACAGAGACATCAGTTGTTACCCCAAGGTTCTTTGCAACATTGGGGCATCCATCTTTAGCCTATGGGCCTAAAATAACTGACAGACCCTTTTGTAAAGCAAGAATTTGAAGGACTGTTCTACCTTATCTTGGCAAATTAGCAGTTACCTTCTTTTTTGTCCTGCTTGTCCTCTTTAGACAGCATAGTGTCAGCATTTGAAGTAACAGTTTCTTGGTTCAGTAGCTATCTTTGCCACAGTAAAACCAAACACCATATGGAGGTTCTTCAGTACCCATAATCCTTTTATGAAGTAGATTGATGCTGCCAGGAGCAGACATGTCTCTTTGTCATGGAAAGTCTTAAGTTACTAAAACATTTTAAATGCCATATTCTGTAGTTCTTGAAGACCCTATATTTAAAATAAATCACTGTTTGATCTTGAAAACATATCTAACATGACAATAAGTTTGATTGTTAGAGATGACTAACTATTAACCTGTTTGTCTTTATTATTCTAAATAATTTTCAAAGACTAAAACTTTACTTGAGCTTGATAGGTATAATACCTTTTAACATGAGTAGATACACATATATTGTATAACAAGAATAACCTTAACAGTGTTTCAATATGCAAAAATCTATACCATTGTAAAATATTTGAGAGTAGTGGTTAAAAAGTTGATCCAATAATCAACCTTTTTATCCCATCATTTGTATAGTATATCCCTTTTTTTTTCTTTCAGAAAGAGACCCCTGAATCTACCCTTCTTTGTTCAGTATTTTTCTGACAGTTTCTAATAATGACTTGGAACTTATCCCCCTCCAACAATTGATGCCAAACACCCATAACCTAATGAATGACTAAAAGCCATGCCACCCTTGGGAATACGGGCATCGTGTTCTCTAGACTTCTTCATACTCTCTGTGGGATGATAGCATCTTTAGGGGACCCTGAGAAATTTGGACTAATGATCAAGTCTTTGAAGATCTAGCTGTGTTATTTTTGTTTAGTCTTTGTGTGATAGAAAAGTGTAGAGTTTATATGAAGCCTTGGCTGGATAGTTTGTGAGGCTAGACCATCTCATATAGTGGCTTTGTTCTGGATGCAGAGTTTTAAGGCAATGCTAAAGGGACATTCTGAGAGACTGTATCACCTGGAATACTTGTCTTTATTGGTGTCTGGTCTTTTTTGTCCTGAAAACATATAAACTTTTAAAGGTAACATATATATCTTTATTAACACAAGTATGGAGTGTACAATGTGTACAAGTCAGATAAAGATGATTTTTTTTTGTTTTATGCTCGAGCAGGTAAAAGGCATCTGTCAACTTTATGAGTCTGTTTGTACTGTATAACCAAACTTCTATCTGTGCCATAGGAAAGGATGACATGTAATAATAAGTCATGAGGATTCTGTAGCCAGTAAGATTTATCACGTGTCATCCATTCTCAGAGCTGTTTCCACAGTATATGAATCAGCGTGTGTGCTACCAGCACTGTTATACTTCCTGATTTCCTTTTTCATGTCTGTAGTCCACATTTTCAGATCTCCCACAGTAAAATCTATAATTTTGAGGAGAACTGTAAGTTTTATTTCCTCAAACATATTTTTCATGTCCATTTTGAAGTAATGGCATTTTTAAAACATGTAAGTTGATCTCATTTAAGAGTTTGCACAATCCAATGTCCCTTATCAGCATTGTTTTCTGTCAATTAGTATTTAAAAAATTTAAAGTCAACATGATATCGTACAGAATTCAGACTCTCTGTGTATCTACCATCTTTACATGGCTTATTCTTTTCATATTACTTTATTTTCTCTTTAAAGACTTTATTATTTTTAAACTATTTACTTTTTCCTGTAACTGTCTATATCCATGTTCTTTTTTTTAAGCCCATGCACATTTTTTAAACACCCTGTAACCTATTTAGAGTCTGTTTTTTTCTGTCTTTACTGAGCACTCGTGACATTTAGAGACCACATGGAACAAATCTTAAACTGCCATGGCAGCCACACTGTAGCTTAGCTTCTCAAATGGTGCTGTTTCCAGCCCACAGATAACAGTCAGTAGCTGCACCTCTATATGCCAAGCACCAAGCACTGACCAGCCTGAGAGACTACAGGACTAGAAAGCCATATCTAGTTCCTTGTCCTGACCATTTTTTAGCTTTCTCTGACCCTATATTTTGATATTAGAGCCCACATTTGGGCACCATGTATAATGAGTCTTTATCTCTCTAGCCAGCTCCCAAAAAATGATACTGAAATTTATTAATTATGAAAGTTTGGCCTTATCGTGGGCTTGTTTATAACTATTATAGCCATATCTATTAATCTATGTGGTTTTTATCTTTCACCTGCATGTCTTGCTTCCTCTGTGTCTGAATAGCGACTCAATTCGTCTCCTCTTCCCCTCTGTCTGGCCAGAAGTCCTGCCTACCCTCTCCATGCCTAGCTATTGAACAGTTAGCTCCTTATTAAACCAATTAGAAGGTGCCTTGGCAAAGACACATCTTCACAGTATACAAAAAAAATTATTCTAACACAGAAATTTTTTGAGTTTTTATTATGTTTTTGTTTTGCTAATATTCTCCATGGACCCAGCAGTTTCATCTTCAAGGCAACCATTTCCAAAAATAACAATTAGGTGAATTGTGCATATAATAATTGGACAAACAGACTTTGGTTAGCATTGTTTGTTTGGTTTTTATTTTATGTTTTTGTAATGAAAGTGAGGATGAGAAATGGTCCTGGGATTCATGACTGTTGACAACTTCTGTTAACAGTCACTAAGATACTACAGCTGGTCACAGTCCCTAATGCTACCACACCACAGGTGTGGAGCTGGCTGGAGGCCAACATGACTGCTGGAATTCAAAGGACCTGTCTGGATGAAGCTCCCTGGCACTGACCTGAAAGGAGATCATAGGCTGGCTTAGACTTCCTTTTATCAAGGGCACTCCAGGGCAGAGACAAAAGAAAAACATTGTGTTTTGTATATTGACAGATATTTTTTCTAGCATTTATATAGATGTAAAGAAAAAAAAGCAATAATAGCCAAAAAGCAGAAAAATAGACAAACACTGTGTTCTAAAGACAAAATATGCCTAGCGCACGCTTTATGAAAACATTTTCTCAAAGGTTTTTATTCAAATTAAGGCTCTGAAGGCCATTGTGTTTAGTGGTCAGAAACTTGAATTGAGAAATGTTAATTTTTTTTATATTGAGTTTAATTCCTCATGGAAAATGATCAACTTTAGGCAGACAGAAAGTGAAAAGTTGTGATCATGTGTGTCTTTTCATCTCAACAAAATAACTGAGTATTTTGTATTTTCCTCCTGTGTTTTAAAGAGCAAAAAGGAAAGCAGGAAAGTGTTAGGGTCTTCACGAAAGGATTTCTTTGAAGATCTGAAAGTCGCTATCAGCTGCCTGTGAGATCCACTACAGGTCTACTCAACTCTATGAGTCCTAAATAAGACTCTCAGTCACAGATGCTTACACGCAGCCATAATTGGAAATGTCCTGGATTTCAGGAAGAAGTTTCTTAACTGCTTTCTTACAGTCTAGCCTCTTACACCCGATGCGCACTCTAACAACCTTAGTCACTGTCTGGAGCAGCCAAGGTCTGATGGATTGTGTGGTAACACTGAATAAACACAAATTCTGACAGACACAAGCAGTGGGGATGTATTACTGAAACTGTGTCGCTGTTCTAGATTCACTATTTCTTTCTTTCTTTTATTGATTTTTATTGAGCTCTACATTTTTTCTCTGCTCTCCTCCCTGCCTCTCCCTTCCTCTTCTACTCTTCCACAAATTCCCCATACTCCCAAATTACTCAGGAGATCTTGTCTTTTTCTACTGCCCATGTAGATTAGATCTATATATGTCTCTTTTCGGGTCCTCATGGTTGCCTAAGTTCTCTGTTATTGTGATTTATGGGCTGGTTTTCTTTATGTTAAAAAACTACTAATGTGTGAGTACATGTAATAATTGTCTTTCTGGTCTGTGTTACCTCACTCAAAATGATGTTTTCTAGATCCATCCATTTTCCTGCAAAATTCAAGGTGTTGTTATTTTTTCTGTTGTCTAATACTCCATTGTTTAAATGTACCACATTTTCCTTATTCATTAATTGGTCAAGGGCCATTTAGGTTGTTTCCAGGTTCTGGCTATGATAAACAATGCTGCTATGAATTGCACATTTCCTTGTGGCACAATTGAGCATTCTTTAAATATATACCCCCAAATAGTATTGCTGGGTCTTGAGGAAGGTTGTTTCCTAATTTTCTGAGAAATCGTCACACTGACATCCTATTTTTGTATCTAGAGTTTCTTCACACATATGCTGAGGCTAATGGAGCACAGTCAATCATCAACCTTTCTGGTCTCCTAACAGGATAAATACTGCAGGGGAAGCTATGTCTTTGAAAGCTTTATTCAAATGTGACATTTCATATTTTTACTACATTGTATTGACAAGCAGCATTTATTACATGTATTCTTTGGTAATATTTTCTACATGGCATCACTGAAAAAACTTTAACCCATTTCTTTGAAGATTTTTCTAGACTAGTAAGATACCCAAGGGCTGAGAATAGCAAACTCAAAACTGTTTCAAAAGGATAGTCATTCAGTTTAGGTCTTGACCTAGTCAAGCTTACAAACAGCTTTTAACAGGAACAAATAATTTATAGAATGAAATTATCAAGCCCTCCAAAGGGAAAAATAATGACAAATAATTTGAAAATATAAATATGTATCACAAATTTCAGACCTTGAAATGATATTAATGACATATATTGTATAAAATAGCCAAGCTTACATAGTTTAAAATAGAAAACATTATTTGAAAACAAATAAAATGGACAGAGATGAGAGCAAGGAAAGAGATATTTTGATTGAGGGAACCATTACAGCGCTAGCAAGAAACCTAACACTGGAGAATTTCTCAAGAATCCACAAGGATGACCCCAGCTAAGACCCTAAGAGGGTGCCAAAACTGGCCTTGCCCTGTAGTCAGATTAAATAAATATCTCATATGTCATCATAAGGCCTTCATCCATAAACTGATAAAAACAGAGGCAGAGATCCACAGTGGAACACTAGGCTGATTTCCCAAAGTCCAGTTTACGAGTGGGAAGAGTAAGAACATGAGCAAAGAGGTCAAGATCATGTTTGGGACAACCACTGAAGAAGTTTACCTGAACTAATGGGAGCTCACCAACTCCAGTTGGACAGGGAAGGAACCAACATAGGACAAACTAGACCTTCTGAATGTGGGTGACAGTTGTATGACTGGCACAGACTTCATGGCCACAGGCAGTGGCACCAGGATTTATCCCTACTGTTTGTACTGGCTTTTGGGGAACCCATTCTCTTTGGATGGATACCTTGCTTAGCCTAGATATAATAGGGAGGGCCTTAAATCTTCCCCAAAGCAATCCTCTCTGAGGAGTGGATGGGGGTAGGACGGTGGTAGGAAGGTGGAAGGAAGCGAAAGAGTGGGAACTGGGATTGGTATATAAAATTAAAAAATATAGTTTGTTTTATTTTCAAAAAATAAAATAAAAAATAAGAAAAAAGAAAACATAAAATAAAGAACACATAACTTTAACAACTTAAAAAATGAGAAAATCAAAATTGTTTCAAAAGGTACCAATTATTATATTATATCCCATATTAGTTCATATTAAATCACTTATAAAATTAGAAATAAATATAAAAGGGAAACTGACTTAAGTGGTTAGCTTCAGAAAGCTAAAACAAAATTTTATGTATTGAAATGTAGAAAAGATATCTTTGAAAGTAGAAATAAAGCAAAGATATGTATTTACAAGACCACATTGAATATTGTATTGGACGTGTCAGTCAGAGCACTTCAAAAGCTAGTTAGGATAGGAGAAATGTTGCAGGAAATTGATGAGTGGTAAAAATTGATCACTTGCTATTACTTATATAATTGTAAAAGTTCAGTACATATTGACATGAAGCAATTGCAACTTAAGATACTGGACAGAATACTTTTAAGATACCAAAGTCAATCATTAAAAATCAGCTACCCTAATGTAACTCAGATATGTTAACAATTAACATAAATCAGAATATGATAAAAATTTAATATTGTCTTTTAAAGTACATATAAATTTAATAAAAGTTGTTATTGATAAAATATTTTAAAATACAGAAAACAAGGTCATAATATGCAATGCTATTTGCTTTCTTGCTATGGAAAATTCAAATTATGCAGTTATTGGTACTCTCTAAATTTTCTAGTGATTCAGAACAATCTAAATCAAATCTTAATAGACTGATGTATGTGACATTTATACTCTACAATTTATAAATAAAAATAAAATTTCATTTAAAATATTCAAGGTACAATAATAACCAAAGAAAAAAGAAATTAAGTAAGACATATAAAAATAAAACTGAGAAGTCTATTATATTTAGCTATTGTATTTTCAAAAAGAGGAGTAGAGAAATATATAGATGCAGAACAATATATATGACACAGGAATGCATTCAGGACCTTAGGGCCACTCCAGGATAGTACTGTAAGAAGAAATCTATTACTTTGCAAGTCTTGGGAAAAGAGGTATGAAATCAAGTTTTGGCAGGTCTCTAGTCTCTCTAAAACTGAGGCAGAGGTTGAGTATGAGTTCTGTGGCCAGAAATGTATGCTCACAAAGAGATGAAGTTGAAAGAATATGTATGCCTAAAAGAAGAATCATTATTTTATATTGTCATAAAATTCCATATAACACATATGGTTTTCTGTGTATTAATTATATTGTTTAGGAGAATAATACTGTCATCATGATCCGCAGATTATCTAAAACAACATGAGCACCACTGATGTGTCATGTCTTTCTGTGTATGTGTTGCTTTTATTGGTTAATGAATAAAGCTGCTTTGACCTAAGGAAGGACAAAATATAGCCAGGCTGGAAGAGATAGAGAGAGAGAATATGCAGAATCAATGAGATGCCATTGTAGCTGCCTAAGGAGAAAAATGCCCACTGGAAACTTACAGGTAGGCCACAGCCTTGTAGCATTGAACAGATTAATAAAAATGGGTTACTTTAAGATGTAATAATTATTTTTTATGTGCGTTAGTGTTTTGTCTTTGTGTATTTCTGTGTGTGTATCAGGTCCCCTGGAACTAGAATTAAAGGCAATTGTAAGCTGCAGTGTGGGTACTGGGAATTGAACCCAGGTTCTCTGGGAGAGCACTCAGTGCTCTTAACTTTTGAGCATCTCTCCAGCCTGAGCCTGCTAGAACACTTTAGTTGGAAAATCAGTCACTTGGGAAATATAAATAAGGAACAAGATCATCTAAACTGGAGAAAACATAAGATTCAAGTGACTCCACAATCTTTTCCCCAGCAAAAAAGGAGAACCTCTTTTCTTTTTTAGTAATATTTAATTCAGTAATATAATCGCATGTTTAATTTTCCCTCTTTGTGATCAGAGCCTTAGCTAGAGCTTTCTTTTGTATCTGTAGCTTTCCCCATTTGTTTAATCACAATATGCTTTGTTTAATATTTTAGGGCTGTTTATCAAGACACCTTAATTTGATTGTTTCCTTTCAAATTTGTCTTCACCAGGTGTTTCCTGACTGGAGCACATTTCCCACATGATAAAATTACAGGTCTAATTAATGCCTTTAAGGACATTGGTGCACAATTCACACCTAATTTTCTGCAGGGGGCTTATTTAGGTGTTTAACTAGGTGGAACTCTGTGCTGAGGATTCCATTTGCATACAAAGCCCCCTTTGTTCTCTGTAAACACTCCAATGCAGGAACAAAGAGCATATGCACATTAGTTGGTATGCGCTTTGTTAGCAAGCAGAAAAAAACTGAAAATAAATGTATCTGAGCCATATCCCATTGGAACAGAAACACAATCTTCTATCAGATGAAGTGAAATATGAAGTCCATGACTTTGAAACAAGGAGAATAATACTAAATGTTTGAAAAAAATGAAGACAGGGTAGCCTGAAAACGCACTGCAAAAAAAAAAAAATACAAGATTTAAAAAATCACATCTGAAATTTATATGGAGGATCTTAAGAAAAGTGTGGCCTCATATGAAGTATCAAAAGGAAACCAGTAGGTGCCAGAGAACAAAATTCATTGCTGTGTGTTAACCTTACATGGACTGGATAGGGGATCTTGTAGGACAAGTTTCCTAATTATGTTTTATGTCAAATCTAATCTACTGTGAGACACTAATGCAGATGTGTTAATATTACTAGTAAAATTCTGGGCTTACTATTAAGATGTCAGCTCTTTAAATCAGAATTTCTTCAAGCCATAGTGAAAACCAAAGACATTTTAGACCCATTTCCCCTACTCTATTCAAGCAAAATCTTTATCAGTCTTTTGACATGGGTGTTTCTTTCTCAGCAATTGTAAAATGCTGGAATGGAATTAAAGTAGAATGTTCTGGTCAAAGTAAAGGGACAAAAAGACCTTATTAAAACATACTGGGCTAGAGAACAAAGGCTAAAACTGTCTCAAATAGGCAGTGGTTCAACTGTCCTCAAAGAGCAGAGAGAGCTTCAGCACTTGAGGCCAGCTAGGTTTGCTAATCAGCATTACTCCACAGAAAGTTAAGCAAATGTCCTTTCTCTTTCTTCATTGCATACATAATTTAGGAATTTGAAGGCAGGTACACAGTCAAGTTATGTTCTTCCTTTCCTCCAGATGCCAACAAATACAGACTCTGCTTCTTCTGGGATGATCAACTCTGCAACACATGGTGCTAGAAAAGAACTTTCCATGTCTGTAAACTTTTCAACAAGCTTTTCAAAGTCTTACATTTCAACGAAACAAAGAGAAAAATTACAGGGAACAGTTTTCCCTAGTAAGTGCCCAGGGAAAAGTCAAGTCAAGGCCTAGAAGGATGAGATGATTGTTGAAAGGTTCATTAAGGTGAAGGGGACTTTTGCATATTTTTGGTTACTAGACAAACACAATTGGCAAGATATTTAACAGGTGCACCTTAACCATCTTTCTGCCTCCACACATTATCTACAAAGAAATTACTCTTAAGCAACTACTTTTAAGGTTTTGGTGCCTCCTTTTATTAAAAATTTTAATTTTGAATGTATTCATTGTACTTACTACTGTTTTGTACTATTGTACATTGAACATATAGTTCCCAAGCTCCCTACCATGCTCTTCTTCTTCCCTTTAATCCTCAATGTTTAACTAGCAATGTCTCCTAAGGTAACATTGTGGAAATATTGTAAAAGGTTAGGCAGATGTCAGTTTTAATCTATAATAAAAGTGATTGCCATAAAGATCAGAATTATAAAGTATGTAGATTACAGTCTTATGATATTTGCTTCCCTCCAAATCACACCTATATATTAGTCCAAAGATTTTAAGAAGCCTAGCTCCCAGAATTACAGTGAGAGGAGATAAAATCTAATTCTAACTCCTATGAAGGACTAAGTACCCAATGTGGGAGACCAAGTGAAAATACAATTATTTATAATTCCACGGTTCTTTAAATTAAGTGGAGATGCCTTTGCAGGCAGGCCAGCTATATACAACAGTAAAGAATTTGGACACTGTAGGAGGCTTTTTCAAAGGCTAATTTTAAGTTTGGAATATTTTTATGAGATTTTCACAGACTTTTATATTATCCAAGTGAATCTCATGGCAAGGATTTCTTTTTTTTTAACAGCGTATTATGTATTGTAATTAGATAACATTTGAGAGCAAAGTACAAATCATGCAGCCAGAAACTGCTTACGTGTGGAATAAATTCTGAGAAGTGCATCAGATAATTTGACCATTAGATGGATATCTTAGACTGTCCTTTTGTAGAAAAAATAATTTGAAGTCATAATTGTGCATATATATGTACACACATATATAATTGAGTGATGTTATTATATGATATGTGATGCTTTATTATTTCTGTTACTTTTGCAAAATTTTTTATTTTGATTTTGCTTTAATTTAGATACTCTTTAAATAAATAATCAATTGTATGGTACAAAGCACAAACATATTTAAGAAGGGGACACTGCAAAGTCTTCATCTCTCTTGCTTCTAAATATTCCCTGCCTTCATCAGTAACTGATTCGGGATGTCCTGCTGTATGTTGCAAATATGTGTTGCTTTTATTGGTTGTTGAATAAAGTTCCTTTGGCCTACACATGGCAGAATATAGTGTAGTGATATATCATTTGTATTTTAATAAATAAAGCTTGCCTGAAGTTCAGAGAGTAAAACAGGTGCACTAATCAGTCTTACAGACCTTCAAACCTAGTAGTCAGGGAAAGCCCTGGAGATCATCTTTCACATGAAGTAATGAATGTTTTGAGAGTGTGAAGGAAACTTGAGAAAGAGACAGGATGGGAAATGTGTCTTTTGCTAAAAAAGGAGACAAAAGTGAAAGAAAGGAAGGAATTTTCCTTTCTCTACTATTGTTACTCACAAGATATGTAAAAATGAGTGTTTCGTAAAATTTATTTGGCGTATTGTTACCATATATTTAGAGAATCCTTTTGAAAATCACTTCTGAAAAATTGATTTAATATTTCTAAAGCTTTATGCTAGAAATTTATTTTAATATAATTTTCTATTCTATACTTGGCTTGTAAATGGTTCTTAAATGGTTCTATCATGGGCCTAGATCACTTAAGGTTGTTTGAGTTAAGAAACTGTGAGGTACCTAAAACCTGTGCCTCATAGACATGTTTGGTGTTTGCCCTAGCAAGTCAGTCATCCTAACTCATCTTGTAGCCTCATCCTAAGGAACAGGTTAAACAAACATTAAAGGGAGATCCTCTTCCCTACAAAAATGTAAATAATTCAAATATTTTTCAGGATCTGTGAACACAAACTGTGCAAGGAACTCTGAATTTCAAAATTCAAGCTTTCTTTGTAACATGAGTTCCCTAGAAGGATCGAGAACAGTGGTTATCAACTTTTCTGATGCTGCGACCCTTTAACACGGTGCCATAATATTTTTGTTGCTACTTCATAACTGTAATTTTGCTACTGTTATGGCTTGAGTTGTAATGTGAATATATATGTTTTCCAATGGTCTTTTGTCACCCTTCTAAAAGGTTCATTTGACCCACAGAGGATTTTCAACCCACAGATTGAGAATAACTGTTCTAGAATAAGCAAGTTTTGAACAAATAAGAAACAGAAGCTAAATTTTATATGATATCTTGTGAAGAACATGCATAATTCAAAGAATTTAAATAGCCAAATCCAGTTGCTTATTTAAAAGACTGCAGAATCATAGGCCAAAACTGAAGTCAGCATAGTTTCGCCGTTTAGACCCTTCCTCTATAAGGACCATTTCATGCAATCCACTTTCAAAATGGAAAGCAGGATGCTATTTCTCATGTATTCCTCATCTGTAACTCTATTTTTCTTATTTTATAGGTAATCAATTCTGTCATCCCTCTTGATCACTCTTCTGAAGCATTATTTTAGACTGCCACCACTAGCTTCCTACAGCAACAACTCACATGTCACTGTCTTACCTGTGTCTTGTGCTTAACTCCGCCTATTTACTGTCGGAAATATTTCCAGACTACTAAACTTATTGTGGCCCAGCCTAGTTTCCCATATGAACTCCAAATGTTTAGAATGAGAAAATGGTCACATATCTATCTCCCTTTCTTAGCTGCAGAAAGAAAAGGAAATCTAGTAGAAAGTGACTGGAGATGAGCAGGTCTTAATTTCAGGTTTAAAGATCTCGATCTTGTATTCGTGTGTTTCTTCATGGACAAGCACACACATGCGCACACATGCGTGCACACCACACACACACACACACACACACACACACACACACTAGTGTACACATGCATTTTCTCTGTCTTCTCAAACAGAAAGGACACCAAACAGATTTATTTATAGTGAAAGTCTGGTAACATTGTTCTTAGCCATTTCTGGAGCACTTAAAAAAAAACAATTTATAGAAAGCATTAGTTCATACACAAAAATCCAGTTCAAAACATAGACCCTCAAGCATTATGGACTGGAGTTGGACAGATATTTTAAAGGTTGAGTCTTGGACCTTCAGAGAACACTGCTTTTATATTTTGTTCGTGCTGTGAGAGGCACTGGTTTCAGAGACTGCTGTAAAATTCACCATGGCTGAAACATGCAAATCAGCACAGAATGTTTGCTGCAGGGTAAGTCATAGCAATGCCGTTGAAATAGCCTGGGTATGCATATCTCATCGATGACATCTTGAGCTCTGTTAATCAATTCCTATTTGAGATAAATGCATCTGCTTGTATCTCAAAGAGCTGGATTCACAGAGCTGTGACTAAGATATTTCATAGATGCTCCCCAAGGACTTTAAAAGACAAAATGATAGAGAATTTACCAAATCTATGCTGCTAACCTGAAGAAAGGTTAAGCAAAATTCTGAGGCGTCTTGATTTTCCTGCGTAGTCTGCAAATTTTAACAATGTTCCAAATTTGTACGCTAATTTCTGAAGCTATGACTCACGGCTGCGATGTCTGCATCAGAGCAGTAAGTAGTGACGGTTTCAGTCTTCGTAAAGTAACATATCTCAGAATTGCCTCCCCCGCTGAACAGTTCCTTCTAAATATTTTAGAAGCAGAGATTCTGTGCTAAAGAAAAAGCTGAACAAAAACTGTCTGACAAACAAAGGAGAATGTATTTTTTATTTAGAAGGAGGCGCCGTGGAATGTGGATTACAATTCCACGCAGAACTCCTAAGGGCTACTGATAACGTCTTTACTTCAGAGCCTTTCTCTCCTAAATCATCGATAATGGAGGCCGCAGGCATTGCGGAGTAAACCCTGAAGCTCACTGCGGATAGACTCTAAGGGGTATGATTTCTATGATTCTGTTAACAAGAGACATAAAACCCACACTATTATTTGACTTGCTTAAAAAGTACCTTTTCATGTTTTAAACTCTCCTGTCCCGCGTATTTGCAATTATTTGGCCCTTAGCATTCTCCTTGAAACTGTCCTCCTCTTCCTATTTTTCCTCTTGTTCCCGTTGACATTTTTTACTCCATAGCTCCTAGCTATCCCTCAACCACAAAGATAGTTGAAGCAACATCCAAAAATACCAGCTCCCAGGAGCTGCTGGTTCTGTGCTTAGAGTATAAAACAGGTCTCAAGCCTGTGTAATAACTGAATTCATGAATCTCAATTCCCAGATGACATTAATAGCAGCATAGAGCAGGAAGCAGAGTTATGTTAATTTCTGCAGGTAATGCGTGAAAGCAGATAGGGAATGCTTGAAAGGTCAACATCTGCTGTCATGCACGAGTGTCGCAAAATGTGATTGGCCAGTAAATGTCAACACCATGTTCTAAAATCTACATGCCACCCTTTCAATTTAATCTTAGCTTGCAGCCCAGCTAACAATCATGCGGCATGTTTCAAAAGCCCTTGAATTCTAAAATGGAATTGTATGATTGCATTCCCATGGCAATAAGACACCTGTAAATTACAAACGTGTCATTTAATCAGCATAAATGTAGGGAGTTTGTGCAGCCACTGTGAATTTTTTTTTTGTATCTATTTTCAAGGGAGGCTGTAGACCTCTTAATGATTATATACCATACTGCAGGTCGAACTGTTGCCATGGTATTATGTTCTGTTCTTTTACAGAGTGACGAGAATGCAGAGCAGATAATGAATCTAATTGATTGTCCTCTGCACCACATAGATATTCTTTATTTTTTCCCTTTGTTTCCCTCCTATTTTCTAGCCAGATTGAATTCAAAGGTATATATCAGTACAGGGACAGGAATGACTGTCATACCGAACAAGATCCACCTTATAAAAATGAATGTGTATAAAATTATATGCTTTGAAAAATATCTGTAATCAAAAGGACATGCATAAAGATTAGAGGGGAAAAATCACATTCACTTCACAGACTGTCAGATGTACAAATGAGGGGAGAAACAGTAGGTTATTCCTAAAATAGGGAGCAGTCTATAGAGTCATAGCATCCTAAGGTATGCAAGATATTATTTCATTAACTGTCAGCTAAATTAGTGAATCTCAGATATTCACAAATATTTGCATCCCATTCATGAGCACCATATTTCATAAATAACTGGGACCAACATCTTTGTTAACTATTATTGACATTGACATGCTGTTGCCAACTGAAAGACAGTGGTAGCTTCAACCACTCAATTTAAGTTAAAGAATGGTTCAATAGTTAACAATGAAACTATTCTTGCAAATTAAGGCTCCCAACACCTAGGTCAATTTGTAACTACAGCTCTAGGGGGATTCCAGATCAGTAGGAGTACCTGTACTCATGGGCACATAGATACACATAGACATATAATTAAAATTATAAAATAAAAATTCCCAAACAATTTAATATAAATGACTCTTATTTTGATATTCTGCCTAAATTGATCAACTTTTTTTTAAAAACTTTCTTTTTTTATTGAGAAAAAAAATTTTCCGCCTCCTCCCAGCCTCCCACTCCCCCCCCCACTCGTCTCCCCGTCCCCCCACTCCTCTTCCTTTCCCCCCACTCCTCTCCCCCTCCCTCTCAAGTCTGAAGAGCAGTCAGGGTTCCCTGCCCTGTGGAAAGTCCAAAGTCCTCCCCCCTCCATCCTGGTCTAGGAAGGTGAACATCCAAACTGGCTAGGCTCCCACAAAGCCAGAACATGAAGTAGGATCAAAACCCAGTGCCATTGTCCTTGGCTTCTCAGCAGCCCTCATTGTCTGCCATATTCAGAGAGTCCGGTTTTATCCCCTGCTTTTTCAGTCTCAGTCCAGCTGGCCTTGGTGAGCTCCCAATAGATCCGCCCCACTGTCTCCGTGGGTGGGTGCACCCCTCTTGGTCCTGACTTCCTTGCTCATCTTCTCCCTCCTTCTGTTCCTCATTGGGACTTTGGGAGCTCAGTCCAGTGCTCCAGTGTGGGTCTCTGTCTCTATCTCCATCCATCGCCAGATGAAGGTTCTATGGTGATATGCAAAATATTCATCAGTATGGCTATAGGATAGGATCATTTCAGGTTCCCTATCTTCAGCTGCCCCAGGAACTAACTGGGGACCTCGCCTTTGGGCACCTGGAAGCCCCTCTAGGTCCAAGTCTCTTCCCAACCCTAAGATGGCTCCCTTAATTAAGATATGTGCTTCCCTGCTCCCCTATCCAACCTTCCTTTATCCCAATCATCCCGTTGCCCCAAGTTCTCCCCATCCTACCCTTCTCACTTTGCTCTCCCCATCTCCCCTTACCCCCCTCCCACCCCACCCTTAAGATCCCGATTTTTTGCCTGGCGATCTTGGCTACTTCCCCTACCCAGGAGGATAGCTATATGTTTTTCTTTGGGACAAAAAGGCAACCCACTGACTGGGAGAAGATCTTCACCAACCCAGCAACAGACAAAGGTCTGATCTCCAAAATATATAAAGAACTCAAGAAATTAGACTTTAAAATGCTAATTAACCCAATTAAAAAATGGGGCACTGATCTGAACAGAGAATTCTCAACAGAAGAAGTTCAAATGGCCAAAAGACACTTAAGGTCATGCTCAATCTCCTTAGCGATCAGGGAAATGCAAATCAAAACAACTTTGAGTGATCAACTTTTGAGTGCCATTTTCATAACACAAATGAGAGTAAATGCCTAACCACATAGTGGAGTCTTTCCCCTAGAAAGAAAGAGGTGCAGGAAAACCTGTTTAGTTTCTACTTTAAATCAATACTTTACGTAAGAACACCAACGCTCACACTTAATTTGTTAAATACACCTGTTTTCAAAACTTTGTATTTAGAACACACCCAGCTTCAATATGAAAAATCAAGGTTGGGTGTGTCTCTATAGGAGATTTCAAAGCCTTGAGTCAGAAAGTGCCTGACAAACATTAGGAAAATTAAGCAATTTAAGAAACACAAAATAAATAAGCTCAATTTTAAGTAATAACGCTGATTACAAAGTATAAAACATGAATTTATTATTTTCTAAGAGCATTTAAATTTCTTCCTTCCTAGTGATAATATGCTATTAAAAGTGAGGTGACGATTAAAATTTCCAACTTTCATTGTACTTAAAGGTTTCCTAAGCACCAGGAGTATCAGATACATCTTTTCTCTCTCTGTCATAAACTAGCTAGGCAATTCCCCCAAATTCCAAGCTGAATATTCCATATGCCTCACGTGTCCTGTTGCCCCATACGCAAATGGGTTCCACAGATTGCTACCACTTTACATTTAATTCAAGACAAGCATGGCTTCACCTCCCCTTCACCAACAGCTGCCTCACAAATTCTTTACCACATGAGTATAAAACCACATGAGTTTCAAATGAACCTAATCAAAGCCAATGGTAAGGATGACCAGTCTGCCAATGAAGGCAAGTGCCCAGGCATAGTGTTTCCCAGAGCCCTCCCAACACATCCAGCAATTCTACTTTAAGAATATGAAAGAAGAAATCCATTCATGTTTCCTTTTAAAATATCTGGCATATCACTCAACTTTCTAAAGGCTTAATGTAGTAGTATTAAAATAGGGAACTCTGCCAATCATTGAGATTGTCAAGTACAGCTTCCATATGTAATTGTTTCCATGTTTACTCCCCATTATATTAACACTGTGAAGCTCCGTCTGGAATAATTTCAGTGTGGTCTTTATTACAGACATCTTTATGTATGATCTTATATGTGTCATCTTTCATGATGAAACTCTCAAATATAGAGAGCAGCAACAAGAGCTTTTCACACCACACGACAGCTTCCCTAAGGAATCTGTATCTAAAATTCTTCCCAGGGACCTCTCTCTCACCATGTGCAGGAAGAAATAAAGTCTGTTTTGCTTTCTCTTTTGTAATTTGTTTAGTCACTTACTGATTTCTCCTAAGCCAGAAGCTGAAATGATTTTTTCTTCCATTTTCTATATCTCTCTGCAAAAGGGCTCTAGTCAACATACTACAGAGCTCCTTCCTCCTTGCTGTTTATAACTACACTGCTTACAGTACCTGGAACCAGACTAGACGCCTATCAACAAGGGAGCTGATAGAAAAAAAAACTGTGTGTGTGTGTGTGTGTGTGCGTGTGTGTTTGTAAGAATGATATATATTTTTCTCTATCTCTGTGTATATCTATCTATATATCTACGTATATGTGTATATATGCATATATAGTGGAATTGTGTGCTGCTGAAAAGAAAAATGAACTCATGGCATCTACAGGGAAGTAGAAATGATTATATTATGCCAAATAAGTCAAATTTAGCAAATTTCTAGTCAAATTCCTTATATGTAAATTGTAAAATTATGCCAGATGGTAGTGGCACATGCCTTTATTCCCAGCACTCGGAAGGCAGAGACAGACAGATCTCTGTGAGTTCAAGACCAGCCTGACTACAGAGTGAGTTCCAGGACAGGCTCCAAAGTTATGGAGAAAACCTGTCTCAAAAAAAACAAAACAAAAAATTGGAAAATTATATATTTACATATAGAAAACAATGTGTTTGTATTCATATGTGTGTGGTTAGAGGATACAAATCTAAAGAGGATGGAGAGGATAGTATGAGGGCCAGGAAAGATTTTGTAGAAGGCACAAAGAAAAAAATGGAATAGAAACACAGAAAAGATGACTCATTGAGAAAAAGGACCAAGAGCAGAGGAGTAAATATGAACAATGCATAATAATTCATAACATTATATTAAAAGAAAAACCCATCACTGTGTACGCCAGTCTCAGAAATTAGTGAAATAGAAACAATACCAAAGACACATGCTAGCCTTGATTAGTTCACTGACATTC
Source organism: Microtus pennsylvanicus (assembly GCF_037038515.1). Classification (NCBI taxonomy): domain Eukaryota; kingdom Metazoa; phylum Chordata; class Mammalia; order Rodentia; family Cricetidae; genus Microtus; species Microtus pennsylvanicus. The sequence goes on along the minus strand of NC_134592.1, from coordinate 61,461,778 downwards.
ATGACCCCATTATTTTCCTGACTGTTAAGAGAAGTGTTCAGAAAATCCAAGACGATTTATGTATATTTTTTTCTGTCTTTTCCTGCCTTGGTTTGTGCTGTATATAAATTTTAGGGCCACAATTATATTTAGTAAATTTATACTCTCCAAATTAAGATCACAGCTTTCAATTTGTTTTTCTTTCTCCTACTGCCTCCCCCCCCCCCCCGTGCCTTCCCCTTCCTGACTCCATCCCTTCTGGCCATGCCTTCCTCCCACCGACCTGCCTTTCTTCTCGCTGTTCATGTATCATAAACTCTTCTAGAGTATGTTTTTTTCCAAAGACTCTATGTCCTTTACTGTTCTCCTATCCCAACTTCCTATGTGACTTCTGGGGCAATTTGTCACTACAAAATGGCAACATGTCATTTGCTTTAGAAGAAAACCAGCGATCATCTGTACCCATAAAAGAAGCAGTATTTCGTATTGTTGGAGAAAGTGCAGTAGTTAAATGTAGGCAGGAAGTAGAATTTTTGAAACAAAGATTGTTTTTAGGAGCTCATGTCATACATGGAAATTCCTTTTTCTGCTACACAGGCTATTTGCTACTGTATTGAAACACTGTCAAACAGCAGTGTTCTGGAGTTAAGATCAGACATGTCTGAGAAAAAGAGTAATCTGTCTATCACAGGGCAGAGGCACTAATTCCATCTATTTTTAAATAAGGATATGGGCATTTAAAGTAATGTCAGTTGAAGGAATCATAGCAAAGTGAACTGTTTTTAAATTTTTAAGTATATAATTACCCTTCTTGAAATATGCATCCAGGGTAAGGACAGAGGCACTAAAGACGTTATTTTAAATGATTTAAAAAATGTTTAAAAACAACGATGTAACATGACTTTCTTATTTAAATATTTCAATTTTGTCTTAAATTTATTCTATGAGCTAAATTCGAATATGGTCACCTTTTTTTACCAATAAAATGGCATTTACTCATGTAGATTGCACAATCTCATATACATCAAAAAAACATACAGCATATATTTAACCATAAGAGAACTATGATCCCCAATTAAAGATTCCCTGTGTCATTTGTTGTACTTTTGAATATTCTGCTTTTAAGAACCCATTTCTGGATGCTTCCCTCTATCTTCTCCTGAAAAGGAGATCGAATGGGTCTCCTCACTACTGGTAATAAGAAGGAGAAGATAAACCAGAGAAGTCATTCTTGCCTTTAGGGATTCACCGGGCAAATTGCTGCTTAAAGACTCCTGTCAATAAGTTAACTTCCTTACTGTCGGGAGCAATTCTCTCCTGCTAGGAAGATGGACAAGATGACCTAATAGATCTTTTCTCATCTCAAGATCCAAAGTTGCTTGGCGAAGAAGTGAGCTGGAGCACAGAAATGGTGTCTCAGGTTTGTCTATAAAGTTTAAGCTTTTTCAGTGTTTGAAACTTATTTTATAATTTAGTCAGCTGAAAATAAAATTTCGTTTTTTCCTGTTTTCTCGTATACTGATAATGTTTAAAATAACGACAGTGATTATAATGTAGTTCTGGACTTAATAATAAAAGGTGGAAACTTACTCTGTAGATTTTTTTTTTGCCTCTTATTATTGGTGTTATTTCAGACCGAAGCTTTCCAACCTTCCGTGTCCATATGTATCAGTTATCGGATAGTTATGGCAGAAGAGTTAAAGGCAAAAACATTGCAATCAAATTGGGTTTTATGTATCCCCTCCTACTCAATATTTGTGTTACCTTAGAGACATAACACTGTCCTCTTTCTTTGTCAATATAGTTATCTTAGTATCGGGGATACTAATGGAACATACATCTTGGGGTTATAATGAGGATAAGTGAATTCATTTATATTTAGAAGATGCCAACCCATGCCAAGTATTCTGTCAGCTACTGTTGCTGCAATAAAGCAAATAGTTTCTGTAGTAGAGCTTTGATAATGTTTTACTCTTAAAAATACCAAATTCTCTTACTATAGACATTGAAAGAGAACCCTTATACCCACAAATAAATAGTGCTTCTAATTAATCCTCATCAAAAAAGCCTTTCTATATCACTAGTGAAACCATTAAACACACACACACACACACAAGAAAAATACACAACTGGAGGGAATGAAGCAATGAAGAAAACGTAGAGAGCCCATCACCAGTGATTATATCTACATCAGAGCTTCTACATCTATGGCTCAGGGAACACTCTGGAAGAGGGACCAAAAAAAATATGCTAAGAGCCAGAACACCAGGAAATCTGATGGGAAACAACAATCTGTCTAGAAATTGCTGCATAAACAGGACCAGAAAGAACAATGACAATATCAATAAACATACTAACATAGAAGGCAGGAGGATTTTGCAAGATTACACACTACAAATTACAGCCAATCAATGGCTACTGGGAGAAGGAAGTTTGTTTTTAAATTTATTTATTTATTATGTATACAATATTCTGTGTGTATGCCTGCAGGCCAGAAGAGGGCACCAGATCCCATTACAGATGATTGTGAGCCACCATGTGGTTGATGGGAATTGAACTCAGAACCTTTGGAAGAGCAGGCTCTTAACCTCTGAGCCATCTCTCCAGCTCCCAAGGAAGATTATTTTCTCGTAGGAATAAGTCCCCTTATTGGATGTCCTAAAGAGTGGGCAGCCTTGAAATCATATAAACAAACAAGTACCAGTGATAGACTCAGCAGGTTTTTTTTGTGTGTGTGTGTGTGTGCCTGTGTGTGTGTGCCTCTGTGTGTGTGTGTGTGTGTGTGTGTGTGTGTGTGCCTGTGTGTGTGTGACAATAAGGGTAAAGGAAAATGAGGCTATTAAAGAGAGTGGGGACTATGGGAGGTGTTTCAGGAATGGTAGCTGGAAGGGGTTACAAGGACGAAAGTAAAGGAGGAAAATGATTGTTTCTATTTCAATTAAAATCATATTAAAAAGAAAAAAAGAAAAATGGAAAAAGAAAACACTTTAAGAAGCTACAGGTTCCCAAATTTTGTATTCTGCTGTTATCCTTGAAAAGTTAGAAGAATAGTGTTGATTGAAATAGGAAAGTTACCAAGTCACGGAAAATTTGAAGACTTAAAACAGTGAAGTTATCTTGCGTGTGTGAAGGAAGTGTTTGCAGTGATTTCTAAAAGTCATAATTGCAGGAGTTTCTAGAATTTTGTTTTGTTCTCTTGATAAATTATTTGCAATGAATTACAACCCCTATTATACTTCAAGTGACTTTCCTTAAGTTGACCACCAGCACCGAACACTTGTTCCTTCATGCCATCGCTTCACTGGCTCTAACAAGAGTGTGGCTTCTACGGCTCAGAGCTAACGCATCTCCAGGACACAAACTGTTTTATCCTTTCTTAGGAACTGAACAACTAATGATCTAGACTATGAATTGCTTATAAGTAGTAACAGCAGTTTCTTAGTCTTGGTTTTCTCTCCATATATCAAGATGCTTGATATGGAACAGGTTTTTAATAAATGCTTGTACTTTAAAATTGATTTTCAAAACTGCTTTATCCCAAGTCTCCAATGGCTTTGTCCTAATACCTGTTAGTAATGAAGCCAGGTTAAAGTGGTAGCATATGACTCACTAAAAATATTTTTTTAAGCAAATTGTGGTTTGCCTTTGAAGTTTCCCAACCTTCAGAGATTCAATATGAAACCACATACCAGTGTGGAAAACAGTGTCATGCTGTTGCCATATTATATTGTGTTATAAAATCTGTTTCTGAAATGCCTGAATCAGAGATTTGGGTACAGAGGGACAAAGTCAAACTCTTACTGAGTTTTATGATGTGTGGCATGTAGTAGAAGCATTGTCTATATTTCCATTGTATAACCTGTACTATTAACAACAAAGAGTTTCACCAGAGATATATTGCTTACTCGTTTAAAGGCCAAGATTATTACAGATTCCTTGCACTCTTTGAATGCATCTTTCCCTTTTTTTCTAAAGATTCAAAGTATGCTTTATCAGAGATAGATATGAGCATACAGTTCTACATGATGTCCTTGGGAATAATGTGAATTTCCAAAAAGGAAGTGCTTGGTTGAGAACATTGAGTTTCAAATTCTCTATAAAGAAATTTCCAACTGTGGTGTTTCAGAGAAGTGCTTTTGTCCTTGTACCTGAGTGTATATAGTTGCAGGGACAGTCATCCAATGTATACCTCTTACATGCCTGCTGGGGACAGCTTATGAAGATACTGCAAATCCTCCTTTCCAATCTTTTCACCAATTCCTTTAAAATGTGTGTCTTATTGTTGTTTGTGAAAAGGTACACAATTATAATTTTAGCATCAAATGTTTTTCTATTATTCTTCTCATTGATTCAACTCAGTATCCAATTCAGCAGTACAAAGGAATCAAAATATGTTCCCCAAATTAGCCACTTTTCTTCTCCAAACAGAAGCGTTCTCTCTGAATGCACCTTGCTTTGATACAGTTTTCAAATAACTGGAGGAGTAATTCTTAGGATGACCTGCCTATTGTTAATTCCCTTCAACTTTCCATCTTTCTCCCCCACTCTTGATGCTTCCCTCTTCTTTCCTTCTCAGTGTTAACCACAACAGAAGTGGGACATCTGCTCACAAAAACATTTAGATTGCTAATGATTCCTTTTAACATCTGTCGTACTGCTACTGAGCAGTTGTTGTTTCTTTAAGGAGACTCAAGGGACAAGACCTATGTCACCTTAATAGTGGGTATTTTTTGAAAGTTGTAAGCCCTGTACCTCTGGGAGCCATCCAGAAGTGCCACTGTGCATGTACATAAACTTAATGCTTCAAGTTCTGCAGTTCTTTTGGTCTATTGTGATTTTTTTTGATTAGAGTACTTTGTGTCTGGTTGTTATAATATTTGCTTTTACTTGTCTTTTCACCCTGTTACTCATTAGAATTTCACTTATAAAAGCAAAGATACTGAATTCAAAATAAATCTCATATCTCCCATTGTATTGTCTGTGAACCTTTTATAAATAATGCAAGTAGATTTTTTTATACCAATAACTCAATCTGTTTGATAATTCACAAAAAAATGAATAAAATACTGACTGGAGTCATATTTCTATTTCCTTTCTACTCAATGTATTGTACTTATTCGTAAATGCTTTGCACGAGAAAGAGTAAAAATTATTTACTTTTCAATTTTTCAATCCAAATTATCCTGAAAATCTGGTCCTATTCCCATACTGCAAATACAAGAATGTTTGCCCAACATTTGGGCTACAGAAACAAGAATTTACTGGTGAGATAAAATGTTTTTTACATATTAATAAAAATAGCCCTCTGTTAATTGGACATAGTGGTGATATATCTGGAAGAATTTTTAGAAAGCCATGAGTAATATAACATCATAAACACACCCAAATACAAGGTGGAGATAGCAGTGCTGCTCTGGTTTATTTTACACTCAGTTTTAGGTTTTAGCAAAATGTAATATCTTTAGGACTTTGCTCATTTGAGTTTTATTTCTCAGTTGTGCTCTTGTATACACATATGTTATATGTATACAGCAGGTGGTGACTTCTCTCCTATTACAAATAGTTTTTCTATTCTCATTGTCTTTAATCTGTAAAAAGCCATATTGCAACCTCTGGTGGATGAATCAATTATGACGCTAGTAGCAGTTTTAAAAAAGATCAACCAGTGTCTTTACAAGAATAGATATATTTATAAAATATCTCTTACTTTGCATGATAAGTGAGCACTCTAAGATCAACACTACAAATTGAAAATTAGTTTTCTTCTAATACTTTAATTCATAAATTGTAGCTTTTAAATAAATACCCTCATTAAACTTCAAGTTAAATTCAATAATAACAACATTAAAGAAAATAAGGACCCAAGTTCCTCATGCTTCATTTTGTTTTAGATAAGCATAGGTTGGGCATAAGTTCTCTGACATTTTAGATGTTCTGCTAAAGAGGTTTGTTTTTTTTTTTTTCAAAAACTTAAATCACTCATTGTCTATGAAACTGACAAAGTGGCAGCTGTTCTGACTACATGTTTCCTCTGGGATGAGACAGGTGATTTCATGTCAAGGCACAGAACTTAAGAAGAGAATGGTATCGGCTCCTCTTTCCTTCCTACTTATTTTGTGAGTAATATCATATTGCTACTTTCATAAGCATTGGATTTAAAGAGTTGTAGTCAGTGAATATCCATTGGCAAAAAGAAATAATGGCTATTTCTTTTCTAAAAGAGTTTATTTAATTTTTATTCTATGTATATTTGTTCAGGAAGTGTCAAGTCAGTCGTCCTCATCAATTTAGACTATGAAAACCCAAGACGGACAATTTCAAAAGACCCTCCATATATGACATGCTTTAGCCTTGCCAGGGCATAAATTTCAATTTTTAAAACTTTCTATGTATTTTGGTAATTTGTCAGCATGCATGTCTGTGTATAGTTGTCATATCCGTTGTACCTGTAGCTACAGACAGTTGTGAACTGACATGTGGATGCTGGGAATTGAATCCTGGTTCTTCTGGAGAGCAGCCATATTTCCAGCCCTAAATGCTACTTTTTCACTAGCTCCTGTACTCACATAGAAGGCTTTAAGAGAACACAAATGAAAATATGGCATCTGATATCTGTTATTGAAAGTCTTCTGATTCCAAGTATGTATGACAAAAACTTAGAATACTGTATTTTTCAGTTACATTAAATTTCCTTTCATAATTAAGTTATCATTTAATTATATGAAATATTTCTATTTTTAAAAGACAAACACAGATATGTTAAATATATGTTGAGTCGAAATTTAAAGATGTATTAATAGCAAGCTGTATATCATATACTTATAAACCAAGTAGTCTATAAACTAAGACAGCGGACAAAGAGTAAAGGTTAGCTTGTTCTATGTAGCAATATGTTCTCCTTAAATCTTGCATTCACATATATATGTGTGTGTGTATACATACATATATATATATATAAATTCAAAGTATATACATTTATATGAAATAAAGTTTTCAGGAGTATATATTTATATATGTGAATGAATATAAATATTTATATGAATGCAATTATATATATATAATTTCTTCATATAGATTTATACTCGTATATATTTGTCTCAAATTAATGCACTTATTACTGAACTATCTCTCCCCCATAAAGTTGCTCATAGTTAGGATTAGGTCCAGTAATTTTGAGTCATATACAATGATACATTTTAGATTAGGTATAAGGGACTTTAAACAATCTAAAGGAGTCTAATATTATTTTAGGCTCTACCAGTCGAGAGATCTCCCAGGTCAGACTTTGTTTCATCAGTTTCCTAGGTCCAAGTTATCTCTCTTGACCTCTATTTAATAATTTTAAGGCTTTCTTCATTCCTCATTTTTTTCTTTCTTTACCATGTATGAAATGCACATACATCTTGCAGTTGACAGACTCCATCATGATAGCATAGATAACAATCAGTGAACAAAAATGACAGTGTATTTTACTGCATCTTAGAATCAATAAACATGGTAAGTTGGTACCAAAATACAATGAAATTGGTTGTATTGTTCCTAATTTTTCCTTTTAAGAAACAGCTGATACTTGATGCTATTTTTTTTTTGAGTTACGATACTGAAATCTATTCACTAAAATATTTAATTGATCCTTTTCTTTCCCTTTTAGTTTCCTTTCAGTCAATTTTCCAGGTTACTGATTTAAGAGAAAATAAAACAAAATTATCCTGAAGGCCAACACCTGATGGGAAAGGTAATGTCTATTTGTGTTTATTATTCTTAGAAAGACATTATCCTTCATTTTACTTCACTTAGGGCACCAATAGCAAAACTTGCTGAACCATTGAAACTGTTGAGTTTACTTACATAGGGTGGGTGAAGAGTTACAGGGGCATGGGTGACCCCAAGTGCTCATCACTGTACAATTATACCCCATTGTGGATGCCAGCATCATGAAAACTGCAGACTGGAGCCCCCTTTCTGTACACATTCTTCTTTATCTGATATATTTTAGTATCTGATAAGGTCACTTGAAGCTGGGATAAAACATGAGGGGATACAGTCTGAAATCCCATGCAAAAATTCTGGTACCTTCCCTTAATCCTCCTACTACAGATTGTCAATAGTTTCACCACTGTTATCATAGACCTCTGTATATTTTGCATTGCTCATATCATTTAATTGTTGTGGCTACTAGGCTAAGGTGGTCCAAACGATGAGGGGATGGTCAATAATACTGTACCTAGAGGGAAGAAAATGATACAGCAGTATTGCTAGATCACTATATCACTATACTCACTGAGTCAGAAAACATTAAATATGATACATTCAAATGTGTTTTCATAGTACACCATCTGAAATCATCTACCATATGCTTAGACAACACCTAACTGGGTGAACATCATTTCTATACAAATTTTTAAACTTTAGAAGTCCTAACCCATTCAGGAAAACTTTTCATATGCATCCATATGACATTTGGTAGAGCTTTAGACAGAGAAGTTTATTTTTTTTTATTTCTTTAAAATTATTTATTTATTTATTATGTATACAGAGCATTCCTTCCATGTATGCCTGCAGGCCAGAAGAGGGCACCAGACCCCATTACAGATGGTTGTGAGCCACCATATGATTGCTGGGAATTGAACTCAGGACCTTTGGAAGAGCAGACAATGCTCTTAACCTCTGAGCCATCTCTCCAGCCCCAACAGCGAAGTTTATAATGGAGACTTTTGTGAGTTTCCTCTGGGTGTCTGCACATTCGTCTGGCAAAGCATCAGTTCTACAGCCTCGGGCACTAGCTTGTCTTTCTTCCCATTGCTGTCAGTGGGGGAAATGAAAAACATTATATACACGATGTGGCCCTGGGTCTGCTTTATGTTCCGAACTCAGTGGCGTAAAAGATGTGTTTGGGGAAATCTTTCTAGAAACTTAACATCAGTAGCAATGACAAGAATGCCATCCATTAGCCTACTTTTATTCATTTGTAGGAGAAAGCCAGGAATTGGAATTGGCAAGCCAATTTATGCCTTTTTCAACATTTACATCTTTGTATTTGAGGGAGATGGCAGCCCTCTCCATTTAGCACCACTCAGAGTCCCTTGGGTATACCGCTGTCACGCTGCTGAGTCTCAATGCCTTGCAGTGTCTAGTCTTGCTAGCTTTAGTGTCAGGTACTCTATCTCAGAGGACATGTACATGGTTGCATATGTTCACAACCTCGACATAAACACATAATATTGCCAAGTTTGAATGCAATAAGCACATACTAAACAAAGCAAAGCTGAATCATCTTTTCATACACAAAGCAAAGAAAATTGAATTACGTACAGTGTGATTCTGCTTTATGCGTATTTTGAATAGGCAACATTTAGAACTCATTTTAATCGTCCAACTCTTTAGAAAGGTCACAATCATTATATGTTTTTCTTGGACTGTTTAATTCTTTGTTCCCATTTACAGGGCTGCCTTCATTAACATTCAGAAATAAAATGATAGAAAAATTCATGGACGTAGGCAGCCTTCAAAAGAGCAATTCTTGCAAAGCCTCAGTAAGATGCGTAACCACCATAAAAATTAGGGAGACTTTAGTAGAATTTATTTTAAATTGTTGCTAGAAATCTTAAAATGTAGTTTGAGAGGAACACTGACATTGGCAAGGAATAAAGGAAAAGGAATACAGAAATTGCTACACAACCATTTTCTTCATTTGTATTTATTGTATTTGATCCTGACGTTTTGGTAAAAATTCAGGCAGCTCTCAAGGAATACACATTAACAAAGAGGATAAATAATAATTATTTCCTTCAAATTTAAAGTTCCCCCATTTTATGTCTTTGTTCATGAAACAGGTTTGAAGGAAAGCAAAGGCTAGCTCTTAAGCCAGCCAAACGTTTTACTCCCACCTTGTGGCGGTAAGAATGTATGGCCAGTTTCTCAAATATAAGTCATCAGAATTTTGGTGCAAAATGATTTTTCTCTTAACCACTGATGAAAATGGGATGGTTTGAGTCTGAATTTCATGATCTATTAAATCTGGAGGCCTAGAGACAGGACTCTCTCTCTCTCTCTCTCTCTCTCTCTCTCTCTCTCTCTCTCTCTCTCTCTCTCTCTTTCCCCTTCTCTTTGAGGCTGGGTTTCTCTATAGCTTTGGAGTCTGTCCTGGAACTGGCTTTGTAGACCAGGCTGGCCTCAAACTCACAGAGATCTTCCTGTCTCTGCCACTGAGTGCTGGGATTAAAAGTGTGCACACCAACAAGCAAAGCAGCCAAGACCGATGTGAATGCTACTACAGAACAAATCGGGTTCCTTTGTTTCTTTGAGCTTAGACATAAGAAGTAAAGAAAATTTATGAGTATCTACACAACAACAAGCATTCATAACAACAGCCAGAGAAAAAATAAATATTAAATATTCCCCCATGGCTGGAGAGATTGCTCAGGGGTCAGAGCACATACTGCTCATTCCGAAGACCTGAATTAGGTTCCCAGCACACATGTAAGTTGTCTTGCCAGCTTTGATATATCCAACGCCCTCTTGTGTTTTCTTTAGGAACATGCACCCAAGTGCACAAGCCCACACACAGACACACAGATGCACACAAAGAAAAATAACCGTCTTGAAAATTATTTAGCAAGTCCTGTTTATGAATACAGCATATCTTCTTACGGGTCTTGATTTAAAATTAAGTGCAGAGGAAAAGCCGTGACTCGAGTGATGCTGCCAGGCAATACTCTCTGCAGAAGTGTCAGGAATGTTGAACTCAACTACTCTTTAGGCTTTCCTTTTCCTTTTGGTGCATAGAGAAATGTAGAAAAGGTACATACACTCAGAACGCTCGAGAAATTACTAAAGACCTTTGCAATGCAAGTAATCTGTTTTTACTTATCAGGTTATAATGCCATCCGTGGTGAGGCAGATCCACCATACAATCCCACTATTAAAAGAGAAAGAGAAGGAAGAAAGCCTTCATAGAAATTTTTGGCATGTATGGTCAATGCTAAGAAATTTAACTGCAGTTCACCCTCCAGTGACGGGAACTCACCTTGATTATGTCTTACCCTCTGTGATTCTAAGAATCTTATGCCCTCACCCTTATGTGTGCTTTTATTTCTTTTTCTTTTTGTTTCATTTGTCATATTTCCCAATTCTGCTTCTTACTGGCTGGTCTGAAATTCTTTTCTGTGTTCAAACGAGAAATCACTAGTTGGCTTAAGCTGATGTCCCTGAAACAAAAAGGGAAGTCCTTAGACAGCTAAGGAGTTGACAGAATGGAGCTATCTCCCTATGACAGAAAAGCTTTCATTTGATATCTTAAAAATATTATTAATATTATTATTATTAATTATCACCTCAAAGTGTCCAACAGAATTCCTGTGTTGGATTCTCCTCATACATGGACTTTTACTTTCTCCTAACAGAGTTTAACATCCATTTTGTGTTTGAGAGGAACCGTTCAACAAGGATATAAGAACATCTTCATTTTCCGATAAAGAGAATTTGGAACCCAGAGCCCTTCCCTCTCATTACATCTTATTCAAAGGCACAGATGCCTGGCTCTTTGTGCAACATCATCATTGCTAGGCAATGTTGGGAGACACTTTCCCAAAGTTCTCCAAAGCTGAAGTGGTTCAGTCTCAGATTAGCTTGTGATTAGTAAAATCAAAACAGGGACTCAGTTGCTCTTACAGGTAAACATCACGTGGAGCTTAGGGGCATGTGGTCAGATATCTTTTGTTGCCCCTTGCTGTGGCGAAGCATAAGGAATGGCCTAATTTATGAAAAGAAATGTCTAGTTTATTTTAACTCAGGCAGTCCCTTAAAAAATATCCCTAAAGAAAAAAGGTATTTAGAAAATGCTTCTTCACCATCTTTACATACATTTATACAAATTTTTGATGCCTTCCAGTCAGCATGGATCTAGAAGGGCTGTGTTTTAAGGGCACTTCAGCTTTCAAAGAGCCCAGTCTCAAAATTGTTGTCTTCCATTCAGATATCTACATTTTCAATCCTAAAAAAATAAATGAAGATGAGTTTTCCAGCATTCAACAATTATGTTCACTATCTGATTTATTTAGTTTGATTTTTTATAAAGTACATTTTCACCAGTATGATTATCTTAATATTTTCTTCAAAGAATTTTTTTGACAAGAAAATTAAGATAACTCTTTGAGGTATAACCTGAGAGTCACTAAAATTATATATATATGACTAATGACAGTTTTGGCTCTGTTTTCAGAAGCTGAAACACAAGGTTTTAAGTGTGCCTTGCTTTCCTTGCAAGCATCTCTACTTCACATAACTTAGTTTAAAATCTATATTTAAAAGTCATTTAATTAATTACAGATCTACTTTATACTGCTCTATCCTGGAATTGTTTCATAGGGCATAAGCAAGGAATTGTTTGAACCTGAACTGAGGCCCTAAAGACTAAGAGAACTCTTCAGCATGTTGCAAGCAACAAGACATTGTGCCACCCTCTCTGCAGCTACGGACAAACTCAACTTAGTCTTGCTTCAATTCCTCTTCATCTGCTATTGCCCCACCGCTATTTAAAAACATACAGCATCAACAAAGGAAGAATATTTTTGGTTTAGTGTTTGTGGTATGTGGTTCCCTACAATGGTGCACCAAGACATCAATGCCTCTATTACAAGACCAAGGATGGCCTGGTATTTCAGAACATTAGTTTCCTTGTTTTTCCAAAGGAATGAGAATCAGAACATAGTAAAACAAAGCCAAAGTAGATTTGTTTACAATTTGGCTAAAATAGTGAAAGGAGAGGGAGAAAAAAAACCTTTATCTCTTAATTCTACTTCCTATCATACAATTTAGAGAAAGTCACACGACATATATTTATACAGCATGACCAAGGTTTTGGCTGAATCTGAGCTGAGACTATAAAGATTAGGGGAACTCTTCAGCATGTTGAAAGCATATTTTCACACACACACACACACACACATTCAAACAAATATATGTATATATGCATACATACACACACATACATACACACACTCCAACAGGATCACAGATTCTAGCCTGGAGTTGGTCACCTTGATCCCAGGTAGCTTCTAATTTCCATTCTTTTATACACAGAAAAGACAACTTTTTATCCATGACGAGCAAAGAAAATGAGATAGACACTCTGACTTTAACACTCCACAACACACACAAACACACACACACCAAACAGACACACACACACAAACACGTAAACACAAAAAAAGAATTAAAAATAACTTTCGAAAGTGCAGTCTCTGGGGCTTTATGGATTGGTCATTAAGATCTCCATCACTCTGGGCCTGGAAGAGATTTCTTCCTTATTTTTCTTTTCATTTATTTCTTTTCTGTTCTTTATTTTCTTTATGCTTTATTGATTTTTGGTTAACTTAAAAAATAACATTTTATGACATTTTCATAAACAAGTTATTGCAGTTCAATTTTATTTCCTCAAACCCCTTCCCTCCCATTGATTCACTTTATCCTCATGAATAGTTTTCCTTATGTCTTTGTGACACAGAGACCACTACCATTTCTAGCCCTCGCCTCACCCCTTCTCCTTAGAAATGTTCTTCACATGTCATTGTCTCCTTTCTAGTTAGATGTTCCACATGCACGCACAACAATATAGAATCTACGTTACAGGAAGCAAGTAACATTTATCTTATTGAGTCTTATTTGCTTAACAGTTTTGAATGTTATCCATTTTCCTGCAAATGTCATTCATGTTTATAGCTGAAGAGAATTTTATTGTGGCTATGTACCAATTTTCTTTATCTAGTCAGCCATTGATGGCTATCATCCAAACAATAAATAGGCTAATAAACTGAATAGATAGTACTCAAAGAAAGAAATACACGTCACCACTAATATTTGAAAAAGTGATTCACATTTTCAGAACAGAAGCCTCCAGGGAATACAAGTTAAAACTGTTCTGAGATCATATCTTATTCCAGTCAGAAGTGCTATCACCAAGAAATCAATTCACAACAAATGCTGGCAATGATGTGAGAAAAGGGACATACACACTCTTGGTGGGACTATAAACTGGTACTGTCACTATGAGCATCAGTATGGAGATCATTAAAAAAGAACAAAAGTGCCACACATATAGATGTATACTGAGATATTCCAAGTCATGACTCCAAGTCCAGGTGCACTGCTGCTCTCTTAGCAAAAGCAGAGAAACAGCTGCTCTGGCTGGGTGCTATGTCTCTAGGTGCTATGTTGTAAAGGATGGAAGCATTTTTCATCTCTCCTTTAGAGATCAGTCACAAGTTCTGTCCCCAACATGTCAGTCAACTACACTGTTTACGATGAGTGATATAAAACTCTTAGTCTAACAGCCACAGGGAAAGGCACAAACGACCATTTAGAAAAGTCACCTTCTGCCTGAGCTCCAGCATCTGATCATTGTTATGCTGACTTCTGGATGTAGTTAGTAAATAAGCTCAATCAAAGGGCTACCACTACAAAAGCTCAGACTCCTTACTGCTTTAAAAAGTTTTATTGCCTTTGTTTTTTTTCTTTTTCTAGGGCACTTTACTTAGTAAAATTAAATTTATCTGAGCTGAGAAATTAATGTTTTGATGGAGATAGTATAGCTATAATGTACCAACATACATATGTTATGTAATGTCTTCATCTTCTTAAATATATCTATCTCCTTGAACATCCATCAGTTCTTTGTTATGAGAATATTTTAAATATTTTCCAACATATTACTGTCTTCAGAATTTGTGTATCAAATACCTTATTTTTGTTTTCTTATATGAATTTCATATATTCTATGGAGAATTTTACAGACTGGAGCAATCTGAGAAAAAAACTCTGCAATAATTTAAAGTTATGTGAGGTTAAGCAATCTTTAGTCAGAGTTATTAGACTTCATGCTTGTCTGCAATTGCCTGTCTTGAAAGAAGTGAATGTCAGCGTTTGAATTCTTTAAGACTGAGATGAATTATTTAAGATTAAGAAGGAAAGAGACTGGGGGAAGCTTCATGAAGATTACAAAACAGCAGATGCATGTTTGCTGGGAAGGAATGGAAAGCCCTGCCTTCCTTGGGCTCCTTGGATCAGGCAGAGCATATGTGAGAAATGCTAGCAGCATACAAATGTAAGAGGAGCCAGTGCTGTGTACATGTCCTCTAAGAGCCAAGTGTTTAGTGCCCCAGAAGATGCTTAGACTTTCCTTCAGCTCACAACCCCTCTGCCATTCTTGGGTGTGCTCTCTCCTTTTAACAAAGCATGTTTATTTGCTTGTAGCGATGAGCCCTTAGTTCATTCCTTTCTACAGGCCCCTAGAGACTGTACACTGAGATATGTGGAGCTACACTCAGAGCTGTACCTGTAGCCAGGAGCAAGAAGCTCCTGAAGCTGCAACTTGAAATTTGATGCAGTTACTCAGTGCTATTAGGCTGTCACTTAGTTTTACAAAAGAGCAACACAGAAATGTACACATGCATGTACACACACACACACACACAGAGAGAGAGACAGAAACAGAGACAGAGAGACAGCTAGAGAGACAGACAAATATAATGATATTCCTGTTTTTTAAACTCGAATACTGTATAAGCAATCTTTCAAATGTGCCATAGTCTTGGTTTCTTTAATTTTGCCTAAACATATTTTAATTATATGTGAACCCTTTACTTTTCACCTCTTTCTATAGTAGAATAACTATATTCAGAAAATAATTGAAATCAACACAGGATTTGTGCTTTTTTATTTTCCCAACCCTGTGCTCTTCAAAATCACCTGCTTGATTATTATTATTTGCTTTTTATAATCAAAATCTAAGAAGTGAGTTTTCTGACAAAGCAGTCTAATTTGAAAGTTGTATGAATACAAAGAACGAAACAAAACAACTACCACCAAACGTTTTCCGTGTTCCAAAGTACCTGAGTGCGGTTGGAATTTAAGGTTAGTGAATGACCAGGTGACAAGGAAGGAGAGAGCGACTCCACGGGGGGAGTGCAGTTTGGAGTCAGTAGCACAGGGCAGGGTGCTCCGACTGAGATGAAGTGACATGGTGCTCACATCTGTTTTTAAGGAACACCTTCAACAGGCTTTGTTTGATACAGATTTGGCCAGAAATCCATCTCTTAAAATTAAAATCAAACAAAAGCATCAAAACAGGCAAATTTTCTTGATAATGTGTTTATTTTATGCAATTCTCTGGAGTATCAAATGGCTGGGTCTTTATGTGAAATCACTGAGTAGAACATGATTATTTCAAATCCTGTAAAATTTACAAAGCATTTTATTTAAAAAAATACAGAATGTAAGACATTGTGTACTTCAAAACGTACTCTGAACAGCTCAAGTAAAGAAATAAGATGAAATACCTATCTAGATAATTTGATAAGATGCCGTCCAATTCTTTACTTCAAGTATGTGATTCTTTGACCCACTGAGGACCAGAGTTTTCTGTGTTATCTCAGTCTGGAGCCAGACCCTGTGGGGGATCTGAAAAGGCAATTGAAACCACAGTGGGAGACTTGTTATTGGATTTAAACAGAAAAGAAAAGAAAACAAAAAACAAAACTCATATCTGGTGTTACAGCAGCATCTGGGAAGGTCAGTTTTGTTGAGGAGTGGATACTTAATAACAAGTATCTCTTCATAAGAAACCACTTGGAGCAGTAATTGACTTCTTGTGCTTTAGGTCCTCATGACTGTGTGTTCTCATCAGCACTTCATCCCACATCCTACATTGCCACTGAACCATGTCTGGTGAGAATCAAAGAACCTGAGATAACGAAGGGGGCTCTGTAGCCGACAGCTGCTTTTATAGAACCATTGCCAATATCTATACACGATGAAAAACCCTCTAAGAATGCTGATATCTGACCCTTGCAATACTTATCTAGTAATGTCACGGTGTAACTGCCAAAAATTATTCTTCCCTCACAGGCATCTTTATAAGTGCTATAAACTCAAACAGCACAAGTAGTTCAACTTTCTGTAAAATTCTTCCTCAAAGCTTGCTCTCTGTGTCTAATTTAAACCATTTCTGTCAAATCTCTACGCAGCATTATTGGTAAGATTCTGATTAACTAACAAACACACTCTCCTTCAAATAAGATCAGAAAGTCAAAGAGTGTCTACGGACTTACATATACTCTCAAGCTTTCTTTCTTAGAAACTTTCTAAGAGTTTCTCTTAGCTAGATGCTTCACATGACTTAGCAGATGGCAATAGTGCTTAAGTAAAGTTCCAGAAAAGTGAATCAGGCCATGAAGCAAAATGTCAATCATGGTCTGTTCCCATAGATTAGTCATTAGACAGTAGGTATTAAATTTTCTGTACAAGTGGTGCTCAGGCAGTTCTGACAACAAACCAGGTTCAGATGGACAAGGGCAGTCTCTTAAGACTGCACTGAAACTTTTGAAAATAACAGAGCTAAAGGCTGGTTTCATTTAGCAATATAATATTAAAGTAAGCCAACACGGATTTCTTAGTTATGTGTCTAATACTGTGATAAAATACTATGACCAAAAGTTACTTGAAGAGAAAAGCGTTTATTTTCTTACAGTCCAAGTAACAGTCCATAACTGAAGGAACTCAGAGGAAGAATTCAAGGCAGGAATTAGAAAGTAGGAACTGAGACAACTCTAGTGGAGCAGTGTTGCTTACTGACTTGCCACCTTAGTTTGTTCAGTGACCAGGAGCATCAACTCAGGGATGTTACCACCCATGGTATTCTGGGCCTTCCCTAAACAGTCAGCAATTAAGTAAACTCTCTACAGGCTTGCTAAGTGTCAATATTATGGAGGAGGCGGTTTCTCAATTAGGAGTTTTTCTTCCCAGAAAAGAAAAGTTTACATCATATTGACATAAAACTAGCCATCACAAGGGGAAAAGAAACTAACAAACAGTCAAATCAACAAACAACACAAAAACTCTCTGATTCAGAATAGCAAAAACCAAACAAACAAACTGACAGACATCTTCAGATTTTTGCTTTAAAACCTTACTATAATTCAAATAAGTTATCTTGTAAAAATGTTTTGAGATCTGTACATGTGTAGAAATGTAAATATTGTTATTTCTGTTAACAAGCACACTTCCCATTCTGATGCTCAATTTTGATTGTCAACTTTAAGAGATTGAAAACAAACAAACAAAAAAATAAAACGAACAAAATGAACAACCTCATCGCTGAGAGAAGCCGCTCGCATGCTAAGAGGAATTAATAGTTTATACCAGTTAGACAGAGGTGCAAAGTCCATTTGCTATGGTCAGCACTATTTCAGAGGCTGGGGCCTCGCCCTGCATGTAAAGAAGACACTGAACATCACATTCTTCTCTCTCTGCTTCCTGATTGTGGATATAAGAAACCAGCTGCTGCAAGCCACTGATTATATAATGTCACTACCATAATTAACTGTAGCATAACTAGAAGCCAAAAACATTCTTCTTTTGTTCAGTTTTATTTTTTTTGCTAATTTTTTTTGTTGCAGTCACAAATAAATATCAGGTTGTGCAAAATTAATGGTTTTTTCCATTGTTGAAGTTTGTAGTTTGGTATGTTCTCAAATGAATGTGGTTATGCTATGCATCACTTCAATGTTCAGTTCATTGTTAGTGACTTATCACTTGCTGCTTACTTTACTAAGGGAAAGATATAGGAAAAGAATCTTAAACTCACAGAATTGTATTATTGAATTCCAAGTGGATCTAAAAGCACCAGAGACAATTCACAGAGA
Source organism: Microtus pennsylvanicus (assembly GCF_037038515.1). Classification (NCBI taxonomy): domain Eukaryota; kingdom Metazoa; phylum Chordata; class Mammalia; order Rodentia; family Cricetidae; genus Microtus; species Microtus pennsylvanicus. Next base: position 61,443,101 of record NC_134592.1, on the reverse strand, counting down.
CAAGCATAGTGGGCAGCATTGGAAGTTGACAATGATCCTGTGAAAACAATCATAGAAGCTACACAACTGAATAATAAGTTATCAAATATCTCCTTGTGGGCCATTCAGTGGTCATTGAGCATTTGAAGCAAATTGGGAAGCATAAGATGCTCAGGAAGTAGGCACCTAATGAACTGGCTGAATATTTTAAAAATTATCATTTTGATTAACTATCCTCTCTTATTCTATGCAGTGACAATGACTAATTCTTGATAAGATGATGTCATGAGTTGAAAACGAGATTTTATATGACAAGTGGCTGTGACCACCTCAGTATCTGAACCAAAAAGTAACTCCAAAACTCTTTCCAAAGCTAAAATATCATGGTCAATGTTTCCTGGTGAATTGCTAGTCTTAAGCTCTACAACACTATGCTCCTGTGAAACCATTAATTTAGAGGCATGTGTTCAGGAAATTGAGGCACGTCAAAATCTGTAAGAGGTGGAACAAGCTGTAGTTATCAGTAAAAGCTAAGACTTTATCATACTGATTACCCCCCCACAAATAGTGCTTCTAAAGTTGAGTGAATGGAGCTACCATGCTTTCTCGCAAACACTACATCGTCCGATTTCTCATCAAATTATTGTCACTTTCAAAAACACCTCCAAAACTGTTTATTTGTTTGTTTTTATGAGGGAGGCATAGAAAATGCTTCCATAACCAGCAGAGCACAAAAAACACTTTTGTCAGTTTGATAAATTCCCCCCCACCCAAAAAAAATAGATTTTTACCATTACAGGAGTGAACAGACTTCTTTCTCTTTGGCAAGAGTATGTTCATTGTGTTGGCTCCTACTTTGACAAATAAAGATGAGATCAAGGCAAATTACAATGCTTTAAAATTCACTATCTGAAGTGGTAATATCTTTTGTACCAAAACAGTAATGGACCTGTAAAAACAAAAGTCTCCATCAATGGCAAGACCTTAAGCTACCTAATGGTTTCTATCAGATGGAAAAAGCCATTGCTACTCATCAGGCACCCACTATGTATGTGCACAGAACTCACAGGACAGACATTTATGCCTTTGCAATGATTTACACTGTGGTTATTCTTTCTACTTACCAATTTAAAACGACGTATGAACTGTATATATCCTGTACACACACACACACACACACACACACACTTCATTTTATCTTGATGCATATCTAACAGTGGCACGGTATTAGCTCAGCATATATTTGACAAGATCATCACTTTCAGAAAGGATTTTATTTTTCTTGAACAAAAGAATTCACATTTCATTTTTGCTTTAAGATAAATATTTTATAAAAGGCTGTTGTAAATTTGGAATTAGTAAAGGTAACCAACATTTGATTAAAAATATATTATAACAGCAAAGTCCACAGTTGTAAACTATATCCTGTGTGACATTGTGGGTAGCAAAGACTGCTGACTAAACAGGACAAGCCAGTTAATTAACTAATATTGTAGGTGGACTAATTGGTTTTTGTCAATGGATGTTTAATGATAATTTCTCTTCATCTATGAAGACTCCAGTTTTAGCAAGCATATCAGGAATATGCTGATTATACGGAAACATTAAGGAATATTGATAATCAGTGCATTGACAAGGGGTTTTATTTCTATGATAAATGCACAGATTATATAACTACTTCATCAGGGCAATTGCAACTCAACATTAATAGCACATTATCTGTTTCAAACTAAAGACACTATTATTGTTATTTATCAGAGTATGTAGCCACATATAAACTCAGTTGGGAGGAAAGATGCAGAGTTCACACTAACTGTAATTCAAAAATTTTCAAAGTATTGCTAATTTTAGTTAAAATATATTTGTCATTCTTCATAAGATACAACTGATATACTTGAGAAATTGCTGCAAATTGTAGTTTTATGCTATCGCTTACTGTTTTGCTCTCGAAAAAACATGTGAACTTTCTCGGTTTCTCCTCCCCCGATACTCTCTTGTATTACAGACCAGGTTTTTGCCTGGCCTCACATTCTCTCACTATTTCTTTTGCATTTCCCTGTTTCTAGGAATAGATGTCTTTGCTCCTTTTCTGTGACTGTGATAATATACCCTGATAAATGCGACTTAAGGAAGGGTTGGTTTATTCTGGCTCTGAGTCCATTCTTGGTGAGGAAGTGCCGGCAGTCGAGTTTGAGCACCTGTTCACATTATGTATGCCCTCAGAAGACAGGGGCAAATGTGTGCTCAGCTTCCTCTCTCTATTCTCAAAATCCTCTGCCCCTGCCGAGAACACACCCACAATTAAGGTGGGTCTTCCCACATCAATTAACGTCTTCAAAACAGTTCTCCGCCGACATGCGCAGAGGTAGTCTCTCAAGTGATTCTAGATTCAGCCAATGGATGATGGACACTAACCATCAAAAAAGGTCTCTTTTTTTCTTTGGTTTCTGGAAGTTTTGGTTTCATCCCTTTTCCCTTTCCAGGAAATCTTTATGCATACTTCTTTTCTCTTTCTCACATCATTGGCTCCCTTGTGTTTAGTCAAATTTCAGTCATCTCATGTGGTTTGGCTTATTCACTATCACTCTTGAACTTAATATACAATTTCCTTTCCAGAGAGATGTCTTGAAAAAGAGGCTTAAAACTGTGCTTCTCAGAGGAAGATTTTCTTTGTTATGGATTTTGACAAGAAACTCTCCACTACTCCATTGCTTTCTGAAGAGGTGATTTCTAACTAATTTTTGCCTTGACCCTTCTTTTACGTAGGAGGTTCTCTGCATTTTCAATCAGTAATGGTCTTAATTATTTTCATTCTGCACTTTTAATTGCATTTGGAGCTATAAAATTTCCACTTCAAATGATCATGTCTGTAAATAATTGTATGGAAATGTACCAAAAGTGTTATTTTAGACTAAAAATTAATGTAAGTTGATTGTCAATTGCATTATTTAATTAAAACCTAAATCCAATGTGTTCTCTCCTCGTTATTGTACTTTCCATCAATGTTATTTGGGGAGCAAATGTTTGTTCGGACTGCCACTTCTTTTTGCAACTTGACTCTCTATAAGAGGTGAGAAACTCTGTTGCCTCCATAGAATTGAACATCACCTAACTACTGTTTGTTTCCAAGAGATCTCTCAGTTCTCTGCAATATCTGCAAAATATCCTTTCAAATCAGCTAGGTTATGAACACTTTCCAATTTTGATCCAGTTCTCAGAGATGCTTCAAGTAAATGTGTGAAAGGACAAACATGCCCATTGCCACAACTCAATGCTGCTGCCATTAAAGGCAGTGGTGACCATCATTGCTGTCTCTCTGAGCAAGATCTGAGAATGCCAGGAAGCACTCGTAAAATTCTGCCTTCTCTATAGTACTGAAACAGGCAAAGCCTCAAAAAAAAAAAAAGTCCTTATTTAACCACTGGTCCTCTTTCAGATAACGCCCATGATGATAAAAACTCTGTAAGTATTAGGATTGTTTGAAATTTTTTATTGATAAACTATGAGTACCAAGAACTGGCACTCATGAAGTAGGTGTTCACAAAACATCCTTTAAGCAGTTAAATAAATATTGTTTCTTGATAAATTAAAGTTTTGCATACTCTTATACATTTAACTTTTGATTTTATCTCCTCTGTTATTAATGTTACGTCATGGCTACGTATTTTACCTATTTACATTGTCAAAGAAATGCACAATAAATTATTTGTCATGTTTACTATCGACCTTTGTCACATTAAGCCTGTTATTAAACTTGATACATTATTTTTAATCCAATCTAGTAAGTTTTATATTATAATTGGATATTTCAAACAGTTGTCATTTCTTTTAAGAAAATTATTTCTTCTTCAAATTTTTCTTTTCTTTTTGTTTGGGTTTCATGAATCCATGAATACCACTTTGATGAAGAGGATTCTTTTTAATCAACAGAACTTTTGATGTTACTTTTCTTTAAAAGGTTACCTTCTCTTTTTTATGTTCAATATATGTTGTGTGCACATACACATTTTTTATTACTTTGAAATAAAAGATCAATCTGTCTGTCCACTGAAATGTTTGTTCCTTCTTGTTTTTCCCAAAATATGTATTTTATATGTTCTCATACCATATTAGAGGTTGTATTTATAACATTTAAAGTATGCTGCTTCTACCTAGAACTTTTGAGTTCACCACAATCAATTACTTATTGGTATTGTAACTTGTTTTGATGTATATTTATGTAAGTATTAAGTAGTGTAGTCTTACAGATTTGGAGGCAGGAAACTTTTTACTGAATGCTTCACGTCATCTCCCATACCTCAGTATCTCTGCTCTAATTCATGTGTAAGTTGATTATAATTTCTCATCAAGAATTTACCACAAGAAAGTGGACACAGTGGAAAATTACAAGAAGTATTACAGACACTCACAGTACAAGGAGAGAAGAAAGAGAATAAACTAATTTATGGTAATCAGAATTAGTTACTTCCACAGGTACAAAGACTTCTTTAAATCTCATTTTCTCCAACTTCTTTTGAAGAATTCTAAAATGAAGTGGTAAGATCATTCTCCTGTTATGAATCAGACATGACAGTGAAACAAAATGAAAGAAAAATGAAACTAGCAAAATAAGCAACTATGAAAAATAGGGTCAGACTGAAGAACAGGATTTATAAATTGAGTTTCTCATATCAGAGCATGGGGATGTTTGAACAAATTTGTTGTTTTTGTATTGCTCCCCTTCCTTTGTTTGTTTTGTTTTTCATATTTGAACTCTGGTTTAGTTGAACACATCACCAGAACTGTGTATAGAGAGAAAATAAGAAAGGAAATCTACATTTTTAAAACTATTTGCACTTCTGTACATGAACATCACAGGGAACATTCGATGTTGGTACAATTAAGCAAAATTAAACCAATACTGCTTATGTCAGAAAGAGCTTGCTCCCTGTATAATCTCTTCCATATTAACCACAAAACCATGAAAATGCATGGAATGGTAATATTTTTAGAGATACCTTAGGGACATGACAGGAAGAAAGATAATGAAGAGGTATTCTTGGGGAAAGAGAGTTCTGTATTGCAGGGAGAAGATTTTAGCTTAAATTGTATATAAGCAGTTGAATCATGTCTCTACTCATGACCTCTCAGCAGGAACATTCTCTGTTGGTTCTGCAACTTCTTTTAATCTGATTCTTGTAGTGAGGTGCAGGTCAATATTGGACATCCAGTTTTTCACATCAGCCTCATTGCCTGGTGGAATTATCAAATACTTGAAAGGCTTTTCCTCCAGTGCAGACTTGGGAGAAATGTGACTACAGATAGCACCGGAGTCTGTAGCCTGAGTTCTCTGTACTTGTCACTGTGTATTGCTCATCCAAGCTGGAGTCAAACGCTGTGACTAACAATTATTAAGTGTACCTTTTCATGAGGATTTACCGTGGACAAAGCCTCACAGAGAGCTCCTAAGGAAATAAAAGTGGTAAGACATGATTTCTCTCTCAAAGTCAAATTTCAAGGAGCTATAGACATGTAAACTATTCATCTAGATGCCAGTACTTACAGGAGGATCATTAATTTTATGCTTCTAAGAAAAGAAAATTGTATTGCTATAGAGATCTTAAAATGTGACTTCATGAATCATGGAACCATCATTATGCAAGTTTTAAGTCTGGCTTTTCAAAAGTTACCTTCTGGTTCTCAATCAATTATTGTCTGCCCTTTATAATTTCATTTACATTCTCTGAGCAGATTAATCTTCCTTAAGCACATGCTGTAAGTGATATGCTTTTAGATCTTGTTACATTTGAAGTCTTCTTTCTTTCTCTCTTTCCTTCTGTCTTTCTTTCTTTCCTTCTGTCTTTCTTTCTTTCCTTTTGTCTTTCTTTCTTTTTCTTTTTTCTTCTCTTCCTTTGTACTTCCTTCCTCTCTCCATTTCTTTATTCCTCCCTCCCCCCTCCTTTCCTTCTTTTTTTCCTTCCTTCCCCCTTCCCTTTGTATTGTCAGAGGCCAAAACAGAGTGTTGGGTTGGATCTCCTAGAGATAGAATCACATAATCACAGATATTTGTGAGACCCCAACGTAAAAGCTGGGAACAGAACTCTGGTGCTCTGGAGAAGCTCTTGGCTGCTCATCACTGCTGTAGGTACCTGTTAGTAACATGCAATATGTCTTCCCCTACAGTTTTGGAATAATTTCTGATGATAGCATGGATTATTAAATATAGCACGGTTTAGATAAAATTATTGAAGATCAGCTATGAATAGCCGTGCATATATGTGAAAGGTATCCATATTATTAATAATTGCTAAGAAAGACCCTTTCATTTTTTTCTTTTGAATCTTTGTTGTGTTTTGCTGCAGCATCATCCTGAGATATATTCTGTCTCTTCACAGTAGTGAGGACTTCTCTATAGTTCTCAGTAGTGCCTGCCATGCTGAGCACTGCAGTATTACAAGCTTATTTCCCAGAATCCTTTGGTGATGTGAGGGCAAGATGTATCCTTCACTCACATTTCCCACCTCACGTACATATAGTTAGGGTATTTGGGAGACAGTTGATGGACAGGTACTACTGTTTAGCTCCTATTTATCATGCTGTAGGTGTTCATTTGACAACAACTAGGTCAAATTCTAAAACAAATATCCTCATTGCCCAGAACACTGCCTCTCATTTGTAAGGCAAAAAGAACCAATGAATAAATGAATGAAAATATATAACTTCTTGCTGTGTTCTTTTCTTTCAGGCCACTGACTTCCTGACATGCCAGGCATTTCATTTCCCTAATTGATAAACATGCTGGGTAGCATAGCAATGGTTTCCTCACAGATGACGCTTGTAACAAGCTAACTTCCGTTAGTTTAATCTTGCCTCTCATTGAAGTGTAACGTGATTTAATATGGTGGAGTCTGGTTACCAGAAAACACAACTCCTTACATCACCAAATTAAGAGTCCCCCTCAAGCTTTCAATCTCATGAACTAATGTAGAATTCATTGAGTTTACAGTTTATAAACCACCATAGAACTGAAACTTGTACTTGAAGGGAAAATTTACAGCACATATTTTCTGAGCACACCTCAATTTTAAACAGGACTTTGACGGGAGAGTAAGAAACGTCAATTAGTTAAAATAGTTCTTTGTTTTTTAAACATAGAGGCAAAAGAAAACTTAGAAAAGTTCAACTTTACTAAGCATAAAAAATAACATTTTATATGAATTTAAGGTTTCTTACAACATTTAGAATTTTTTAATGCACCCTAGAAAACAAATAACATTTTTGCTACTTACAGATGCTGCCATGCTAGTCCCCAATACTTATATTATTAAAAAAGTCATTTTCTTTTCACTGTGTTCTTCTGAAGACTTTATTTTTCAGCGTTTGGTCTGTCATAAAATAATATGCCTGACAGGTTTTTAAAAATTACTTTGAAGAAACTTCATCATAATAACACAACCTCCACTGTGGTTACTCAGACTTAACCATTTGGAAATATTTAGCCTAAACAAGCTGTGCATGTGTTTTTTTTTTTGTGTGTGTGTGTGTGTCCCCTTCCCTGACTGACTATCTATCTATCTATCTATCTATCTATCTATCTATCTATCTATCTATCTATCTATGTATCTATCTATCATCATCTATCTATCATCTATGTATCTTATCTATCTATCTATCCATCTATCTACCTACCTATTTGTATATATCTATATAACAGAAAAATATAATACATATGTATAAATTTATTTAATATATGTATACACACACACACACACATATATATATATATATATATATATATATATACATATATATATAATAAGTAAAGGGAGATTTATTCAATGTTGTCAAGTTGGGATGATTCACAAAGCGGTCCAGTGTTTCGCCAAGTCTATCCTCTGTTTCTGACTGTAGAAAGACAAGAGTATGCATAACTAAGCATTCCCAGGCAGGCGTAGCACTGCTCATCAACACTAATACTCTTTTGGCTCCAGCCTCTCTTCCTGGGTGGTCTGACTAGTTGTGCACCTCTTTCCCAGCAACAAGATTTCCCGGTGGCTGGCCAAAGAGCCTATGAGTCCTCATTCACTCTGCAAATATGAGTGCGCTGGAAGAAATTCCAATGTGTAATAGCTTTATAGTCAATGGGAGAGGCACAGTGCCTCTTCGGAGGATATTCATCCCTGTTAGCAGAATTAAATTAGTTATCCTTTAAACAGGTCCATGGAGGACAAGGGACTTTCTTGGAGCCCAGCTTATCAAGTCTGCAGAGCACGGGCTTTAATGCTAGCAAACTGGACCATAAAATCCCTGGTAATCATGGGATACTCTAAAATCGGGAACTATTACACTACATGGTTTGTATATGGGTCTTAGCCCACCAATAAAACACACGAGGAACAGAGAATTCCATTTCCATTAGTGCACAGAGCACATACCTATGAAGTAGACGCTGGAGGAGATACGATACCAGGGACAGCCTACCACTCCAAACACTGCTGCTCTGCTCCTGGGAGCTCAAAAATGTCCTTCCTAAATAAAGTCAGACTCCATTAGAAGATGTCTGTAAATTTTACCAGCATCTAAAAAAAAATAAACAGTGGAGGGACAATTTTCTTTAAGTATATTCTTAGAAATGCTTCTCTCTTCAGTCCCCAAAATAGGGAAACATGAAGCAACCCTCCCAACCCAATTTGACATATGAACAATACTACTCAGCACAAGCAAAGTCTTAGAAATTCATTGTTAAGACAACATAGTTTAGTAGATTCACCGTCTACAAAATTACAGCTCTGAGGGGTCAGTGAGTAGGGTGCTAAAAAACAGAACTGTGTTTAAAATAAGTGTGCCTTTCTGATGGAAAGCATACAAACTTCTAGAGAATTTATTAAATTACTTCTCTTACAAAACAGACCAACACATCAGCACTAATAAGTAGTCAAATATTTCAGGACTGACAGCTTTCCACGTTGCTCTAACTTGATGAAGGACTAATAGCTTTTTCTTCACACTGAGGTTTGAGGCTAAGTGAACCAGAGAAAGGCAATGAAGTTGGTACCACACTTGCTTTCTCAGCTCCTTAGCAGTGTGAGCGTGGCAGAAGAGCCGTCTTATCCAGTAGGCACACAAACAAATCCGCTTTAGTGTCAATAACGTAGGCAATGATAGATTCCATCAGTAGATATAACTGAGCAGTAATGACCGGGAAGAATGAAAGGAGCTCCGGGCATCAGAGTGCATTCTTTTTTGTCCTAGGTGAAGTCAAGGGTAACTGAGAGGACTGGCCTTTCCCCTCCATTATTAGCAGCAAATCACTCTTGTCATGTTAGAAAGCAGCTTGTTTTTTCAAGTGTTAACTGCCATTATGTTTGGATCACATATCCTGACCCCATTCTAGGCAATGTAAATTCCATTTCCAATTAGCAAGGCTGCCGCCATAGAGATGAAGCGTGCCTGCTGACTAAGTCTTCCTTAAAGCATCACTTTGACCAAAACTATTTTCTTTGGTACCCTGTGCTGATGTTCCTTTGTGATCATTTGATTTCATTGCTTCTCAAAACATTTTTTTTACATTTAGGAATTTATTTGTGTAGGTGCCTTCATGTACAGAAGTCAAGGGACAGTTTGCAGGACATTTTAGGTTTGGGGAATGGATCTAAGTAAGGTTGTTAGTTGGGATAGCACAAAACCTTCCCTGTTTAGCCATCTCCATGGTCCTCATTTCTGTTTTGTGCTTGGTTTTGGCTATGGGTTGCTCAGGTTAAGCTCACTGGAATCAGCTTTCTCTCTCTCCCTCTCTCTCCTCCCCCTTTTCTCTGTGATTGTCAAGTACGTAGTTTTCCAAGTACCATAGGCTTTAATGCATGAATGGCTACCCCTTTTCTTTTCCGCTGAGAACCAGAAACAGCTTGACTTAAAGACATACTATGGACTACTTATCAACTATGTGGTGTGGAAACTTCCCCCCTTTCTCTAAAGCTTGTAAGAGAGATTTTGGCCTGTATTTAGCAGGAATGGACTCTCCCCGGACTCCTCACTCCACCAAACTCTCTTTCTGTGGCTTTTAACTTTCCCATTAATTTGCTTACCCAAAAGATAATCAGCCCCAGTGCTTCTTTTGAATGTGTAATCTGTCATATTACTAGTTTTGTAAACCAATCTGTCAAAAACTGAATATAGAAAAAGAATATTTTGAGAATTTAAGAAAAGATGTATTTATAGCAAGTGGGAAAATATCTCAAATAACAGGGAGAAAAACAGGAAGTTGAGCTAGTTTAGCTTATTCAATTAAAAGAACACTTTATACTTTGGACCCATGGAGATTAGCTAACACACTTGGAAGATGCTGTAGACTGTACACTTCATTCCCATCCTGTCTAAAGTAACATCAAAGCAGACACACAAACTGCCCAGCTCTTCAGGAAGTTGGTTTAGCAGTCTGTGTTTGCATTTGGGGATTCTAGACTGACGTCTGGGCAGTGTTGAGTTAAGGATAGGCTCTGTTCAGTGAGTTCATTCTTCTGTCCAATCACCTGTCCATGGTTGGAAACACTGTCCTTGGTGCACTCTGCCCATTTCTACAATGGTTCTTGTTAATTTTCCTACTGAAAGATAAATCATTTCCATGCACACAGAATGGATAGCCATCAATTTGTTAAAAAGAAATATATAGAAAGGATTCAAATATTAAATGAAAATTCACATATAGATTATAATTTATAGGCTTTTATCATAGGGTACTGTGTGGATTTCATTTACTGCTTTACTAAAAACTGAGAAAAATAGATATAATGCCCACTGAAATTTGCAATAAAATAGCTTATGTTTACTACAAAAAACACACTTTTTAACTCAGTTCATAGTTTATTCATTTTTAATCTCAGTTCGTTTTCCTAAACTTTGAAAAGGTTATTATTTTTGTAAAATGAAGAATAATTTGCCAGACTGAAATTTATTACACAAGTGAGGTTGAAAATAAGTTGCTGATATATAATCAAAACAATTTATTGGAGTTACTCACTAAATATAAAGCCATATCCATTTAATATTTTCTTGACAAGTGTATTTGAGTATACTAAATGAATTTATTTTTATTTCCTTTTTGTGAATGTGAAATAATAAATTAACAGAGTCTTACAAAAATTTAGAGAGGAGCGTTACAATAAGTTCCTTTTCTTGTATCACTTCCTTGCTCACTTACAAATTTTAGTACCTAGACATAATCCAGGTTCTTTTCGCTTTTGTATGAATGCAGGTTAATGAGATATCTAATTTTCAATATTTTCATGCTGCTTAATCTTTGAGCTTACTCTTGAGCTACTGTGGTGAACACGATGATTCTAACATTATTATAAGAAATTAGTTAGTCCTCCACTTGAAAGTTCAGAATTAGGTATTTTTCAAAGGCAAATGAATGAGCACACCCATCATCTTTCCAGATTAGATTGGTTAAGTTTTTTTATTGCCAATTGAAAAAAATAATCAGATTATCCTATAGCTATTAATAAAGTCAATAAATTTAAAATTTATATAGTAATCATTTATATAATCATTAGGATCGTCATATTTTAGCAAATGCATGTGGAATGAAAACATGTTATTAGAAAATATGGTCTTAAAAATGTCTGACAGTCGAGACTCTAGTAGAGCACTGCTGTCTAAAAGACCTTTAGAACAATTCAGTACAGCATTGAAGCCAACTTGAGTTAGCTTAATCTAAGAAAAGAATGACAAGGCTGAGATTTGAACTGATTTGCAGTTAAGGTTGTAAAGTGAACCAGGTGATTTAATTGTCCAGCTAACGTAAAATACCCACTTCACTGAAGGGATAAGAAGTCAACATTCTACAAATAAACATTCAAAATACCAGTAGTGTGACGGCAAGAATGCTTCCCATACAGTAATGATAATAAAACCAATTGCCTAGGTAAAGGGGCAGAGAGAGAGAATAGCGATGACCATAAAGACTTTGGAACAAAGGCCAAAACTACACTGAGTGACCATTCATTTAACTGATTTTACTGGAAAAGACTGAAGGGTTTCACAAATGACCCATAACTCAATCTTAAGAAGGAAAAAGGAAACGTAAACGTTATGTGAGGACATAAATACTAACCCAAAGAGCAGAAGTAGGTACAAAAATAAATAACAATTCAGAAAATTAGCGGAAAAGGTTAATAATTTGAAAACACTAAGAAAATTAAGAAAACAAGTAGAAAATACTTAATAAAAGAATTTAATTTAAATATGTGCAGAACAAGAATTATACCAAATTTAATGAATTAAGCATATTTATCATTAGGCAAATGTTTTTACAATATTTGTTCTTAGGTTAATTGTTTGGTATATTTTTCACTGTAAAACAGAATGAATTCTTATTGTATTTTTAAATAAAATTTAGTATTTAAATATTTTTCCCATTAAATAATTTAGCTAGTCATTTATGATTTTAGGGCATAATTTTTTAATTTAATAATTTCCTACCTTCATCTTTAGGTTACCTATATTTGACAAAAGGTTTCCATTTCAAATATTTTCTGTAATGAGTGGATATAGACAGGATTTTCTCCAACACCTTTTAATAGCATGTGTGTGTGTGCATGTGTGTGCGCGCACACTCATGTACATGTGAGTGTGTCTGAGTGTAAGCACATGCCACGATGCTTAGCTGGAGGTAAAAAGAAAACCTCAAATATCTGTCATGACTTTCTTCCTTGCTTGTGGCAGGACCTGTTTTGTTTGTTCCTACCTACGCTAGACTAAATGGCCCAAGACTTCTAAGGATTCTTCTGTCCCCTCTTCTGTGGGGTAGGTGTGTAGCAGAATTACAGAAGTTAGCTGCCAGGTCTGGCGTTAGGTACATTCTAGGGGTCCTGGTGTGTGTATGGTGAGTGATTTGTTTACTGAGCCGTCTCTTGGTCTCACGTTCATCAGTTTTATACCTGAATGGTTTTCTAAGCATCATCTTACCTCTGTTAATATGACTCAGTTTTTCTTTGCCTGGACATCAGAGTCTTTGATGTTAGTGTGCCATTGCTTTCTCAACATTTTCTTCCTCTGCTGTTATTTACAAAGTGTATTACATTTTTGTTCACATAAAAATAAAGCATAGTTTTATGTGAACTTTGGCTTTGGGTCTTGTACATCATTTTAAATACTTTTTTTACACCCTTGTTTTAGATTTTTGTATAAAGTCCTGTCTTTAGGTTTTTATTCTTGTCTAATGCCTAGTATCTTTGAATAAGATGATCCGAACCATTAACATGAACTACAATGGCATAAAGTTATAGCTATTACTATTATCTACCATATGATTACACTTTATTGGTATTTTTAGTTTGTTCATGGTTTAGTAAACTTCTAATTATTTTATTCTATTTAATATCTTAAAGTCATTTAACCTACCTTTATGTAACTTGCTTTTTATTGCAATTATAGCTGAAGACCACATTTTCATCACTATATGAGTAATATATATTATTTCTTTATAACTCACAGGAATATTTAATGTATTCATTCAATTATTTCTAGGCCTAATGGAGAGCAAGGACAACAGTTACCTTCAGTTGCCTACAGTTAGATCGATTTGCTCATTCTTATGTCCACTCCTCTGAGAAGAAGTGTTATCTCAGGATGTTGGCTCTGTAGTCTTGCTCCTGTCATTCCAGGCCTGTCCTGATACACTATTATGCCTGGTACCAAAAGAAAGCATCATATTACTGTCCCAGATGGCAGCAATCACAGCCGGACCTTCCCACTGTGGAGGTGGACATAAGAAAAGCAAGTGCTTTGGGTTCAGTAGGAGGAGGTCATAAGTACTGCAAATTACATATATATGTATATATATATATACATATATATGTACAAGTACATCATAAATATTTGTGTTATATATATTGGGCTTGTATATTTCTCTTATATATACATTTACTAAGTTATTTGAGTATGTCCTTATGTACATGCATAAATTAATCATTTAAAAAGTATGGTAAGCCCATAGACATAGAAATTTCACTAAGATGGCTTTAAATTATTAGGAAAGTCAAAATTACTTATTTTGCACAAACTGGCATATGAAAATGTCTATGTTATTGATGTTTAAGTTGCTGTTGCTCTACAGAAATGCTTGGCTGCACAATCCCTGTAACCCTATTTCATCATCATTAATCCACATGTCAATCTTTATTAGGTGAGTGACATTATGCATTGAGTTATGACTAAATAAATAAAAAGTTTTCTTTTTAAATTCACTCTGGATTGGCTATACAATATAGAAGGTGCATGACTTGCATGGCTAGTCTAAAACACTTAGACTAGAATTTTAGTATATGGCGCAATATTTAATCTTACATTTGAATCAAGAAATGACTTAATTTTTAATTGAAATTTTCATTCATTCATTAATGGAGTATATATGGTTATATTAAAAATATAAGATTAATTTCCATAACATAATCATTTAAAATTGGTACTCCATATGTGCCTATGCTTGGTGGTGACTTGTTTTAATAACGTAAATTAAAATGGTATCTATTTTAAGGTATTTGTTTTACAATGTATATTTCTTTGTTCATTGTGTCTATATGTGTGCGTATCTACATATTACCTGTGACAGTCTCAGAAACCAGTTATCCCACATTGTTGTATGGATTTGGGAGTGTAAACAGTATCACCAAATGTGAATAATAAGCCTGTACTTGGGTCCATAATGTTATTGTTTTAATACATATATTTTTTTCAGTGTAGGACTACGAAAGGCAAGCTGTAATTTGTAATTATAGTTGTTTGCTTCTATTTGCATGAAAATGGAAGTACAGACACCACCAAATCTTTAGTATCTCTTTTCATGTATTGGTTTGGAGTTAATGTTTGAAAATGAATGCTTAGCATTTTTATGAACAAACCCAACTTGGTAATGGTTGCAGAATAGGGAAGACCATTTTTTGCTTGAAAGCACATTATATCCAAGAGTCGTTAAAATCGAAAAGAATAGATGTTATAAAATTGCTTCCAAATTGAGCTACATGTTTAAAATCACATTCTAATTATATAATTCTGTTCTTGCTTTCTTCTAAACTTTACTGAGAAATTATAGGGTACAAACTCACTTTGCCAGTCTCAGAAGGATTGGACATTCTAATTTCCATGGCAGACACATAGCTGCCAGAAACCTAAGAAGTCAGTTTGAAAATCCAGCTGCAGCTCCACAGAGAAGCCATTAGAGTCCAGCATTCAGCATGTGTATGAACTTTCCCAGAAAGAACATGGGAACATTAATAAAGAGTTATATAAGAAGCAGGTAAAGTGCATATATGAAATTTTAGAGACAAGGATGTTTGTGAATTTTTAGGGAATTAAACATTTAGTGTGATCTCAGCATAGTGTAGTCTGGGACAGAGTGTACTCTAAAGTATAGCTAAACAGGTAAAATATAATAAAGAAAAAAAATCACACATTATTGTTTGGCAAAATTCCTCATGCTTTTAGTCTATGTAAATATGTGATTAAATATGATATGTTTTAAAAGATGCCTCATTAACTGTGAAACTAAGAATCAAGAATGGCCAAATACAGGGAAGCAATTGACATGCATGGGATAAAACCGGACTCGCTGAACATAGCGGACAATGAGGACTGCTGAGAACTCAAGAACAATGGCACTGGGTTTTGATCCTACTGCACATACTGGCTTTGTGGGAGCCCAGGCTATTTGGATGCTCACCATACTAGACCTGGAAGGAGGTGGGAGGTCCTTGGACTTCCCACAGGGCAGGAAACCCTGACTCCTCTTGGGGCTGATGAGGGAGGGGGAGTTCACTGGGGGAGGGGGAGGGAAATGGGAGGCGGTGGTGGGGAGGAGGCAGAAATCTTAAATAAATAAATAAATAAATAAATAAATAAATAAATAAATAAATAAATAAATAAAACGGAAAGGGAGCGAACTGGAGAAACTGAAGCTGCCAAGTAATGACAACAATTTCCCTCTGTGCAAACTCAGAGCTCTAGATCTTAACGGCAAGAGAAGATTGAGACCCATGTAAAGCACAATTCAGCTGATGTTTGTTCGTAAGTGAAAATTGTGTTGCAGTTCTTCAGCCAGAAATATTAACTTAAAACAAGTTCAGCAAGAGAAGTGCTCACACAGACACATTTACAAATCCAGATATGTAAATAAGCAATTAAATATATAAATGGGATTTATTAGAGTGTCTTACAGGCTGTGGTTTGAGTAGTCCAATAATAGATGTTTCCTAATGGAAAGGCCTAGGGTCCCAATGTTTGGTCCAACAAAGACTGGATATCTGAGTAGTCCCAGTCTGATGCTAGAGTCACAGAGGATTCCTAGAGTTCTGCTGGTCTTCCATATTCTCTCAAATCCTGAAAAAGTAGATTTTAATACCAAAGAGGAATGATTCAGCAACAGAGTAGATGAACTTGCCAGGAAGAGTGATGACAGCCCATCAAAAAGCAAAAGCCTCCTTCTGTACTGTGAATTCTAATTGGTATTAATAATAAACACTCAGAGTCAGACATTAGGGGTGAAAGCTGAAAGATCAGAAAAACAGAAAAGCCAGCCATTAACTCTCACCTCTACCAAATTCTCAGACCAAATGGGTATCCTGTCTCTAGGAATCTTTAGATTGAAGGCACTGGGCTCCTGTCTCCTCCCTTCTTATATTCCTCTCCTCTGAGCCACAACCCTATCTGTCTCTAACTCCCTAGTGCTGGGATTAAAAGTGTGCATCTCCCAAGTCCTGGAATTTAAGGTATGAACCACCTCCTGGCTCTGTTTCTCTTTGACACTGGACACTGGATCAATCTACTCAAGCCCAGAGTGACCTTGAATCCACAGACTTCTGTTGCCTCTGCCTCCCCAGGGCTGGAGTTAAAGGTGTGTGCTACCACTGCCTAGCCTTTATGGCTAACTAGTGGCTAGGTCCACACCCTCATCCTCAGGCAAGCTTTATGTGTTATAGCACAAACAAAATATTTTATTTTCTGCTTTCTTTTTATTTGGGCTGCCACTAGAGGTTAAGGCCCAGACTCAAAGTGTGTCTTTCTACCTCAAAAGATAAAAAACGCTTCTAGACAGAGATTCAAACCCCTCACAGGTACACCTACTGCCTGGTAGCTTCACTATTTAGTTGTTTCCAGTTGTAGTCAATTTGCCACCTGAGATTAGCTGTCACACACATCCATAAAAGACTTTCTTTCTAAAGGTGAGCTCACAGTAAAAAAAAAAAAAAAATCCACAGAAGGAAGTATACTAGATATGATGAAGAAACTCTATAAGAAAAGAAGGGAATAATATTACCAAGCATATACCATACAACAATTTGAAAGATTGAAATATCTACAGTTGAATGAACCAGAAAGGTAAAGACACTCGAAACATAAAGAACAGAATAAAGTTAAAGTAATTACTAAACTTTTGATAATACTCTAATCAACATATTCTTTCCAAGAGAGGAGATAATTTCCCTGAATATTGCAGCTAAAAAAACTAAAAGTATAACAAAGAGACATGATAGGTAATTTTTATGAGATTCAGTATATGCTAATTTGAAATCTGTTTATAATTGACCTCATTCCATTCATTCTTCAGAGAAAGTGGGATATCTCTTTAAGGAAAATGCCATGTCCCTAAGAAATCTGTACTTATGGGTTTGGACAACATTGAAAAGTATGGTTAGTACATGCCACATTGAGAAGAGGAAATCTAGACATAAAAGGCTGTTTTCATGAAGGGAAATAGGGAAATAAATAGCTAATAAGTAAAATGTCTCACAGTGCAAGTCTGCACGGTACCTCTGACAAAGAAGAGTATGGTATAATGAGAAGACAAAAACATAAAACACAGATGACAACATCAGATAGCACTTGCTGTGAGGAACAGATTACTATGAAACTCAATGATTTATGGAAGCATTTATGGGACTAGAATTGAGGACAAGTTCATGGTTTATGGTAAAGGGTACTTCTAGCCAGTGCTTTGGGAATATAACTTTGAATGAGGCCTATCCAAAGCCTGTAGACATAATAGTAGCTTACTGTATTCAGTCCAACATAAAAACTGTAACAGGAACCACCCAGAGTCATTATCTTCAAAGAATAACTGCAAATGTGTAGAACTAGAAAAACAATGAAATCTGAGATTGAAGCACTGCATTTCCACACATGAATGCACCTCTCCGTGCTAGGTTTATTACAGAGGAATAGAAGAAAGCCTGTGAAAATGAGAACAATTAAAAGCAATCAAAAGATACCTATAAGATTGTAAAAATGATAATTGGATTGATGTATTTGCTGATTCGCAAAATAGAATTCAGAAAGCAATTATATAACATCTTAAAAGTTAAAAGATCCTTCTTGAGTCATATAAGACAAGACAATACCAGAATAAATTCTCCTTGAATAGTAATTACAAATTCTGAAAAAAACAAACAAGCAAATCTTAAAGCACTGCTTCTTGAAGGTAGTAGTAAGTCTGAACACTGTCAGAAATTGGAAGGGATTCAATGTCAACATTCTATCTTTTAGGGGGACAGCATTCTATGTAGTTGGAAGTGTGTTTCTAAGGCCACATGAAGTGGGGAAGCCAAACAAACAGAAAACTGCAGCCTTCAGCCTGAGGCCTGGAAGGAAGGAAGGAAAAAGCAGAGACAGGGGCTTACCATTGCTTTATTAACTTGCTCAGCTTCTTGCCTAATATTTGAAAACTAAATGTGTCAGATCCTTAAGCATCTTAGGGAAAAGAAACTGAATATATGAAAGCCTGAAACACTAATCACAAACTCAAGATCCAATTTTCCTGTAAAGAAAACAATGATTCTATACTGTTACACAAAATCTGATTTGGTTTCTTTCTTAGAATCAAACAATTTGTTTCCAGATCATGTCAACTAGAAATAACCCCTCGGTGAGGACAAAAGGTAATTTTGGAATTACAAATGCTTGTATCATTTTAGCTTAATGTACATTAGCAGACATGTAATATCATAGCTATCTACCATGTGATTGCAAGGCCTATCTTAAGCCAATCTAGCTGATGTACTACAGGCTTCATCAAACATCAATACAGAAATTCTTTTTTTTCCTAGAATCCACAGATCTGTCATATTATAAGGTATCCACCAGAAAAAGACTACTCAGATACAGGTTTAACTTAATAGAAAGTCTTCATTAGCCATCTGGAAATTACACTGAGTATTTGGGATCCTTGTATAGACTTTAGCCTTCTTTGAGTGAGCTTTTTTGCACAAACACCTTATTGTAGGTTGATGTACTTTAGTTAGCAATAACAGTTAGCCAGAAAAGTTAGAAGGGAAGCCAAAAAAAAAGTACATTTAGAGATTTTCCTAGAACTATGGACTTTGATGGAGTAGGCCTTTGTTTTCATTTTGGCAGAGAGTACTGTCTACATGCTGAGTTTGATGACCTGAATAATCCTTCTATCATAAAGCCAGTTGTGCTAAGATCTGGGGCCTGCTAACTTTTGGCGGCCTGCTCCACGTGCTCTAACTTCCCTTTATATATCTAAACAAACTTCTGAAGCACAAAAATAAATTCCATATTTACCTTCTGGTGAAATCGACCAATTTTCTATAAAAGTGTTTGTAGGCCTATAATTTTATAATTTACAGGTAAGCAGTTTTCTTTTCTTTGGTCCTTGCTGTATAATATTTTGTATAAATGTATAATGACATGTTTTAGTGATAATAACTAAGAAAAATTTGATGGGGAAGCTCAACCAATCACATCTGGCTTGGGTGTGACCACCTGGAGCCAGGTAAATAGAAAAATGGGGTTAGAGAGGTGTGCGGGCTCTCTGTGTGCAGTGATCATCCGGCCTGTTTGGATTTTGGACCTTCTCCAATAGCATGAGTTTCCCGTTCTTTCAATTATTAAATTATATCTGTTGCTTTGAGCTGGTCTGGTTATTTTAGCATACGGATCGAATACATTTTCACTGACACAAATTTAATTTATTACAACATGCATGTTTATTAGACACTTCACGCATCATTAGAAAAATAAGAATAGTGTTGTCTAAATCACTTTATTGTTGTTTAAGTTTATTTACATTTCTATAATGGTGATAAAATATCATGACTCAAAACAACTTGGTGGGGAGGGGCATTATTCTGCTTCCATTATAGGGTATTAGTCCAATATTAAGGTAAGTCAGGTCAGGAACCCAAGGATGGAACCTGGAGACAGGGTTCCACAGAGCAACTGTGCCTACTAAGTCTTCTATATGATTTGCTCAGTATGTTTTTTATACTACACAGGATCACCTTCCTAGGGGGACTGTGCCCATAGTAGACTGGACACTCAAACATCTATCATTGATCAACAAAATTCTCCATACCTATAAGCTACCAGATGGAATCATTTTCCTAGTCAAGGTTCATTCTTCCAAGATGACTCTAGTTTATGATTAATTTTAAAACTAATGATGATCTGGGCTGTGGTGGTGCAGGTGTTTAATGTCAGCACTCAGAAGGCAGAGGTGGGTAAATTTATGTGAGTTTGAGGCATGTCTGGTTTATAGAGCTGGTTCCACAACAGCCAAGGCTATGCAAAGAAAGCCTAGCTCAAAACAACAAAATATAAAATGAAAATACATGATAAAAACAAAACAAAATTAAAAGAAAACTAAAGACAATTAACAACATTTGGGTTCATCACTCCATTACTAACACCAAGCAGGATTTAGCCATCAACATTTTAAGGCTGAATGACCACTGTCACCATGTCCAGATAAATGACAAGCACAGAGGGGTAAGATGACCAACATAAAGCTGTCAGGTGTCGTGCAGATTCAGAAGCCTTCCTTTGAGATGCGTGCCTTGACTTCATCACTGTTCTACGTTCCTTTCAGAATCTCAGAAAATACCTCATCCAATCCATCCTTTTATATCATTTGACTCGTATGTTTAGTGGAAAATGATTCTTTATTTTTTCATCATTCATTGATATAACTGTGGACTTCTGATCAATATAACAAAATAGCAACATTTATTTCAGTGACCAGTTTATGAAGTCCAAGATTTAAGGAATGGCTAAAAATTGTGATGGACTCTTGCTGTTGAGGTCCTGACATAAAAGAGTTCTTCATTTAGCCTTACTGTGTGCACTATTTTCGTTTGATGGTTTTAAGACAGAGTCTCATACATCCCACGTTAGTTCTCAAATTGCTTTGTCGCTTAGTATGACCTTGAACTTTTATTCTCTTGCTTCTATCTCCTGAGAGCACCTGGTGTGGTGTATACTGTGCTATGGATCAAATCCAGAACCTCATGAATACTAGGCAAGCACCCCAGCAACCACGATACACCTGATGTAAGTAGTTATGTCTCAAATGACTATGAATGTGCTAATTTAACATGTCTATATATGAATGATATATCTATTTATATCTAGATAGCTACCCAGTTTGCTATTTAGCTTTCTAGGAAATTTTGTCATATACAAATTTATGATTAGTATATGATAATTTTATTATGTAATGATAAACATTCCCTTTGTGGGGTGTGTGTGTGTGTGTGTGTGTGTGTGTGTGTGTGTATGTGTGTGTTCTAGCCTGGCTTCTAGTTCATATTCCTGCTTTTTCAGGTTGATCAGGATTGTGATTATTGACATACTTAACATCTTTTTTCTTTCTTTTTTTTCTTAACATGACTGATACACATTTTAGAAGTAAAAAATAATAATCCTTTGTTTCCTTCAAGTATAAAACCTTTTTATGATATGGTTTAATTAAAGAGTGTCTCCAGGGCTCATGAGATAGGTAGGTGGGTATCCAGTGCTGCTGATCCTGACAACCCGAGTTAAGTCCTGGAATCCACATAGTGGAAGCAGGGAATCAATGACCATGAGTTGTCCTCTCATCTTCACATGTGTACCGTGACACACAGGCACCCAAACAGAAAAAGAAACATAATTAACAGGCTTCAAACTAGTGTCAAACACAATGAGAACTATGGTACTACTTAATTTGATTGCAAGCCAAAAACCATATTAAAAGTCAGAGAGCTTATGTGCATAAAAATGTTTGCATGCAGACTTCTTACAGCCAAAAACAATCCAGATACAGATCCTGTACCCTCACTGTTGTTACAAGGATGAAATTATTGAGGTTGGAGCAGGGAAAGCCTTGAGTGAATATATAAAGAGTTTATGAAGTCCAGAGTTAGTGTGCATTGTTGTTGGGAGCACAGTCATATCAAGGACCAACGCTTCAGACCCATGGGAAAATAGCGACAGTTTCTCCATACAGGTCAGAATCAAAAAGGCTAACCTTTCCTCAGGTACTATGTGGGCTTAAGAATGATTTACTAGTGTGTGCAAAAACTAGCAACTGTAGTTTTGTTATAACATGCCGAGGCTCCAGGTTGCAGTAGTAGTCAGTCCAGCTCCATTAGAGTCCTTAGCACCCACGTGGTCCTAGCTCTGCTGTTTGCGTGTATCTATGTGTTTGTTCTTTCTTCATTACCTTGCCACTTACAGTCAGGTTTCCAGGATCCGATCATGCTGGGCTTAGTAATATCGAGTTTATTATGTGTGTTAGGACATACTTTAAACTCTGCATGAAGTCTACTTAAAATTAGTGAGCTTACAGACAAATGAATTCTTATACTGTAGACCTTGTCATTTACTTCATTCTGAAGTGGTGACATTTGCACAGTCCTTGAACTTAATGTCATTGTTTGCTTCATTCATTAGAAACTATTTTAGTAAAATGACTACATGCTTGTTCTTAGTAAAATGTTTTAGTGCTGTGACTGCATCTTTGTTTGCTCATAGACAGTCCAGATGTGCTTAAATTTGATTTACACATGGCAGTGTTATATATTCTATATGAATAAAAATATTTTATTTTGTGATGAATATGAAGCAGTTGAAATAATAGACTAAAAGTTCTTGTAGCTATTATCATATACAATATAAAAACTTAATTATTTTGAACAAAATCTTCATATATTACACAGTGAAGTTTTCATTAACAATATAACAGAACTTTGAAATTCTCAGGAAAAATTATGGAGGGCCCATTTTTCAATGTTGAAATTGTTATCAAATTGATAATGATGTTCTAAAGTGCAAAATTAATGTTCTGAAGTTGAGGTGTTTTCTAAACACCAAACTTCAAGATAATTTATTTTAAAAAGTTTATAGCATTTCACATCCTCTTATTACAAATAATATACCAAAGAACCTAGTTATTGGTTTGAGATTCTCACTTAAAATTTACATCATAAGAGATGTTCTGAGCAAAAAAAAAGATACCAATGCTGTAAAAAGCCAAATAAGACAAATGTCTTTGATATAAAATACAGATTAAGTTGGCCAGAGTACACATGTGCATATAGACATGCACATAGATGTAGTGTGACTCTATACCCATACAGAGAGTCAGAGCTAGAGAAAGACAGAAAGCATGTACAATACTATGAAAATGTTGTTGCTTCAGTCAGCGATACTTTAGTTTTGTTCTAAAAGTATATATTGATCTGCTGTCTCTAGCATTTGGCAACCTATCTAATACTTCACCTAGTTATTTGGAATTCTTGATATGTCTAGTAATAATGGTTATAGGGATTTCTCAGTCTCATAAACGGAGCTTCTGTTTTTCATTTTTGTCATTTTGATGTGCTTGAATATGAGGCCAGAACTCTACTAGTTAAAGGAGATGTGTTTCTAGTGCAATAAATTGAAGATGATGATTGTGAGATTTGGGGCAAGGACAGAAAGGAGATTCACGAGAGCTGTAAGCACAGTCATCCTTTCCAGCCAAAAAGTCCTAAAAAAACACTGACCATACCATGTGGAGTCTGATTCTCCATCATAGCAGAAGAAGCGGGTGTCTATTCTGAAACATTCTGAAGGAAGGGAAGGTCCTTGGCTGAGAGGAGGCAAGCTTATTGAACCGCTCTGCATGATAGGTGTAACAAAAATGCTGGACAGGGGAATAGGACTTGGCTAATATGTGCCTGCTGTCAAGCTGCCATGGGCTCTAGGCAAGAGTAGAGGTAGGTGTGTCCCCACAAAAACAGCAACTCTATCTACTCAGGGCCAGGTAACCTTGGTTACCTGGCAGTTCAGAATTTTCTAACAATGCAAAAAGGTATATTCCTATTGTATGAAGTGTTCATAAATAATACATGTTGTCAAAAGAGAACCTGAATAAAACAGAGTATGAAAGGCTACTGTTGTACGGGGAGAGGCAAAGATTAAAGCTGGGAAGTTCATTTTAATGAAAACAAAGTTTTTTTTTTTTTTAAGGTGAAATAAGCTGGCTGGAAAGTTTTAGAGATAAGGTTGACAAAAGTGATATTAACTGACAAGAACAAACATCTATTCATGCCATCTAGGGTACTAATAAGAGGCAAAAGTCAATGATTTCACAAAAGTCCAACTTTGTGACCCAATGATTCAACTGGGATTATCTGAAGGAGAATGTGAGAAGAAAACTGGAGGTGCAGAGGAAGGAGCTGAATGGGGAGGAAGAGTGCAGCAGAATAGCTGTGGCATAAAGTTGGATGAGGGCTACTAGAGAAAGGAACGGGAGTGGCAGGAGAATACAGGAAGGAAGAAGGCCCTCGTCACAGTGACTGCCTAACACTGTGGACCATAGTGTTAAACCCATCTGGGCTAAGAGGTCTCTTATTATAATCAAGGATACATATCAAATTGCTATGAAACTTCAATATCATATAATAGTACATTGTGTTATATGCTTTGAACAAGATAGTTAGGTGGGAAAAACAGAAAATAATGGCATGAAGAAGGAATGAGTCAGAGGAGTCACCAGGTAGATGCAGAGGGAGGGAGCAGGAGATGAACGTGCCATGTTAATAAATGTACCATAATGTGGCAGAGAATAAATTAGGAATATGGGTTCATTTAAATGTAAGAATTAGTTGGTAATGAGCCTGAGCTACTGACCAAGCATTTCTGATTAATATAAGCCTCAGTGTGTTTATTTGAGAGTGGCTGTGGAACAGAAAACGCTACCTACATTACCCAGATATAAGTTCATGAGGCCTTAACCCTACACACAGAACTATAGGCAATGGAAGAAAGCTAGGAGGGGGAGAGTGGTCTTCTCCAGGAAAGAGTGCAACTATTGTTTGTTCATTGGCAAATGGTGAGCTCTAAAACATACAAACAAGTAACATACAAACATAACAGGTTATAATTAGGAATATAAATGTATATCCAAATGCATGTATGTATATAATAACAATTAGTAAAATAAAGAGCCCATTAATTTGAAGGAGATTGGTGCGGGGGCTATATGAGAAGGTTTGGGGAGAGAAAAGGGAAGGCAGAAATTTCCTAATCAAATTTATCATCTCAAAAATAAAGAGAAAAGAAAAATAGAATCTGCTGAAAGTGCAACTCAGTGAAAAAGTATTTGCCCAATACATTGGGTTTGTTCTTTACCACTGAGAAAGGAAGCAATTAAGAGTAATTTATTTCCATTATGTGTCTGTTAAGTGCAGGCCAAAGCCTTAATCCTTGTAATAATAATCCCTGAATCCTCTTAATTGTTTAATAGCACACAAGAACCAATAGACCATTTTTATTGTATCTTCAAGAATCTCCTGAATCAAATTCCATTCATATTTCATTGAAAGAAGCCACCGTCAAATTTCTAACTACATAAATGGGGTTCTCAAGCAGTGCCTGACAAGCAATGATCACAATATTTGGAAGAGAGAATTCATGATTTTCATATTACACAAATTGGTCATTAAATATGCAACATGCTACAAAATAGACAAATACTACCTTGGCTTACCTTTTAACATGGCATGCTGTGATTCTGTTAAACAAGGCAATTTCAAAAGATAAAATGTATGCATTTTCTCTTAGTAAGTATCAAATGCCTTGTTCTCTTACCCTTGCTTCAAAAGCAACCTCAAAAAGGAGCGATTTCAAAGGGAATAATAGAAAGGCTTGTCACTGACACAAGCAAGGTGTAAACCCAATTATAAATCACAGCTGTTTTATCAATACACTCCTAGGATCTGGGTGTCCTTTATTAGAACAGCAAAATCTGGGCAGCAGGGACCACTAAATCTATTTATGGGAAAGGTCAATACAAATCTAAAATTGTTTATTTAGTTTGGAGTTCTCTGTCAGTTGACTTTTGTTTCTGTAAATCTGCCTAGAGCCTTGTGCTCATCTGCTTATCTTCTTGAAGTTGTCTACAGAAAGAACTCAGAGGGAAAAAAAAAAAAAACCCTGAGCATGCACACTGATATTTCTATAGCATTACATTTCAAACAAGTTTGTGTTAAAATAATAACTTTCTTTAGAAGTTTTCTCTCAAGCTTCTTTTTTCACCATGATTGTGGTCAAAGGATCAAGCTGGACACAAAAAAATACAAATAAGAAAATAAATTTTAACATTTTAAAATACAGCTGCAATTATATAGGAGACTAACCATCTAGAAACTGTGGATCAGATTCTGACTTCATGCTTCCTCACTGCTGAATTTGAAGGTACTGCTTACTAATTAAAATACTAAGTAGAAATTTCATTTAACGTATGATGGAACTGAGAGAAGGAACTGAGGACTAAATTCTCCAGTAGGGCAAATAAAATTACAAGATTTAGGGGAAAGGGCTTCATACTAGGAGTTATTATAAAGGAAAAGATCTCAAAAACACAATGTTTTCTATGAAATCTTAGAAATCGCATAGCTTAGGAGAAAACACACAAGCTTTTCTACTGAAAGGGGGAACAAATCAGTCCCATCTAGAGTTAATAAATATACCTCCAAATATTTAACTGCTTATGTAATGTTGTATCCTATAAGTTTCTTGATTACTTTTGTAGAAATCAAGTAATCAAGAAAAAACCTAGTCTTGAGTACTTTCAGGGTAATGCTAGTATGGATCAACACTAAGTTCCACCATTTTTTAAACATATTTATTTTTATATTATGTGTATGAGCGCTTGTGTGCATGTATGTACGTGCTCTCTCTTCATGTCTAGTGCCTGTAGATAGCAGAATGGGGTATTACATTACATAAGTGGGATACGTGCCGCAAATTGACTTTAAATCACTATGCATAAAATGCTGCAAATTTTACCAAGTAAGGTTATCAACATGAGTAAAACACACCCACTGTAAGAAATGATGACAGTGGGTAAACAGAATTTATGGAATATAGACAATATTTTAAGAGACAAAAGATTATTTTTCAAAATTGAAAAATTTTAGTCACTGGTTAAAGAATCTTTATGAACTCTATACATTCTGCATGAAAAAGAAATCACTTACAAAAGAAGCATAGATGGCTCACAAAAACAAAATTAAAACAACTGAGAAACCACATGCACACCACGGTAATACTTGTATGCAGTTTTACAATGGTGTTATTTTATCATAGGAGGGAGATAGGATAGATTTTTTCCTGTTAATTATACAGGGTTAGTTTCATAAATAAAACATGCTTACCCTCTTAAAGATACCAACAGATCAAGAAAGTAAGCACAAAATGTGAAAAGTTAATTGCAGCATAACAAGGAAGAGAATAGTGCTGGCAAACATAAATGTTTCCTACATCTCAGTAATAAAGAAACCTTTTTAGAAAAAATGCGAAGTTTGGAAGAGAATTTCATTAAAAGAGGGAAGATAGCTAAGTCATTAACTAATATATGAAAAGGTGATCAATTTTAAATGCAATGCCATTATTTTAGTGTGAAAAGACTCAATATGTCTACATTTTAAATGAGTGATATCAATGATTTGCAAATGTACAGATCAACTTAACTGTTACATTTGATAAAAGGCCAGTCAGTTCAAATGCATTTAGAGCTTTTTTAAAATTTATCTGCTAAATATGAGTTTATAGACCTACAATTCTGAACATACATTCCGGATTATGTAACCAATAGGAGACTATGTATTTATAAGAAAAAAAAATAAATGTTCTGAAAACCTGCAATATATTGAAGACAACCCACATTTCTATTGAGTATAGAGAAGATTAATAAATTGTGTTATAGACAATAAAATATCATTATGTAATATAAGCTAGCAAGCTATGGTGGTAAATAGTGTTGGTTAACTCCACTTTCCATTGACTAAGTTTTGACTTCACTGTCCTTTCTGATTGGCTAGTTTTAAATGACATCAAAAGAAAGGAATGAAAACCGGAAGATCTGACACTTAATTCATTTAGGTTCCAGCAGAAATCCACTTAGAATATAGCAGGACCTTTGTGTTAACAAAGTTTACTGGGTTTGGGGAGGGAGTTAAAATATTTCCAAGTGATTAAAACATCTGTTTACAAGACTTAAAAGCTGGGGGAAATAAATAGATTTGTGTTCCTTGTCCTAAACCCAAGGTTTACAGTGTTTCACACATAAAGACTATTATTCAGTGTTTCTTACAGATTGACCAAGAGTGAGCATATGTTCCAATTCTCTACTTTTCCTGCATCTTCTGTCTTTCTGTGGACCATAGTTACTGGTCTATCTCTAAACTGTATGTTGTGGAGACTGACTTCACAGAGGTAAAACCAGGCCTGTATGGCTGTAAGTATTTGCTAGTTTTTATAGATACATTTTCAGGATGGACTGAGGTTTTCACAACTAAGCATGAGATAGCTGTCATGATGGTAAAGAAGCTCCTGGAAGAAGTTATCACGAGGTATGGGCTTCCCTGTGCTCTTGGGCTCAGATAATGGACCAGCATTCATCTCTCAAGTAACATAAAAGCTAGTTAAGGCTATGGGGATCAACTGGAAACCCCATTGTGCTTATCATCCCCAACGTTCAGGCCAGGTAGAAATAATGAGCCAGAAACTTAAAAGAGACCTTTACAAACTAACCCTAGAGACTGGCGGTGCCTAGGTGTCTCTCCTCCGCTTTGCTCTCTACAGGGTTTGCAATTCTCCTTATACCCTAGGCCTGAACCTACTTGAGATCATGTATGTCAGGCCAATACCCATTTTACCTAATCTTAGGGCAAAGATACTGTCTGAATTTGATGATCAAGGATTTCTTTCCTCCCTCCAAGCTCTGTTTCAGAAACAGAAACAACTCTGGCCTCAGCTGCTTTCTATCTATGAGAAGGCACCGCCTCCTGTGCCCCATGTGTTCTGGGTCGGGAGACCTGGTGATCATCATGGATCTCTATGGTCCAGCTGATCGTTCAGAGACAGCAATACAAGTCTGTGAATCCCGAAAATGCATCTCCAGAATTTGAGATGAGCTACTACTCAAGGGGGAAATGCTAGAACAGGGGAGGAGCAGATAAGGATTTCCAAGCCCACTGACAGAAATCTAGGCCTTAGTTTCAGTTCACTAGAATGGGACAGAGCTTGAGTAAACAGGTATCAGGAAATCCACAACTTATGGGTGGCGATCAGCAAGCACCCCCACAAGCCCTTCTGCCTTAACAGGCTCCCAAAGCCCCTCTGCTACCTCAGCAGATATCCCCAGACTTCTAAAGTGAAAAGCAGCTTCCTCTACCTACCACTAGAGAGTACCTAACCACTAGGCCTCCCACCAGTTATCTCTCACCAGTCAGCCCCCGACTAATCTTTCCTTCATCAATCAACCACAGATTAATCCCTCCTCTCTGGAATTCTTCTAACTCCACTTAAAAGGAGCTTATGACCTTCTTTGTGGATTGCCAAGTGCCACTTCCATGTTGGAATTAGTAAGGCGCTTTTGTTATTGCATACATGGCTGGTGGTCCTCTTTGGGGGCTTTTCTAGGAATATATATACATATATATGCAACTTTTACAATTGTGTAATTTGTAAAAGTTTCTTCTGATCAGGACTTATTAATTACATTTTTATTTTCTTTGTTTTTGGCAACTTTAAAGATTTGTCCATGTATTAATACTGAAATCCCACACTAATTACATACATTAATAAATAATTGAGAAATTATAGTTATTGCCAGTTAATCCAGGTATGGTTGAATTTGAAGCTTAAAATATGCAGTCCTTTAGTGCTATAATTTTATTGAGAGACAATGGTGGAAGACTCAGAACCTAATAATAATCACGACTTTCAGGGAGGTTTCTTGTGTTACATAGGCAGAAACTCAGCAGCTACTTAGTTGAAAATCCCTTGTCTTATGAGACACCATTTAGATTAAGAGAAACCAAAAATTTAAATACTCTTCCCAAGTTATGAGATGCTGGAGTTTCTGTTTGGTTTTAGGAATGTGACTTGTTTCATTCCTTTTAGTTCATACAAGGTGCATCACTTAAGCTGAATAAAAAGTAAATTTGTCTTTGTTCTTTTCCCAAGAATACTGACTAAGGTTGTATCAAATTACTTCACAAATGTTTAAATTCATTTGACTTTGCACCATCTCCCTCTTTTCTTTCCCCACCACCTATTTTTCAAATAGAGCCAAGTAAACACTTTAGAAAAAATAAAGAGTAATTAGTATAAAATAAATGGAGGGCATAATTTTAGTAGAGGGGGCCTGTATTCTCCTCAGAAATAGATCTAAAGAAGTGTTACTGTGTGATCTAAGAAATAGATGCTTTCTTTAACCCCCTTCTTGCTTAAAATATGAAATCAAATGATTCTGTATTTGTTTGAGGGGAAGTAAGTTCACTTAATTGGGCAGTTTCCTTTTTCTCCATTTACATTTGTTTTCCTATTACCAGTATTTTAAGTAGTTTATACAAAAGGATATCCAAATTAACTCTACAGGACTTCCTTTGATGTTAATATTACAGAAAGAAGTTGTATAAAGTATTGTTAGTTTTGTTGTTAACACATATAATATCCATGCAAATAGACTGTGGTATAGGTAAATATGTACAATCATACCGTATTTTATAAAAAAATTAAAGACTTAGCATGAACTGATCATAACAATAGAAGACAGAAGAAATTATGAGAAAGCAATGAGTCTTTAGTGCTGTTATGTAAATAGTGTCTATTTATAGGATCATGTTGAAGTTAAGGTAATGAAGACTCAGTGAGTGCCCTGACAGATATAAGTAATAATATTAATCCAGTACTGGTGTTACATCTGAGTCAACCTATAATGTAGACTTTGGAGGCAAAAGAATTTGAAATTGGAGGCCAGCTGGGGCTGCATCAGATCCCATCTCAGCAAAATGAAGCAAAAATAGTAAACAAACAAATACAACATGAGAAACTTCAATTTGTCTTACCTATTGCATTTAAAATTTTGATAAAACATAGTCACAAAAATGGGTGTAATATATTAGTAAGAAAGTTCTAATATTGTTATTTTTGTTAACTAAAAATATAACAGTGTGATGTTGGTGCACAAAAGAAGATCGATGAACTCTGGCTGTTGTATAACAAGAGTGTGACTGATTTATTCAGAAGTGTTGTTGTCTTTGCTATTCTCATCTGAACAGAAAGAAGTCAATTTTAAAAAAGAGGAGGCTATACTGAGAATTCATATCCAAGAAGCAGATCAGAACAAAGGCCATTCTCTTTATAAAATGAATAAGACAGCAACTACTCAACAGAAAAGAATGAGGATCTGTTGTCTTAGGCAACCTTTTACAGGCATCTCATAAGGGAGAAAGTTATTTTTCTGGCCATACTAACTCAGAGCATCACACAAAGATGTAATCAGATATTATCAGTTTATACTCATGTTTTTTTTCAAGCATATTTTCTGGTGTGTGGAAGAGGGCTTGCTTTCAAGACCCTGATACTTTCAGCTAATGCTCTTAGACTTGGTCAGCACGTCTCTCATACATTCTCTGTGTCAGGAACAGGAAAGAGTCAGAAAGAAAAAATAAGGAAGACAGAAAAACCAAAGTTGTGCATGCAGCTGCTTGTAGCAGTGAAATGTACTGCAAGTCTGAACTAGTAAGATTGATTAGAGCATTTTCTGTAGAAGTCTGGTGACTGTGAATAGGTTGGGTTCACAGGATGTAAACCAAATGAGTACAGTTATAAGTGATCTCAAGGCACATTGTAAAATTGGTTACAAGTTTGGTAGAAATTCTATTTATAAAGGAGATCTTTAACATTTTTCAGGCAAGCCATTCCTACAAGGGGTGAACCCACCCACGGAGACGGTGGGGCTGATCTATTGGGAGCTCACCAAAGCCAGCTGGACTGTGACTGTAAAAGCATGGGATAAAACCGGACTCTGAGCCGGGCGGTGGTGGCGCACGCCTTTAATCCCAGCACTCGGCAGGCAGAGGCAGGCGGATCTCTATGAGTTAGAGACCAGCCTGGTCTACAAGAGCTAATTCCATGACAGGCTCCAAAGCCACAGAGAAACCCTGTCTCGAAAAACAAAAAACAAAAACAAACAAACAAAACAACAACAACAACAAAAAACCCGGACTCTCTGAATATGGCAGACAATGAGGGCTGCTGAGAAGCCAAGGACAATGGCACTGGGGTTTGATCCTACTTCATGTTCTGGCTTTGGGGGAGCCTAGCCAGTTTGGATGTTCACCTTCCTAGACCAGGATGGAGGAGAGGAGGACTTTGGACTTTCCACAGGGCAGGGAACACTGACTGCTCTTCAGACTGGAGAGGGAGGGGGAGAGGAGTGGGGAGAGGGGGAGAGGAGTGGGGGGAGGGAGAGAAGAGTGGGGGAGGGGGAGAAGAGTTGGGGGAGGGGGAGGGAAATGGGAGGCTGGGAGGAGGCGGAAATTTTTTTTTCAATAAAAAAAATTTTAAAAAAAAAAACAAACAAAAAAGAAAAGAAAAAGAAAAAAAAATCCATACAGCAGGAAATAATCAGTCTGTTGAAGAATGCCACAGACGTCATTGTTTTAAGGTTAGTTTTATTTAAGATGATGATGGAGACTTTGGGCAGAGTGATGACACAGGGAATGAGGGCCCGATGTTCTTTATAAGGAGTGGGATTGTATTTCCAAGATCCACCTCATTCTGCTCATAACATGTCTAACTTCAGATCACGGGGAAGTATTGCTCTCTTTGGACCTCCTCAGGCTTTGGAGGATATGCTTATTTTAATATTGTTATAATTAAAAATTCATTCAACATTTTAAAATATTTTTTTAAAAAATGCATGCATATGTAGGGGATTAGATTTCCTTACATAAAATTTAAGGAGTTCAAATGCTAGACAGCATGATGTTTTATATTTTGTGTTTTAATATTCTTCAATCAAAATTAGGACCTCAGGAATATTAAGCTTGCAGTTTAACTGATGCTGTGCTATATATTCAGCCCTGAGAAGTTTTTTTTATTATGAGTTGGTTTCCAAAATTTATTAATTTGGTTTATAGAAAGTTAAAAGAATAGAAATAAATCAGAATAGATCATCCTACTTCATAATTGTATTGCATGGAGTCATTAAAATTATACTTAAAATGATAATGGGAATAGCTACATTTTAATTTGACTTAATTGTGTTTAGTCTCAACCTATTATTTTACACTGAAAAACTCAATAGAATTTGCACATACATTACAATCAGTGATCCTATTAGCATTTCTATTATTTAAATTTTACTTTCCTTATTTGAACACAGAGAAAAGACAGGTAAGGTATCTGAAATAAGCTCTTTTTTTAAAAAAAAAAAAAGCTAATATGACTAACCTAATTACTACATTTATTTGATTTTTTTTATTGCTAGAAGGAACAGCATCCTGGAGTAAAATCACATTTATTACTGCTTTAAATATCTTCCCTTTCCCTAGAGGACATTCAAAATGAAAATTATCAATAATACTTATCACTGGGTAGAATAATAATTAATCTTAAAATTATATATTCCTCTGTATTTGATAAATAAAATTGTTTTTATTACCATAAAACAGCAAATATATTACTTATTTTAAATGTTCCCACATAGTAAATATTTCCAAAATAAATGTGCAAGGTTTTTTGGGCTACCAAACATTTGTAAGCCTCTGTGATAAATTTTCACTACGCCACAGACTCAAGGAAGAATCAGTTTGACCATATTGTGAAATTCCCCATCAGATGGCTTTCTGAAAGAAGTGGCTCATGGTTACCTCACAGCACAGTCATTGCTGTTTGAGAAAAATGTAAAATGGAAATGTTATTGGTTACTCGGAGATACAACCACCAGAGTAAATGACTTTTCCAGGCATCATACAATTTTACTATAATTAATACCATTTCCTAACAGCTGTTAAATTTTAAATGCTTCACAATGTCATTTTTAGTGACTTGAAGACCCTCAACACCTTAGTCATTCATCTGTAAACATTGCCATACACTTGTCAATGTTCCTTTAAAGTATGATGCCCATAACTGAAAAATGATACTTCAGACAATGCATGATTAATGCACGATGGAGTGCTTCCTTTTTCATTCTGAGCAATACATCGCTTTAATAAAACACAATAATGCATTAGCTCTCTTTTGACAGCAAAGTCACACTGTTGACTCTCATTAAAATCATAGTTATTAAAAACTTCAATCTAGTTTACTATGAAAAGTGGCTAAACCAAATGAAGAGAAGGCATTCTAAGCTGAAGTAGTAAGTACAAAATTTACGCTACTTTCCCCTTACATGCCAGGAGAGTGTTTCCCCTTATATGCTGATTGTCAGACAACATAACAACAGAAGCAGACCCTGCTCTTTCCAAGAGTATCTGTATCATATGCTACTGCAAGTACTTTTATTTCTATTTTAGTTTAAGACCTCATCAGATTTATATAAAGTTTTATAGAACTCATTTGCACACTCATAACCATTTAGAAGTTCTGCTTTCACTGCTTGTTTATCTTATTATGCGGATTAACATAAGGCCAATTTCAAGCCAGTATGGTATATAGGTTGAGCCTACCTCCCAAACTACCACCACTCCTTTCTCATCCATCCTTGATGCCATTAAGTACCTTGTCAATCTAGACAGTTTTGATTTGCCTCTCAAGGTACATATACATGAATATATTTCTGTATCTATTTATATTTAAATTCTTGGAATTATAGATATGACAAAGTATGATATTTAATTTCTGAGACTGGCTTCTTCAATACTTAATAATATTATGCTCAGTTTTAACTTTTTTCTGTAAATGACATTTATTCCTTATTCTTTATGGATGAAAAGAAAAACTTGACCCTCCATACAAGATACATTTTTAATACAGTACTCTGATAATGGATACCTAGGTTCATTGTTTCCATAGCTTACTAGCTTTGAAATGGTATTTATACTCTTCATTCAAAACATTATAGAAATTAGAATGCTTTTATTATTTTTATGTACATAATTTATCCTAAAATAATAGTACTAGCAGAAACAGCAAATATTGTTCAGTTTTTATTGTCTGACCAATGTGACACAAAATATAAATTTATTAATGAAACATTTCTTGCAATTAAACTTTATTTAAAATATCACTTGAATTTAATATAGTGGGTTAAAAAATTATAGGCAAAATTTTATAGCCATAAAACCAAATTTTATTTTAGAATTATAAAAAGAAATCAGAAGAAAGCTAATTAAATATATATTTGGGAAATATTGGGAAGAACAGTATAATATATGTAAAGTGTTTATAAAAATAAAGAATATTTTCAAGTAGAAACACAGTATATAAATAACAAAATAACAATATTAAATAAGGTAAAATTAATTCTGTACTTTTCATTTTAAAGTTAAAAAATATATCTAATATGCTCATGAGAGAAACACAGAGCAAGTCCACAGATGTCACAATGTAATTTGGACATAACCATAGGCATGAGGAATAAAAGACTGGAAATAACAAGCAGGTAATTACCACAATTAATATTGATTACCTTCCTTGAATTGTATGTTGTTTACTCATTTCCTTTTTTGATATTGAGTCTTACTATGTGGTCCAAGACGTTAAGGGATGAGTGATCCTATGTCATCGATTACAGGTATGAACACCTAACTAACACATCCCGGAATTTAACACACTATTATCTTTTAAATCTATCCTTTGTGCTCATACAGATACATCAACAAATAAGTGGGAAATTGACCAAGTTTGTGAGTTAGAAGTGGGTAGTGACATATGCATCCTTATTGGGAATTACTTGAAGGTAATGATTGTGTACATGAATTTTCACACACTGTTTTCCCCTGTCTAGTTCCATTTAGTTAACGACACATGACCTTAAATTAGCAGAACTGTATGATAGTGGGCTTTCCATTGCACATGAATGTTTTTAGAGCTCCAGATGTAGAATGCTGTACTCGGTCTAGCATAGAATGCACTTTTGCTGAACCTGGCCTTAATCTTAAGACACTAGAGAAGGAAAGTAAAGAACTGGCCAAACCTGAAAAGCTTGGGAATGTTGACTGCTTCAATTTACCTGCAGCGAATCCACCAAGTGGGGTGCCCTGTTTGCTGAGAAACGCTGTGCCAAGTATACCGCATTTAATGGCTTTGGCAAGAGAAATGATTTTCATCAGCTGTAACAAACAAGTTCTTCATCTCTAACCCTTCCATCTGTCCTCCTGGTTCCCACCCAGAACTCTGTATATGGCTCCGCTGAATAGGTTTCAGACTGCCTAAGGTCACTACACAATCAACCTCAGCAGATGGCATCGCAGAGAACATCTAAACTGTAACAGTGTCCAAGTGCAGAGGCTGGGCCTCTTTGCTGAAGAAGAATGTCCTGTGTGCACACCATCCTGATGTTCCGATACCACTGAATGCTGCATATGGCTGTAAAGCTTCATTCTTTGTATTGAAAGCTTGATTAAATAGGTCTTTGCATTGATCTGATTCAATGTGCTGTGCTAAATCACATTTTCTCTTATTTTCATTATGTTTTAGATAATTACATCAAAATAACACCGAGATAAAAAAAAATCGGTTAAAACTGAGAAGGAATAATATAAATGCATTTAAGAGAATTTAGTTGTGAATGTTATATGCTTTAGTCTTTCTTTTGTTAAGAAATCTTGTATACTGAAAATTGTTTGCTCTTGTCACAATTAAAAATGTTTGATAGTGCTGAGTGATAACCACAGTGACATTTAAGGTTTGCTTTAGGCTTCTTAATGGCATTTTCAGCTGCCTGATAGTTCTGTTAAGATTTCACCAAACTACTTTAAGTCCAGAAATGAATGGAAGTATATGTGTTCTAAAATTCTTTAATCAGGAATATCTGTGTTCCTATTATATTTCAGCAATTCTTGCAGTAATGTATCTTATGCATTCATAGACAAAGAATATTGAAAGTTAAAGGCCACATAGTTTTCTTTCTCCAAAAAAACCACACCTATACTCTTATCTTTTCATTACTTCAATAATTTGCCCATCCAAGTTTAAAACATACAGTGTGAATTGGAAAAAAAATGTTTTCAAAGAAGAAAACCAGTCCAAGACAAATGTTTGAAATATTGAAGGATCAAAACATTCCACATAGAAGTGATCATCACTTATTTTCTATAGAAAAATACCCATTGACAAGTCCCATGTAGTGTTCAGAAAAGGGAAGATATATTGAGAGCAACTTAAGATCAGAATAAAAATGAAAACAATAGAAATGACAAAGGAAATAGTTTACTCTTATAATTTATTACATAATTCCAAGTGTCATGCATAAAAATACATACATAAAGAAATATTAAATAATCTCAATGTGTTGTCTTTATGTATTCAAATATTTATACTTAGGTATGTAGAAATAATAATCAGAGAAAATGACCACATTGATTTGAAAAGAAATAAAGAGGGCCATGGGCAGGCTTAGAGAGTAGAAAGGGAAAGGGAGAAAGGATGTAATTATATTTTAATTAAAATAAGAATATTGAGGAAAAAAAGAAGAAACTGTCAATCTAAGATCATCAGAAATTGAAGAACAATAATTTAAATACATATATATACATATGTACATATATATGTATAATTTTATGAGAGAAATGTATGCAAAAAGATATTTCAAGCATTTATTATTTCAATCATTTATCTGTTAGGAATTTAGGGATAAGGTTTTTGAACTAAATAAACTTGACAGTAACCTTTATGTTCATACTATATCTCTATGGCATTCCAGGGTGCTAAAGGCCACAAAAGTCCATGAAAACTTAGTAATAAAATTAGAACAATAGTATAAAAAGCTTGAAGGTAGTCAATAATTCCTGCCAACATTAGGAAAAATAAAAAAAAATTAATCTAGAAACCTGAAAATATTCAATTAATCAAGGTTAATCTAAAGACAATTTCTAGTAAATTGTATGAAATACTGCCTCTGTCACTTCTTAAGCATTGTCAGAAAATGTAAGATAGAGAAGAGAGAGAGAGAGAGAGAGAGAGAGAGAGAGAGAGAGAGAGAGAGAGAGAGAAAGAGAGAGAGAGTTCTATCAACTCAGCCACATATGTGTATTGAGAAATGTATTAAGGAGGGATCAAGAAGGTATTTAAAAAGCCTTGCAGAGACCCTGTAGAGTTCCCAACATCTTTACATATAAATTAGTATTTGTGAGGATATTGCTCAATAAAAAATGACACATAGAAAATTAAGAAACACAAGCTGTTCATGAACTTTAGAGGTGATGAGGTAAGACACCGTTCATTAGTATATTGCAATAATAAGTAGCTCTTAATATATGATCATCGCTTTATGTTTGTTTAATCTATTATACCACTAATTTAATACAAATGTTTACAATATTTTTTATTTAACAGGAAGTAATCTAGTAACTTAGAATTTGCACGGAACTGAATGAAGTATAGTTATTAAGGTAAATCAGACCCAGAAAGGTAATTGCTTCATGTTCCCATTTATGGTTCCTAGCTTCAAATATTCAAATATTTAGATGTTGATGGTCTTGGAGTAACCACAAAAACCAGAAAAAGAAAAAAAGAAAAAAATCACCATTGGAGGTTTCTAGAGAAAAGAATAGAAGAATCCAGATGATATAATGGGAAAAATGAGAAAAGATCGAGATCTTTAATTGGGGAGGTTTGAGGAACGATAATATAGCAGGAAAGAGAAATAAGCAATAAATAGTCATGTTATTCTATATTAGCCTGAAATTATAATGCAGGACTCAGAGAGGTACAACTAGATCTGACTCAAATGTCTCCTCCTTTAGGGCCAGCTGTCATAGTACTGAAAGGTGTTATGCCAGCTGCCAGGGGAGGAAAGCTATCAATAATTCTCCTCAGATGTTGTGCCTATAAACCACAGCAATGACCAACAGAGCCATATGTTCCAAAGGGAGAAATATGGCACTCGTACCTTGTCAGTTACCAACACCTATCTGTCTGAAATTCAGAGGCAAACAAACAAAAAGATTATTTAAGGACCACTGTTTACAAATGCAGGGACATTACCAGAATAAAAGATGGATTATCAGCTAGGCAAATAAAGTGATGTGAACGTTGTTTAAAAGTGCCGTTTTCCTTAACAACATTTAGCACTCTGATAAAAATACTATATGCATAAGTGACAAAGAAAATTATAAAGTGTAAACTTACAGTGACTGCAGGAGACGAGGACTGAGTAGAAATTAGAGGAAAAGTTCTGGAACTAACCCCAAGGATATGTAGGCAGTGCGTGCTATGCAACGAGGAACTATTTTAATCAGCTCTGCTCTCCCCATCGGAGCTAAAATGAAGGATGGACTGGGGGCAGCTGCAGGAAAATAGAGACTAGAGAACAATGTACAGCAAATTACTTTACAGAATGGGTTGAAGGTCTGGTTAAAGATGTTAAGAAACACTATTCTTGTCTGGATTGTCCTCTGTTGCTTTTATGGGAAGCAATTACAATAAGATTTATGAAACTACATAAATAAAAAAGTGAATATATGTAAAGGCCAAATGTGAAAGCTAAACTTCTTGTGCTATAGGATGAAATTTTTCAATCTCTCCTGTTCCCCCTTATGGGACCCTGCTCATTTCTCATCACACACCAAGGCAGCTGTAATGCTAAAAGTTGATGGAGAGACTGTGCACATAGCCCCTTACAAAAGCCACATTTGTCCAGAGTTATATCCAGCAGAACTCAGTCAAATTTCAAACTACACAATTCCTATTTCTTTTTAAAATGTATCTCTTATTTTCTCTTGGTTTTACAAACTAAATTTTGATTTATTTATTAAGTGATTTGTTTATTTTCCCTTCTTAAAAAATTATATTGCATATACCAATCAGCTTTATATTCCTAAATGTTACTTCTAAACTAATATTTCCCATGCCATTATTTTCATTGATTCTGTTGTCTTCAAATAAAACAATAAAACTGAAAGTAGAAAGGGCAGAAACTCAAACAGGCACTGGTAAGGAGGAAATATGTGGGATTGTTCTTGTGTGAAGTTTGTGTTCACTCATGTGTATGTGTGGGTACCTGTGGGTACACACAGAACGTAGAAAAGGCTATCAGTCTCTATCTTGTTCCTTTAAGACAGAGTCTTTTATTGAACATGGACGTTTCTGTTTGGTTTTTATAGCTAGACTTGGAGACAGTAAACTTCAACAATCCTCTGTCTCCCCCTGGCTCAGTGCTTAACTTAAAATCAGTGCATACTACCAGACCTGCCTTAAGAAAACATCTTTATTTCATTTTATTTACATTATTTTCCTCCTTTTCCCTCCAAATGCTCCAAGATGGGCCTCCTTATTCTTTCAAATTCATGACCACTGTTATTCATTATTTTTTGTTACATATGTATATGTATCCATATAAACATATAAATTTCTAAATACATAAATAGACCTACTCGATATGTGTCATATTACTCATATGTAAGTCTTCAGAGCTGACCATTTGGTACTGAAAAATGAAAGAGTTCTTTGAGAGTTTTGAATTTCACACACAAAGTTTTGAACATGTTCACTCCCTAGTCCAGCAATTCCTCCAGACCCACCCCACTTCCCTAATATTTCTTAAGTATTTTGTAGTTTTAATAAAATAATTTTAAAGTGTTGTTTCCATAATTATATTTAGTACCTGTTATTAGTTAAGTACCTCATTTCTTTGACCAAACATCCTGAAAATAGAACCTCATTATGAAAAGTTTATTTGGACTCTCTGTCGAGCATGGCCCAGAAGTTGTGGTGGCGAGAACCTAGGGAAGCTTTTAACATGGTAGAATCAGCAAGCAGAGTGAGATAAAAGTTAGCATTCCACTTGCTTTCTTCTTTAATTCAGTCCAGAACACCAATTGTGGAGAAAACAGGTGCTCTAGTTCTTCCTAACTCAGCCGAGTAAATGTAAGTCCTGCTGGGGATTTATATGGAAGCTTTTCTCTTACAGTAATTTAGATACTGAATACCAACCATCAAAGCTGAGATTGAACTACTACAGTTTACATTTAATCTTTTAGCAATTCATTGTCTAGGAAATTTATGTATCACCTTTAATTTTTCCTAAAGCATGTTAATTTTTTTCAAACATCAATAAAGATAATCATTATCATTCCAACAACTGTCACTCTCTTGATCCTGGTATACCGTATGTTTTCCTGTTGTAATTATATGTTATATTTATCTAGCTAATACATGACTGCCAACCAAATGGAATTAGTATAAGTGCCTTATGGAGACTGACTTGCTCAGACATGAGCATTGTTAGCCCATAGTCATGTCTGATACAAATTTAGCCTGTGGAAGTCAGCGGTACTGCCAGACACAACATACCTTCAGAATATATAGACTGTGGGTGATGAATATGGGCGCCATACCTCTCTGTGCTTCAATTCAGCTGCCCATCTTCATTGCCAGTGAAACTCACTCCAATCATTCTATATTTTCTCTCTATCTTTATAATCAAGTGTAATTCTCACGCAGAGATGATCCTTTCCCCATTAGAGCTTTGGGAGAAGGAATCGAAATGAACAAGTGTACCCTTGCTCATTCTGCAAAGAGCAAGGCTGTAGATGGAAACAATTACAGCAGTCACTTTAGGGGTGGTTGTTCTGACTGCTCCAAGGCTGATATTCAGTGGATTTTAGAGATTGTGTGAGGACTGAGGAAGCGTTGAGCTCTTTGTTTCAGTTTCTAAGTGGTATTCTTTAGTCATAAATCCTGATTGATTTCTGTATCCTTCCAGTATTTTTGAAGAAGTAAATACATACCATTTATGCTACTGCACTAATAATTATCCTGAGTAATTATTTTCTTTTTTGTTAATTTATATTAGATATTTACTTAGTTATTTTTTGAGAATTTATATTTGAGTATTTATTTACATAATTTCCTCCTCCCTCCCCTCCTCCCTCCAATTCCTCTGTATCTTATCTACTCTCTTTCAAATTCATAACCTCATATTTTTATTAATCATTATTGTAACATATACGTATGCATATACATTTGTAAATATAAATTTTTGTTTCCCTTTAGTGTTGTGCGTGCACGCGCACACACACACACGTGTGTTTGCAGGCTTAGGGATATTCATTTGGGATTGAAAACCTTTTAGTAAGCTTGAAATATCTGCAATGCAACCCCTAAGTGTATGGATCAGGGAAAATTACAGAAAAGGGGAGCCAAGATCTCTACTTCAAGAGACTGTCTTCTATACATGCAGGATCCTGTACCTATGCAATTACAACATGTTGGCCTACACAAAACCTGAAGAATATGATATGTGTTGATATGTCCACATGGATGGGAGAAAATTTAAAACCCGATATTTAGATAAAGATCTTCAGATACAAAATGTCAATCAAATGCTCCTAGAAGAAAAGGAATCAATGTTTTAAAAGGATGAGGTCATAACTTTGCTTCTATACACTGTTCATGATTTATTTAGGTTTTAGTTTGTATTGTCTTATGCATTAAAGCGTATAGGATATAAATAGTAAAATAATACCATTTAATCAAGTAAATGTATGTATTCATTAGAATTTTTCTAAAGACATAAAATCAATGAGAAGTCAATATATTTATTGATTTTGTTTGAACAGTCGTTCCATAGGTAAGTAGATAGGTAGGTAGGTAGGTAGGTAGGTAGGTAGGTAGGTTGGTACATAGATGTATAGATAGATAGAGAGCTACATAGATAATTACATATATAGATGGTAGAAACAAAATAGATATAAGATAGATGATAGATAGATAGATAGATAGATAGATAGATAGATAGATAGATAGATAGATGATAGATAAGATAGATAGATTGATAGATGAATAGACATGTGACAAGGTATTTGCTAGCAGAATTATAAAGACTTGGAAAACATACAATATGTCACCCTGGAGATAGAAAGTGAATTCAACTCTTTAGACTTCTAAAACAAGAGTTTATAATGTAACTGTAGATCCAAGTATGAAAGCATAATAAACAGGGGACTTACTGCAAGTGAAAATTTCAGGATAAGAATGCCAGAAAGCCTGGAGTTCTGATAATCAAGGGCAGGAGGGAAAATGTGGTCTTTCTGTCAGAGAGAACAAAACAATTTCCTGTGTTATTGTGCTATATTTTTGTTGTTGGTGGTGGTGTTCATTTGTTTGTTTATTTTTTATGGTACTCATCTGAAAAGTTTCGGCTGTGTGTATGATGCTCCCTGCCCAGTCCACTGGCTCACACGTCGGTTGTCTCTGGATCCACCCTCACAGACAGTACTTTCTCAGCCAAAATGAGTCTCTTAATCTAGTCTTTTCATCACATAAAATCAATCATTTATATAGGTAGAGCTCATAAAACAGGCAAAGTATCGACACATGGAATATCTCAGAAATGAGGAATTTAACTGACAATATAATGGTTACCTTGTAAAACATAAAACATTTCTTGCTGCTATTATAATAATTATAGATACTAAGAAAATTAGATTTTAAAAGTGAAAAATATCCCCCCTCCCTTCCCTGGTGGCAGAGAGCCTCCCTGCTCTGCCTGCTTGGGCGCTGGGTCCCAACCCCAAGCGTAGGGTAAAGGGGAGCTCGGGGGCTTCTTTGTCCCCATAGCCCGCCTGCAGCAAGCAGGGTGGGCCCTTTGTCTGCGAGCGAACCAAGCAGCACGGAGTTTCATCAGGGCACCTAGTGAG
This sequence comes from Microtus pennsylvanicus, assembly GCF_037038515.1. Classification (NCBI taxonomy): domain Eukaryota; kingdom Metazoa; phylum Chordata; class Mammalia; order Rodentia; family Cricetidae; genus Microtus; species Microtus pennsylvanicus. Next base: position 61,399,221 of record NC_134592.1, on the reverse strand, counting down.
ACATCATTGTGGTGAGCGAGTGCTGCGGCACCCGGGAACAGCCCGCCTACACTTCCCGATCAACCTACAGGGCTACACTGCCCGGTACCTCCTCTCTCTTCCTATCCCATCCAGCTTACATCCAGATCCCCCCACCCTCTGTTTCTCTTCCCCCTCCCTTCCCTGGTGGCAGAGAGCCTCCCTGCTCTGCCTGCTTGGGTGCTGGGTCCCAACCCCAAGCGTAGGGTAAAGGGGAGCTCGGGGGCTTCTTTGTCCCCATAGCCCGCCTGCAGCAAGCAGGGTGGGCCCTTTGTCTGCGAGCGAACCAAGCAGCACGGAGTTTCGATCAGGGCACCTAGTGAGACATCATTGTGGTGAGTGAGTGCTGCGGCACCCGGGAACAGCCCGCCTACACTTCCTGATCAACCTACAGGGCTACACTGCCCGGTACCTCCTCTCTCTTCCTATCCCATCCAGCTTACATCCAGATCCCCCTACCCCCTGTCTCCCTCCATCCCTCCCTTCTTGGAGCAGAGTGCCGCCCTGTTCAGCCTGCCTGGGCGCTGGGACTGAACCCGAAGGTGAGTGCAAAGGGGAAGGTGGTAGCTCCTTTGTCTCCATAACCTGCCTGCAGCAAGCAGGGTGGGCCTTTGTTTGGAAGCTAACCAAGCAGCAAGGAGATCGGAACTGGACTCCAGGAGAAACATCACGGGGGAGTGACATCACTTGGAAGGTACATCAGTTGGCAAGAAGACCTGATCCTGTAAAAGAAGATCCATAGGAGAATATTGGAAGGAAGAGATGGGGAGACGCCAATGCAAGAATTCACCCAACAATCTGAAGAACAACACGAAACCACCAGAAGCCAGCGACCTCACAACAGGAGGACATGAACACCTTAATCATGAAGAAGGAGAAAAAACTGACTTCATGACAGTGATTGACACCCTTAAACAGCATATAAAAAACGCCCTTATAGAAATGGATGAGAAGTATAACAGAAAGTTCGAGGAATTGAGTAAATCAGTGAATGATACCCTAGGAAAGCAAGGAAAAACAATCAAGCAGATAATGGAAACAGTTCATGATTTGAAAAATGAAATGGAGGCAAAGAAGAAAACACAAACAGAGGGCCGGCTGGACATGGAAAATCTAGGTAAACGAATAGAGACTACAGAAACAAGCATAACCAGCAGAATACAAGAGATAGAAGAAAGAATCTCAGAGTCTGAGGATAACATAGAGAAAATAAACGCACTGATCAAAGAAAACAGCAAGTCCAACAAACTCTCATCACAAAACATTCAGGAAATATGGGACACAATAAAAAGACCAAACCTAAGAATAATTGGAGTAGAAGAAGGAGAAGAAGTGCAGCTCAACGGTCCAGAAAATATACTTAACAAAATTATAGAAGAAAACTTTCCCAACCTGAAGAAGGATGTACCTATGAAGGTTCAAGAGGCATACAGAACCCCAAATAGGCTGGATCAAAAAAAAACATCCCCTCGCCATATAATAATCAAAACACAAAATATACAGAATAAAGAAAGAATATTAAGAGCCGCAAAGGAAAAAGGCCAACTTACTTATAAAGGTAAACCTATCAGACTTACACCTGACTTCTCTATGGAAACCATGAAAGCCAGAAGGTCCTGGATAGATGTACTGCAAAAACTAAGAGACCATGGATGCAAGCCCAGACTACTATATCCAGCCAAGCTTTCGTTCACCATAAATGGAGAAAACAAAATTTTCCAGGATAAAAACAAATTTAAGCAATACGTAGCCACAAATCCAGCCTTACAGAAAATAATGGAAGGAAAATCACTAACCAAGGAGTCCAACAAAGACCTCAATAACTCAGACATCTAGAGACCCTTCACCAGCGCAACTCAAAGAAGGGAAACACACAAACCCTACTACTTAAAAAGTGACCGGAGTTAACAACCACTGGTCATTAACATCACTTAATGTCAATGGACTCAACTCACCTATAAAAAGGCACAGGCTAAGAGACTGGATACGAAAACAGGATCCAACATTCTGCTGTCTACAAGAAACACACCTCAACCACAAAGACAGGCACCTACTCAGAGTAAAGGGCTGGGAAAAGGCTTATCAAGCAAATGGACCTAAGAAACAAGCAGGTGTGGCCATACTAATTTCTAACAAAGTTGACTTCAAACTTAAATCAATCAAAAGAGATGGAGAGGGACATTTTATACTCATAACAGGAAAAATTCATCAGGAAGAAATCTCAATCCTGAATATCTATGCCCCTAATATAAAAGCACCCACGTATGTAAAAGAAACATTGCTAAAATTCAAGGCAGCCATCAAACCGCACACACTAATAGTAGGAGACTTCAACACTCCTCTTTCACCAATGGACAGGTCAATCAGACAGAAACCTAACAGAGAAATTAGAGAATTAATGGAGGTAATGAAGCAAATGGACTTAACAGACATCTATAGAATATTCCACCCAAATAGGAAAGAATATACCTTTTTCTCTGCAGCTCATGGAACCTTCTCGAAAATTGACCACATACTTGGTAACAAAGCTAACTTACACAGCTACAAAAAAATATTACTAACCACCTGTGTCTTATCAGACCACCATGGATTAAAGTTAGAATTCAACAACAATGCTACCCCCAGAAAGCCTACAAACTCATGGAAACTGAACAGTCAACTACTGAACCATACCTGGATTAAGGAGGAAATAAAGAAAGAAATTAAAGTCTTCCTTGAATTCAATGAAAATAAAGAAACAACATACTCGAACTTATGGGACACTATGAAAGCAGTCCTGAGAGGAAAGTTCATAGCACTAAGTGCCCACTTAAAGAAAACAGAGAAAGCACATATTGGAGACTTAACAGCCCACCTGAAAGCTCTAGAAAAAAAAGAAGCAGACTCACCTAGGAGGAGTAGAAGACTGGAAATAATCAAACTGAGGGCTGAAATCAACAAAATAGAAACACAAAAAACAATCCAAAGAATCAATGAATCAAGAAGCTGGTTCCTGGAAAAAATCAACAAGATTGACAAACCCCTATCCAAACTAATCAAACGGCAGAGAGAAAATTTGCAAATTAATAAGATCAGAAATGAAAAGGGGGACATAACCACAAACACAGAGGAAATTCAGAGAGTCATTAGATCTTACTACAAAAGCTTGTATGCCACTAAACTGGAAAATGTAAAAGAAATGGACACTTTCTTAGATAAATACGATTTACCAAAATTAAATCAGGACCAGGTGAACAAGCTAAACAGACCTGTCAGTCGCGAAGAACTAGAAGCTGTTATCAAAAACCTCCCTACCAAAAAAAGCCCAGGGCCAGATGGTTTCAATGCGGAATTCTACCAGAACTTCCAAGAAGACCTAATACCTATACTCCTCAATGTATTCCACAATATAGAAACAGAAGGGTCATTACCAAATTCCTTTTATGAAGCTACAGTTACTCTGATACCAAAACCACACAAAGACTCAACCAGGAAAGAGAATTACAGGCCGATCTCACTCATGAATATCGACGCAAAAATCCTCAACAAAATACTGGCAAACCGAATCCAAGAACACATCCGAAAAATTATCCATTATGATCAAGTAGGCTTCATTCCTGAGATGCAGGGCTGGTTCAACATACGAAAATCTATCAATGTAATCCATCATATAAATAAACTGAAAGAAAAAAACCATATGATCATTTCATTAGATGCTGAAAAAGCATTTGACAAAATTCAACATACATTTATGTTAAAAGTCTTGGAGAGATTAGGGATACAAGGGTCATACCTAAATATAATAAAAGCTATATACAGCAAGCCGACAGCTAACATCAAATTAAATGGAGAGAAACTCAAAGCCATCCCGCTTAACTCAGGAACACGACAAGGCTGCCCACTTTCGCCATACCTCTTCAATATAGTGCTGGAAGTTCTAGCAATAGCAATAAGACAGCATAATGGGATCAAGGGGATTCGAATTGGAAATGAAGAAGTTAAACTTTCGTTATTCGCAGATGATATGATAGTGTACATAAGCGACCCCCAAAATTCCACCAAAGAACTTTTACAGCTGATAAACAGCTTTAGTAATGTGGCAGGATACAAGATCAACTCCAAAAAATCAGTCGCCCTCCTATACTCAAAGGATATGGAAGCAGAGAGGGAAATCAGAGAAGCTTCTCCATTCACGATAGCCACAAACAGCATAAAATATCTTGGGGTAAATCTAACCAAGGAAGTGAAAGATCTATTTGACAAGAACTTTAAGGCATTGAAGAAAGAAATTGAAGAGGATACCAAAAAATGGATGGACATCCCTTGCTCTTGGATTGGGAGGATCAACATAGTAAAAATGGCAATTCTACCAAAGGCAATTTATAGATTCAATGCAATCCCCATCAAGATCCCATCAAAATTCTTCACAGATCTGGAGAGGACAATAATCAACTTTATATGGAAAAACAAAAAACCCAGGATAGCCAAAACAATCCTATACAATAAAGGATCTTCTGGAGGCATTACCATCCCTGACTTCAAACTCTATTACAGAGCTACAGTAATGAAAACAGGGTGGTACTGGCATAAAAACAGAGAAGTCGACCAATGGAATCGTATAGAAGACCCGGACTTTATCCCACAAACCTATGAACACCTCATTTTCGATAAAGGAGCTAAAAGTTTACATTGGAAGAAAGAAAGCATCTTCAACAAATGGTGCTGGCACAACTGGATGTCAACCTGTAGAAGAATGAAAATAGACCCATATCTATCACCGTGCACAAAACTCAAGTCCAAATGGATTAAAGACCTCAATATCAGCCCGAAAACACTGAACCTGATAGAAGAGAAAGTGGGCAATACCCTACAACAGATGGGCACAGGCGATCGCTTCTTAGGTATAACCCCAGAAGCACAGGCATTAAGGGCAACATTGAATAAATGGGACCTACTAAAACTGAGAAGCTTCTGTAAAGCAAAGGACACTGTCACTAAGACACAAAGGCAACCTACTGACTGGGAGAAGATCTTCACCAACCCCGCAACAGACAAAGGTCTGATCTCCAAAATATATAGAGAACTCAAGAAACTAGACTTTAAAATGCTAATTAACCCAATTAAAAAATGGGGCGCTGAACTGAACAGAGAATTCTCAACAGAAGAAGTTCAAATGACCAAAAGACACTTAAGGTCATGCTCAACCTCCTTAGCGATCAGGGAAATGCAAATCAAAACAACTTTGAGATATCATCTTACACCTGTAAGATTGGCTAAAGTCAAAAACACCAAGGATAGCCTTTGCTGGAGAGGCTGTGGAGGAAGGGGTACCCTCATCCATTGCTGGTGGGAATGCAATCTTGTGCAACCACTGTGGAAGTCAGTGTTTCGGTTTCTCAGGAAATGCGGGATCAACCTACCCCTGGACCCAGCAATACCACTCTTGGGAATTTACCCAAGAGATGCTCTATCACATGTCAAAAGCATTTGTTCAACTATGTTCATAGCAGTATTATTTGTAATAGCCAGAACCTGGAAACAACCTAGATGCCCTTCAATGGAAGAATGGATGAAGAAAGTATGGAATATATACACACTAGAGTACTACGCTGCGGTAAAAAACAATGACTTCTCGAATTTTGCATGCAAATGGATGGAAATAGAAAACACTATCCTGAGTGAGGTATCCCAGGCCCAAAAAGACGAACATGGGATGTACTCACTCATAATTGGTTTCTAGCCATAAATAGGGTTCATGGAGTCTACAATAGGCGAATCTAAAGAAGCTAAGTAAGAAGGTGAACCCAAGGAAAAACATATAGTTATCCTCTTGGATAAGGGAAGTAGACAAAATTGCCGGGGGGAAAATGGGATCTTGGGGGTGGGGTGGGATGGGGGTTAGGGGAGATGGGGAGAGAAAAGGTAGAAGGGAAGGAGGGTGGACTTGGGGAAACAGGAGGATCGGGATAAAGGAAGGTTGGATAGGGGAGCACGGAACCACAATTCTTAGTTAAGGGACCCACTTTAGGGTGGGCAGGAGACTTGACCCTAGAGGGGCTCCCAGGTGCCCAAGCTGAGGTCCCCAGTTAGTTCCCTGGGCAGCTGAGGATAGGGAACCTGAAATGACCCTACCCTAGAGCAATACTGACGAATATATTGCATACCATCCTAGAACTTACATCTGGCGATGGATGGAGATAGAGACAGAGACCCACACTGGAGCACTGGACTGAGCTCCCAAGGTCCCAATGAGGAGCAGAAGGAGTGAGAACATGAGCAAAGATGTCGGGACCACGAGGAGTGCACCCACCCACTGAGACAGTGGAGATGATCTACTGCGAGCTCACCAAGCCCAGCTGGACTGTTACCAGAAAAAGCATGGGATAAAACTGGACTCTCGGAACATGGCGAACAATGAGGGCTGATGAGACGCCAAGGACAATGGCACGCGGTTTTGATCCCATGCCATGTGCTGGCTTGGTGGGAGCCTAGCCAGTCTGGATGTTCACCTTCCTAGATATGGATGGAGGGGGGAGGACCTAGGACGTACCACAGGGCAGGGAACCCTGACAGCTCTCTGGACTGGAAAGGGAGGGGGAGAGGAGTGGGGGGAAGGGGAGAGGGGTGGGAGGAGGGGGAGAAGAGTGGGAGGAGGGGGAGAAGAGTGGGAGGAGGGGGAGGGAAATGGGAGGCTGGTGGGAGGAGGTGGAAATTTGTTTTTTTTTCTCTTTTCTTTATCCTCCTTTTATCAATAAAAAAAAAATAAAATAAAAAAAATTGTACAGTCAAAAAAAAAAAAAAAGTGAAAAATATAACTGATGGCACTAAGGAATAATCAGCAGTTCAAAGAATGATACAAGATCTAAAAATAGAGATCCTTAAAAGTTTAGGTAATCCCAAGTATGTTTCATTATTTATCGGAAATGCTCAAAGGCAGACTGTAAGACTAGGTACCTGATTGTGCTTTCATTTCTATTACTCAAGGATAAGGAGTATAAGACTTAAACTTGTATTTCCTTCTGATACAATCATAATTTTTTATGAAAATCATAATTGGAATTATTTGGATAATGTGTTTGGATTATACTGGAGGAAATATTACACTGTCTATTATTTTTCTAAAATAATATAGTTGCGGGATAATTTTAAATCCCTAAAGACAGTATTCAGAAAATTGTCAGTCGATATTTTGAAGATGCTTATTATCTTATTTAAGCAATGATTGTTGATTAGGGTAATTGATCATTTCAATAATTTCTATATAGATAATTGGTAAGTGTAATTTAAGCACACTTCTATTTAAAATATTCTTAATTAGTAAACCAAATTTAAATAAATTACCATATTATTGAAGGTCACACATGAGTATGGTTCACCAACATTTTACAGAATTATAACGAACTTTCCGCCTAAATTTAATTTTGAAATTATCTCATCAAAATTTAAATTACATATTTTAGGGAAAATTATAATGAAGCTTGCCTGTCTATGATAAAAGCAATTATATAAGAGTTGACTTATAAATTTTGCTTACTGTCTTATTTTTCTTAAAACATAAATGCCTTACACTGAAAATTACTATTTATCCTGAGAATTTAATAATAGGAACAGAAGCCAAGAATAGAAAATATTCAGTGTCTAACAAATAATTATTTATATGAGGATATGATTATATTATATAACCATGTCAAATTTCCTTATATATATTTTCTACAACTTGAACAAAAAATGTGGTGTGATTTGACATAAAAAAGCTATTTTAAAACATCTCTGTTACATCATTGCTTTATACAATATAAGAGATATATCCCGGATTTAAGGTTAATAATAGTCACATGAGCTGCTCAGACATTCCACAAGGACTTCTCTATGTTACTTAGAAAATGATGCAAGATGGATTTAGGTATTTCCACTTTAGTCAGGGGTGACATGGTCTTTATGGAAAATAGCCCTAAGAAGCCAGAGCTCTCTGGAGGAAAAAAAAAATCAGATAAATGCAACTTTATAGCCGAATGCTGTCTTTAACAAGAATAGTATAACTGGCCTGCTGAATCAAAATTTAAGAAGGAAGGCTTGATCCTCTATTTATGAATATTGTGCTGCAACTAGTATTCTCTTGGACACTTGCTCTAAAGCCTACATCTGCCCATGCACCCGGATGCCTCCTGCTGTCACTTCTGCAAGAATCCTGTCTAAACACACTGTCATCATCACAGAGTCCTGGTCTCATCTGTATGAACCTAAGATGTCACCTCTTTGAGAAGCTGGTCAATGACCACGAATGATAAGCCAAACTTGCTGTGGGCTGAATACAATTCCTTGATTATTGCGATAAAAATTACACTAAAATTTTGAGAAACTTCAGAAATTGATTCTGTGCTCATTAGCGTTACAGGAAATAAGATGGCTGTTACATTGAAACTTACTAAAAATCAAAACATATGTATTATAAGACAGTCTTCTTTTGTCATATGAAATTGTGTTACTTTAGATAAATAATTAAAAGCTATTTGTTCGTAAATATTATTTTTTGCATATTACAAGAATTGGTTTTCCCTGAAAGTTGTAACTTAAAGTATCCAGTTTAATCAAGTGATTCTCACAAGTCATGTAATGGGCAAATTTATTCTAGCAAATAAGTATTTGGAGCTGGAACAACCAAGAACAGAGGCTGCTAGTTTACCAAACAAAACAACAGAAAGAAAACTGTTACTCAGTAGAGTCTTCTAGCAAACAGTCAAAGCATCCGTTATTTCTTTACCTTAAAACAGTAAGGATTTTCACAGATTATGACTTCTTTTTTACTTCAAGTATTACTTTACTCTAATGAAAATATTCACATCATCTAAAATTATATAATAAACAAGCTCTAAATACAACTTATAAATGTTTTGCAAAAAAATAAATTAAGAAAAAATGTTGTTGAAAATGCAATTTAGAATCTGAGGAAAGTGTAATGATATTTAATGAAAAAAATAAGGCATGAAAATAGCTAGCTTGGTCACCCCAAAGGAAATCAATGGTACTGATAACTAAATAATTAGAATTGGGACTTGGTGAACATCTTTATTAACCTTATATTAATTTGCAGAGTGAGGACAGAAAAAATACTTGATTTTCAGGAGTTTCTTTGAAGTATGATCAAATGAAAGGAAATCACAATAAAGGTGAAGCTCATTTGATTCATAACCAAATCAAACTTTCCAGTTCCTTTGAATCAAGTGTCTACAGTATGTCTAATTTGTATTTGAGAATAGTAGCTCTCACAAGTCTTCGTTCGTAAGTCAAATTTACTTATATTCAGTAGAGATGACAACAGACATTGAGGGAGGAAAGCAAAACACACATGTATACAATTGCATGTGTACACATTTACATGGAAATAGATATCAGTAGTCATAAAACAAGTTTGGTGAACAATGTAAAGCTTATAATATCTCTTTTCATGGTTTTTATAAATATGAATAATATGGTATATGTGCTTTTAAAAATATGTTTGTCTCACTGTATATGGGTATTTTACCTGCCTGTAAGACTATACCATGTGTGGACAGAGGACTTGGAAGCTAGAAAAAGATGTGAGATCATCTGTAACTACAGTTACGAATAATTATCAGGTGCCATGTGGGTGTTGGGAAGGGAACCAAGATCCCCTGGAAAAGCGACCTATACTGTTTAAGCACATCCCACGCGTGTGTGTCTTTAACGATACAAAGGTCAACATGCAGCTATACAGACGTACAATAATAGTCACATAGTTCATATGCAAAGATAAGTAAAATTTCTGAATGAATTTAGAGTTAAATGTCCACATATTCCATGAAGATAGTGCCTTCCTAAGATATTTGTGACCACTTTCCTTACTAATCTAAACAAAAATAGAAACAATTTAGCAAACACTCCACATGATTATCCTATGACTAATTCTTGTATCTGTATGAAAAAGTTTTATGTCTTTTCCATAACTGTCTGGCATCACTGGATGGTTGTTGCTGCAGCTGTTCTCCTTGTATTCTTACAAAATTATAGTTCAAGAAAAGATTAATTCCCAAAATATGGTGGTCACCAGATAAAAGAACTTTATAATGTCAATTATTTACTGGTATAGTTCTTGCCAAACTTAAACAACTGAGAAAATAAGAATGTAAAGGCCATTGATCTAATGTTTCTGAAATATTATGATAGACTGGCTTATTCTTTAGTTTGTATCACTTGTGAAAATAAGATATTTTTTGTTTTTTTTAAGAATTTTAAAATGCCAGCTACCAAGTATTTTGAACATCTAATGTGAATTTTCCATTTTTCCAGAAGGAATAATGTGTATTTTCTAGCTTGTCATGATATGAAGTTGGTAGAATTTTAGAGAATATTTACACTGTTACGATTGGTGTATTCGTATTGTCAAATAGACTTTTTAATTTTTTTCAAGTAATTTCCCATCTTAAAAGCCACTACTCATTGCCAAACATAAGCATATGAAGTGGCAATATTATTTTTCACATTAAAAAAATATAATTTAGAATGGTAATATAGCACAAATTCTAATTGGTCTTAATAATAAAATCCCTGAGTTAAATATTGGGGTAAATGCTGAAAGATCAGAGAAGCAAAGCAGACAGATACTAGTTCTTACCTGTAATGAATCTTCAGACCTAATAGGCGATTCTGTCTCTAGGAATCCTCAGACTGAATGTGCTGAGCTCCTGTTTACCCCCTCCTTGTATTCCTTTCTCTACCCAGCCGTATCCCTTCCTGTATCCACCTTCATAGTGCTGTGATTAAAGGCACGTGATTCCCAATTACTGAGATTAAAGGTGTGAGCTCCCACTACCTGGCACTATTTTTCTTGTAGAGTGGATCTATCTCAGCAACCCAGGGTGTCCTTGAACTCACAAAGATCTGTCTGTTTCTGCCTTCAGAGTGCTGTGCCACCAATGCCTGGCCTCATTGGCTAACTAGTGACCCACTGCACACTCTGATATTTAGGAAGCTTTATTCATTAGATCACAAACAAAATACCACCAGAGGTAGTGTGTCATTCTCAGAGTACCTTCTCTTGATCTAAAAACTGTGTTCCTCTAGACTGCGTGCAACAGCTAAGACATTAGTCTTGCAATGTGTGACAGTATTTTATGGATGAGAAATCAAAATCCCAGTACATTTCCAAACTTGTTCAAGTCACACGAGTAAGAGAAGAGCTAAAATTAGATTCTATATCAAGCACTTTCATGGAGTCTGGATATTCTAATTATGCTGCATTGCTTATTTGATGATTTATTTTGAAAGCTCAATTTTATCATCAAGATAGCTTCACACAGAAAATTAAATTTCAGAGAAAATTGTTCAGAGTTGTACTGGAACAAACAAACTCTACCCATCTAGCTTCACTTCAACATGAAAAAGAACAAAAGCATTTGTCATACACAAATTAAATGTATGTGCATATTTTGCCCAGTAATTTAAAGCTAATAATTAAGAAAATATCAACAATTTCAAGCTAATTCAATTGAAAGTATGAAAAAAATATTAACTTGAATAACTTCAGTCCCATAATCATTTTAGGTAGTCTCTGATATTGGAGGAGTTCTAGATGTGTTTGGTGCTCCTTCTTTGCCATCTAAAGAAGACAAAGTGTAAACTAGATAGTACTCTAGAGCATTCTATTTCTCTTATCATACTATTTTATATTTTAATCATATCCTTATTGTGCAGAAAGCAGATGAATTTCAGAGATGATTGAGCCACACAATAAAGCTACCTATTCAAAAACAACTGCCATAAACCAAAATTATTAATTCATAATGATCTGCACAAAGAAAATAATACATTTTTAAAAGAGATCTTTCATTTCAGCTTGAAAAAACTTGATGGAAAAACCTCAGGGAAAACACGTATTTGATTAATTATCAAAACACAGCTTAATTATGTTATTTCATTAATGAGTCTAAAAGGTTAGAAGGTACTCCTAGTTATTACAGCCGCAGGACTCTTCAGATCAGAATGCTAGTAAAAATGTATGGCTGTGGAAACTAGAAGTTTACATTAGTATAAACACATTCTTTGGGGTTTCATATGATGTTTTAATCGTGCACAATATAGTAAGAATTGAGTGACGTGGGCAATACTACATTATCCCATGTTCTGTTACTAGTTTGTGTATTTTATGTATGCAGGTTTTACATGGATCTTGAAAAATCATTCCTACTATCACAATTCCTCTGACTTTTGACAGAAAACAAAACTTCCTGAAAGAATGACTGACTTCATTATCCATGTTTAGAATGGTCTTAATTAGTTAAAATTATATACTTTTGCCTAAAAGAATTTAAGTGATTTCTAATGAAAATTTTTTTTTTAAAAATGTATGCCACAGGTAGATCTCACTGAGTTGGAGGCCAGCCTGGTCTACAAAACAAACAAACTAACAAAAAACAAACAAGCAAACAACAACAACAAAAAAAAAACAGGACATCCAGGACTGTTACATTGAGAAACCCTGTCTTGTAAAAACAAAACAAAACAAAAACATATTGAATATCTATGATTACTCACCACGTATCTTTGGGTGGATATTTATGCTTATCCTTCATTGAGTTTATTGTGCTTTTTTTTTTAAATCTGTTAATGATTTTTCACTAAATTTGAACTCCTCAGTCATTGTTGGTGGAGATGGAAAACAGACTAACAGCTGTGGAAAACAGTCAAGTGGTCCTTCAGACTTTTAATAGATACATGTAACCCATCAAGGACATATTTAAACAAAGAGAAAAGATGGTTGCAAAGATAGATGTGGATATCTAGATTCATAATAGCAACAGATACTATAGTGAAATGGTAGATGTAACCAAACACACAAACACAAGCATACACACACACACACACACACACACACACACACACACACACAGGAGGGAAGCAGTAGAAAGAATCAGTATGACCCCAAACAAAAAGCTAATGAGATATATCAAGTTGTTCCCCTTTGCAGAGCACACTTACAAAGCAATACTAGACAGATTCATCTGAATGAATTGTCCAGTCTGGAAACTATAAAAATATTGATGGTTATAGCATATTAATCTAGAATTTGAGATAATTTTGTTGGCTTTCAGCAAAAAATGTAGTACTTTTTTACTGAAAGTCAAAATCATATCATTTGCTGAAAATGGTACAATGAAGTAATGATGTATTTTATTAGTAAATTTGGAAGTATGCAAGTTCTAAATCTTTATAGAAAGTATGAGATGGTCCAGCTTGTCGGTGTGGATCTCTCATCCTGGTGATCTCCCTGAATTGGTGTCATTTGCTATATTTTGCCATTTTTGATTTTGTTTGCCAAAAGATTAATGTGTGCAGATGCCCACCCTACCACTCAAAAAAACATCTTACGTCCATACATGTGGGTTTTCACACACACACACGCACGCACACACAGACACACACAGACACACACACACAGACACACACACACGCACGCACACACAGACACACACACACAGACACACACACACACAGACACACACACACACACGCACACACAGACACACACACACACACACACACACAAATACATATGCTATCTTCATGTCACTAGATGAAAAAAGTATAAAATCTAAATTGTGTATCTTATATACGCCTCAAAAATATTGCAACTGTCATCTAAAACTATTTCATTACTTAAGACGTTTGGGAGAGCAGAAATTTCTTAACATCACTTCCAATAATATTTCATCAAATACTGTACCTTTCTAATATGCTCTAACTTAACCCATTCAAAAATCATGGCTACTTGAAGAAAACAAGAATCCTAAATACACTTAAAATAAGTATAAATCTACATCACAAACACAACCAAGTTCTGATTATGTTTTCTGACCTTCAGCAGCTCGGTAGAACAGATTGAATCACATATACCAGCTTTCTTTTTTATATTTTAAAGTTATCAAGCAATAGAGAGAGCTAGGTTTATAAGTATCATAAAAGTGAAGTAAGTTTTCATTATCAGAACTCAATGCATTTTTTTTCTCCATCACTGATTAGCTAACTAGATAACTAGCATCTTATCATGTTAAAGGCAATTGATGTGCATTGGTGAACACTTTGAGGTATGGAGAAGAATATGAATGCCATTCATCTCAAAACAGAATTTGCTTATGCACCTGAGAATACTTTTACTTTGAATTTAAATTAAAGAATAAAACTCACAGAAACAGTAAAAATATGAATTAAAGATTGTCATTTTAAACTTCTTGTCAGTAAAGATTACCTTAATTCGTTTTTCAAATAAATAGTTACATTTTTAAAATGAATATTTGTTTACAGTGATGAACCTTTTTCTCTCCTTTACATACTTATTTATATTTCTTAAAAAAATATTTCTAGGGACTGGAGAGATGGCTCAGTGTTTAAGAGCATTGCCTGTTCTTCCAAAGGTTCTGAGTTCAATTCCCAGCAACCACAAAGTGGCTCACAACCATCTGTAATAAGGTCTGGTGCCCTCTTCTGGCCTGCAGGCATACATGTAGACAGACTATTGTATACATAATAAATAAATAAATATTTTTTAAAAAATTCTAAAATAGACCAAAATTCAGATATGCTTTATTTTTATGTGCTTTTTGTTACTGAGGTCAAAAAACCCCAAAGATAGCACTATCTGGAGTGGTGCTCCTGTGAGCTGTGTGTGAGTTAGTGCTCCATCTAACAGAATATGCACGTTCCTCACAAAAAAACATTGTAGTTATATAAACAAATTATATCTTAATTAATCACTGTGTCCTGAATAGACTCAACATTAATAGCAATTATTTAACCAATCTTATGATCAAGAAGTCAATTTCCAGGGTATTATTAACTCTTTATCCGCTATATTTGATGTATATTTGGTGTAGGATTAACATAGACAAAACAGAACTTGCCCAGAATTAAGACATTCTTTTTTAGAATAGCTTTGGAAACAACTAAAAGAATTCGTACTGCATCATGGAAGCAATAAAATTATTCCATTGTTCTTTCTAATTCTGATTTATGAAAGATATATAAACAGTATATTTTCATAATTGTCCAAGAATTCATCAAAACTCTGAAATGCTTTGTACTTCAGGCACCTGATAATCATGCTAAAATATAACTTTTGGTTCTGCATCATTATTCTATAGAATTATGATTGAAAAGTTAACCCCTCTTTCTTTCTTTTATTAGTAGATGCTTAGGATGGAGTTATAAAATAAAGGCAAACAATACAATAATTTTAATCCATGCATTTGAGGATTTCCCAATGTGTTATATTATCTACTTGTTCTACTGTTTCTGAAATAATCTAAGCAAATTAAATCAGGTATCTGAAAGCTTCTCCTGCTATAATGTTTGACTTCCATCCTGGCACTGTGACACTGGACTCTCCACTGATTTCTGAATTGCTTTATCATGTAATTTGGGAGGAAAGGAGGGATAGAATCACAATCAGAGGCAGCTGGTTGAGACAGGTGTTGCAGGAAATTATAATCCTATTTTGATTAATCCTGTTTTTTACAGCCGCCCTCCAGTTATGCATGACAGGTATCCAAATAAGCAGACACACAGCCTTTATTGCAATATTCTGAGTTATCATCAGGAGAAGCATCAGCAATCACTGAAGCATTGATGCCAAAGTAATGTGTGCTTCCTGAACAGGCTTTTGTTCTTCCACCATTTCTTCAATTTTCTTGGGAAAAAAAATGTGCATGAGTCTGTGAAAGAGAGAGATAGAGACAAAGAGAGACAGAGAGACACTTCATGTCAAAGCACGGCGTTTTGATCTTTGTAACAGTCGTTTGAGATGGCCCATTGATTCAAAATTTCCTACTCACAATCATTTTAAAATTCAGCTCTGTGTTAACACAGCCAGGATGATGGCTTCACAAGGCATCTGGTGTTTTCTGTGCATCTGCAGCAAGGCACCACAACATTACGGATCACTGTGCATTGCTAAAGCCCTGTAGTGCGCTCTCATTGTATGTCAACACAGCAAAAACTATGGCTTCTCTTTTTCCTTGTTAACACGCAGCAGTCTGAGTATGGTTATGCTGGCATGTTTGGAACAAGCAATAACTCAACAAATTTTTCAGGCATAGCAAAGACAGGAAAATATCAACCCCGTCATCCTAATGAACATTTAAGAAAAAAAAAAAGAAGCATTTGATTAGGCACAACTGTGTGTTTACTAGACTTTGAAAGTCCCTTAGCATTTTACATAGCTTTGACGCTGTTTCCATTTTCTGGCTGTACATTTTCTCTGCTTAAATCCTGTCAACAAGTTCCACTTTCATAAAAGAATATCAAAAGCTCATATTACACCAGTTTTAAAAGTCTATGTTTCACATGAGAAGATATAAAATATGAGAGTGTTCTGTTCTGCTTTTGATGGCATTTTCTACTACTATCCCAATGTACTTTATTCCTGCTCTTGATACATTAGTGTTCTCTTAATGTTTAACAGTGCCCTGGTATTGATATGTATATTTTCCCAATGTCTATATTTTCTTGAATCAATCCATTAAACATTAACAATGGCTTTATATCTTTTATAGTTTCATATTTGAAATATCTTATATTTTAGTTATACAACTACTCTTGTTCACTTCTTGTTTCCATTTGCACAGAATATATTTTATTAAACATTTAATTTCCATCAGTATATATCTATAACTAGTGAAATGAGTTTCTTTTAAATATTTATTTATTTATTATGTATACAATATTCTGTCTGTGTGTATGCCTGCAGGCCAGCAGAGGGCACCAGACCCCATTATAGATGGTTGTGAGCCACCATGTGGTTGCTGGGAATTGAACTCAGGACCTTTGGAAGAGCAGGCAATGCTCTTAACCTCTGAGCCATCTCTCCAGCCCCCTGAAATGAGTTTCTTGTCTACAGTATATAACTGTTGTTTCTCATTCTGTTTTTCTGTGACTTTAATAAGGATTTTCATCCATTCATATTGAAGATATATTTTTATAGGCATACCCATCTGATACTGTATTTTGTTTTCTGGTTATTCTACAGGCCTGTTGTTCCTTTCTACTTTTCCTGTCTTCCTTTTTAGTAAAGGAATTTTTTCCTACTTTTGACTACTTTTAGTAGGTATTAATGGTTATTATTTTATTTGGTCTATTCATTGATCATCTTACTGATGATATTAAAAAATTTTCCACATAGATCTTTTAGAAATGTTTTGTTGATAAAAATGTTGCTTGCCCCCAGTGATTTTTTACATTCTTGAATGCTTGCAAATGTGAAGGATATTTTGATTTTCATTAGTCTTCTCAACATCTTATTTGTATGTCAATTTGTATAGGAATATTTTACATATATATTGTTTTATGAGTTCTCTCTCATATATTAGTATACAAATCATGTTTTCTTTGGGGGTTTAATCTGATAAAAAAAATGGCTTTTCCAGAACACATTTTCCCTCTCCTTCCTTCTCTCCTTTCTTTCTTCTTCATTTTCTTCCTTCCTTTCTTTTCTTTTCTTTCTTTTCTTTCTCTCTCTCTGTGTGCATATGTTAGATTTGAGATTATACACAATATGATAAACTTTCATATAGCATTATAAGACTCAAATATTCCTTCAAGTGTGCTATGATTATGACTACCGTCGCTACCATATAATCATAATTTCTATGAAGATTCTGAAAATCTTAGTCAATTCTCTCCAGTAGAGTACAGGGTTGCTCAAATTTCTTAAAATCTGTCTGACATATTCAGGGATATAGGTCCTGGATATAGACTGGAAAAAACCATACAGAAACTGACACATTTTGTTTTACCCTATTAATCATATACTACCACTATAAAACACATATGCCCTCCGTTGATCACCATAGCCAGTAAGTTTTCATTGTTGGTGAGCAGGTGGCAGATACATCCACATTCCAAACTTTTTCTTTTGAAGATCTCTACAAAGGGCCCTTGGCGTTAGTCAAGAGCAGAACATGCCTGCTTTTATGTGAACATTTGTTTGCAACATCTGTCATTTTCCTCACTTCTCATGTCCTGTATCCTGGCTTCCTTTCTGTTTCCAAATGTTTGTTCTTGGTATTATGTTACTCCCTTATATCTACTCTTTTATGCAAGAACATATTTATTTCATAGAAAAATCTTAATTTACCTACTATCAATGCAGTCAATGCTGACTAAAACATTCAAAACATGCATTTGTAGTTTGAACACGAATGGTTTCTGAATGAATTTTGTTAACTGCAAACAGAAGATAAAAAAGTGCTACATTAATATAAATCTATAATATATGTGATTTTTTTTCCAGTAACTCAGTTTCACATGATGTTTTGTTTTAGTGCCTAATTACCTAGATGAACCTCTAGTATAACGTAGAATAGTGGCATGAATGGGCATCATGTCTTATTCACGGCAATAGGGCACACAATGAAAATTATGTGCTTTTCAGAAATGATCTGCCTTTGCCATGGAATGCTGTCAGGTATCACCAAAAGCCTTTTTTGCACCAAGTGGGGTAAAAAAGTATTTACTTCTTTTCCTTTATTTCCTAGTGAAGCCAATTTATTGAAAATAGATATGACTGTTTAAGAGAAAATTATTAAGATAAATTAATGCTGAAGTAGGACAGGCCTTTAATAGAGTGTTAAATTATATTGAAGAGGTCATAAAATGAATTAATTTTATGAATAGTGTTCCAAATGTCATATTGTTTAATTCTTTAAGTATTTTGCAATTTTTATTCAACATTATATTCTATTGTTAATGATTTCTGATTTTAAAGAAGTAAAGTTTATTCATTTGTACTAGGTTTTTCCTAATTTCTCTAATAATTTTTCTTGGATATTTTTATGATTTGGAACTAATAATGACATCCTCACAAAGTTGTGCCTAAATCATAATGCTCACCCATACAAAGCATGAATTTGTTGAAAAATAAGTAGGATTATTTAAGAGAAAATTAATTATGATGACAAAAGAGTAAAGCAGGTTAGGCAACATTAGAAGATTGACATGAGCAGTAATTTATGATGGTAAAATACAAAGTGGAGTTATACATTTAAAATACAAGGAATTCTGGTTTGAAAGTCATTCCCAATGAGAAACAGGTGAGAAAAATTCCCTAGCTTGTTTCAGGGAATTTGCATTCTTACCAATGACTTTTATGTAGAATGTCAGTTTAAGATGTGTTACATTTGTTTATGCTCTGGAATATTTGTTTAGTGACTCAAAGAAGTGTTGCATTTTGTGTTGCATTCGTTTAACACTGTTACTCTTCTTACTAAACCAGTAACTGGGCAGCAGAGAGGATCAGCAGGGCTGACAGGCAGAGAGAATAAATAGGAGGAGAAATCTAGGACAGAGGAGTAAAGAGTGAGTAAAGGAGACAGAGGGTAGGAAACCAGGGACCAGACACCCAGCAGTGGAGTAAGAGAGAAATAAAAAAAAAAAATAGAATAAAAACAAGTTTAAAAAAAACAGAAGCAAAACATAGTTAAAGAGAAATAGGATGATTTAAGTTAAGAAAGCTGGCAAGAAATGAGCTAAGATAAGTTCAGACATTCTTAAGTAAGAATAAGTGTATTCTGTGTATTTATTTGAGAGCTGGGTCTTGAGCCACTAAAATTAAAAAAAAAAACTACAGACTTTGACTTCAAGCTTGTATATTTTAGCAACAATTCATTACATTTCTACATCTTTTATTTAGAAAGGTGAATATTCTGGCCTCCATTTACCCACATTCACACCTTTCTCTCTGTTTTTCTTTTCTCTCTCTCTCTCTCTCTCTCTCTCTCTCTCTCTCTCTCTCTCTCTCTCATGCTCACTCACATACAAACACATATAAACACATACCCTAATAATAATAAGCAATAATAACAACAAACATAAGTTTATAAAAGTAGGTTACTATATAAGGAAAAGGGAGTCTTGAGTGAATGTGTGTTGTTGACATGTGCATGGTCATTCAGGAACTCAAAGCCTCAGACCCATTGGTCTGGCAAAGTCTTCACCTACTTGATGTGCAAGTGCTGACAGCATCAACAAAAATGTCCCTGCCACTTCTTCCTAGTTGTTGAAAGGTTGTTACTGTTCTGCCATAGAAGCAAGTACAGGGATTATCTCAACTGGCCGTCTCATTTAACTGCATATAATAACTCCCACTTTCTATTTCAACTGTATATAAACTCACTTTCTCAATTCAGTTGTGTAAAATTAACCAGCTAAGTTCCAGGCTGCTGCTGGTGTGTCTCCATTTGAGTGTTCATAACCAGCTGACCCCAGATTTTTCTCTATATGTATCCATGTATCCATTCTTTCTTTGGTCCCTTGTTTTCCTAGTGAGTATAGTCCAAAAGCCTTGAAGAGTGTACCAGAAGATTAAAAATTTAAAGAAAGGAAATATAACAGGAATTAATGAAAACATTTGTCACTTATGTATAATTAAAGTCTAGTGCGTAGAAAACATAAAACATCTTTAAACTCAACAATTAAAAGATAATTCAATTTTGAAATGGGTAAAATATATGGTTAGATATTTCTGTATTGAGAAGAACAAATTTTTAGTTATCACATTATTATTATTATATTTCATTACTCATTAGTGACATGCAATTCAGAAGCAGAGTGAAGCACTACTTCATATCCATTGTCTCTTTGCTGCACATATTTTGAACGATATGGAGCAATCCAAACCCTCATTAGTGTAGATGGGAATGCAAAATAGTGTAAGCGTCTGGAGGAAGTAGTTTGACAAATTGTCTCAAACACCAATATTCTTCCCCATTGTATTTACTTTGTTTAGTGTTTTCCATGGCCAACTGTGATCCAAAGTTCCAAGTAAAACTTTTTGAAGTAAACAACTCATAAATTTCAAAACATGTGCTATTCTGAACAGCATGGTTAAGATCGCTTCCATTCACTCAGACTAGCCATACCAGGAACCAACTCTGTTCATTAATCTCCGCTGTGTGAACACTGCTCAGGTTTGAGTAACATAATAGTCATTTTGGCCATCACATTTACTGTGGGGGTATTTCAATCTATTTTCAATAGTTCTTGTTTTACTTAATTTATTTATTTTATTTTTTTTATTTTTTAATTTTTTTATTGATAAAAGGAGAATAAAGAAAAGAAAAAAAAACAAATTTCCACCTCCTCCCAGCCTCCCATTTCCCTCCCTCTCCTCCCACTCTTCTCCCCCTCCTCCCACTCTTCTCCCCCTCCTCCCACCCCTCTCCCCTTCCCCCCACTCCTCTCCCCCTCCCTCTCCAGTCCAAAGAGCAGTCAGGGTTCCCTGCCCTGTGGTAAGTCCTAGGTCCTCCCCACTCCGTCCATATCTAGGAAGGTGAACATCCAGACTGGCTAGGCTCCCACCAAGCCAGCACATTGCGTAGGATCAAAACCGCGTGCCATTGTCCTTGGCGTCTCATCAGCCCTCATTGTTCGCCATGTTCCGAGAGTCCAGTTTTATCTAAGTAAGAAGGTGAACCCAAGGAAAAACATATAGTTATCCTCTTGGATAAGGGAAGTAGACAAAACTGCCGGGGAGAAAAGTGGGATCTTGGGGGTGGGGTGGGATGGGGTAAGGGGAGATGGGGAGAGAAAAGGTAGAAGGGAAGGAGGGGGGACGTGGGGAAACAGGAGGATCGGGATAAAGGAAGGTTGGATAGGGGAGCACGGAACCACAATTCTTAGTTAAGGGACCCACTTTAGGGTGGGCAGGAGACTTGACCCTAGAGGGGCTCCCAGGTGCCCAAGCTGAGGTCCCCAGTTAGTTCCTTGGGCAGCTGAGGATAGGGAACCTGAAATGACCCTATCCTATAGTCACACTGATGAATATCTTGCATATCACCATAGAACCTTTATCTGGCGATGGATGGAGATAGAGACAGAGACCCACACTGGAGCACTGGACTGAGCTCCCAAGGTCCCAATGAGGAGCAGAAGGAGGGAGAACATGAGCAAAGATGTCGGGACCACGAGGGGCGCACCCACCCACTGAGACAGTGGAGCTGATCTACTGGGAGCTCACCAAGGCCAGCTGGACTGTTACCAAAAAAGCATGGGATAAAACTGGACTCTTGTTTTACTTAATTTATGATAACCTCAAGATGTAACCATGGTGACCTGATCAATTTGTGTATACCAAAGATAACCTGCAAGATGTACCCTGTGAACAAATCATTGAAAATTTTCATCTTATATATATGTTGCTCAACCACAAGAAAGATACATTTCTACATTTGAAAATGTGAACAAGGAAAGTTAAATCTGTGCTGGTTATAACTTGGAGAAGCAGGGGTTACAGCCACATTGCAGAACAATGTTTTATTACTGTAGGAAAACCATCACACTTGTCTATGCAAAAATAGAAGAAACAAATGTATCTCTAAAGTCAAATTCTGTCCATGGTATCAAACACCCACTGGAGATTTTTGAATGCCCTTCATTGATAAGCCAGGATCTAATAAATTAGAGTTGACTAATAGTCTAGCAAGTAGACCCCTAAGTATGTAAACAAGCAGGATTAAAACATATGTGAAATAGAAATTTATCTAGAAATGTTAACAGCCAAATTATCAATTATAATAACCTAAAGTGGAAATAACCCACATATCTCTTAAATGAAAGATGAATGACTCAAACATGTTGCATTCATACATCGGAAAATTGTTCAAGCATACCATGTCATAGAAAAACCTTAAGTTATTGCTAATTGGAAGAAGCCATGCTAAAATACCACAGCATGTCTTCCCATTTCTTAGAGTGGCCACCAGGAAAAGGATAGGGTTTGCCCCACCAGTGGCAGGGAAAATGAATAGGTTGACAAAAGACATACATTTTATTTGTGAGCTAGTGTAAATGAGTTATAATAGGGTAGTGTTGTTCTAATTAACATTTTAGGTATTTGGCTTATATACTGCAGCATGAACTGTTTCACTGGTGAACTTTATGTTTTGTAAGGTTCATAATTATTAGGCTTTGCAGCTGTCATGATCACCTACAGCTGCTTCCTGACAGCCACGTCAATCTCACTCCCCACTGTGTTCTTCAGTAGATAATGAGCCCTTGGCCCACATTTCCTTGGAGCTGATTGTAGACACTGTTCCAAAAGCAGCAGAAAGCATTTGTGTTCTGAGTACTGGAGAGAAAGTATTTAGTCATAAGGGTTCCTCATTCCAAAGAATAATTTCAGAATCCAAGTGTCAAGGTGATTCACATGCCATAACAGCATTGTCAACAAGTCCATCCAATAGGAGACATCAGAAACATGAGATCTCCAGCCGGAAGTACGCAGTGCCTGAGATCATATTCATTGAAGATGCTGGATCAAAGAAATGGCTCCCAAATTTTTGTTTGGACTATCAAGATTAAGAGTTTAGAGGGCAAACATGTGGCCTTTCAAAGATGAAACACGGCATGGGCCTTGTAGAAACTATAGGTCCAGGAACAGCAAGAATAGCAAGATTTTTCACCACTGCAGACTGTGGACAGTCTACTCCTTTCGACTTACGTACATCTGAACTGGCAGACCCTTCTTTCTCCATCACAGAAGACTGTCTCTCTACTCACCTGCTGAAAGGATCCTGTGTGTGCTCTCAATGAAGTCAGTTCTTAGACTTGCATGTTTTCCTGATCCTTCCCCAAACTGAACTGTATTGCACAGTTAAGTTTCTGATTATGAATATAAACCAAGAGAAGAACCCAAAACATAATAAAATTATTCAATCAATATTCCTATTTCTTGGTAACAGAAAAAAATAAACGAGCAAAGTTTTTTTTATCCACTGTACTAATTCACTTTTTAAATAAGTGGTATGCTTCAATCTGGCATTATAAGAAAGTATAACATCGTCAGATTATAAAACTAATATTATTCCTTCCATGGTTCATTAAAGAACTGGTATTTGCTGTTGTATTTACCTATTCCAATGCATTGATTTTAGGAAGACTTAGCCTAATTTCCTTGATTTTATTACTTAGTTTTTTAAGTAACTGGCCCAATCTTAAATTTCTTTTTTAAAAAATCTTTTTTTATTATCTATTTACATATTTAATTAAAAAGCTTTTGTGTTTATGTGAGTGTGGCATATAAGCACACACATGTTTTTGCTTTTTGGCTTATATGGGTTTCTGTGTATATGTATCTATGAAGGCCCAAAGCTGGTATTAGGAGTCACTCTCTGCTTGATTTTTTGAAGCAAGTTGCCTCAATCAAAATAACATCTCTCTGGTCCTCTAGTATAGTTATCCAGCTTACCTTAGCCTTCGAGCTTGCTGGCTCCTACACAGATAAAACATGTAGAACAAAAACCAAATTTGTGAGGAAATGGATCATTTAGCTTACACTTCCATGTAACAGTCCATCACCAAGGGTATCTAGGTCAGGAACTCAAGCAGAGACCATGGAGGAGCAACAACTACTGACTTGCTTTTCATTACTTGTTCAAGCTTTGTTTTACATCACAGAAACTCATACCCAGGGTTTGCACTACCCACAATGATCTGGGACCTGATACAGTCATCATTAACCTAGAAGATGCCACATAGATTTGCCTACAGGCCAGTCTGATGGAGGCATTTTAACGAATGAGGTTCCCTCTTCCCAGAAGACCCTAGCTTTTTACAAGCTTGATAAAAACAAACAAACAAACAAAGA
This sequence comes from Microtus pennsylvanicus, assembly GCF_037038515.1. NCBI lineage: Eukaryota > Metazoa > Chordata > Mammalia > Rodentia > Cricetidae > Microtus > Microtus pennsylvanicus. The sequence goes on along the minus strand of NC_134592.1, from coordinate 61,374,572 downwards.
AACAAACCCCAAACAACAGCAACAACAAAAGCACTACTACTAGAGGTCGATTGCTTCCTAACTCTTCTGTTCATGTTCTGAATTATATGCTTCACCAAAAATTTTACCAAATGGAGATATGTTGCATTAATTCTAAAGCTTTAGCAGTGCATAACTTCATCATTTTAACACATGGATGTGCAATCTACATAAAAATTACACATGCACATTTTATTTAAATAAGATTTCACTTACCCCTTTTCTAAAATGCAAGCTTATGTTATAGTGTTCATGATTTTGGTTGGGTAGGTGAAATGCAATTCTTATGTAATTTTCTTATATAGGTTAAAATGACAAATGGCTTTTAAAGCTTAAAATATTCTCTTCTCAGCCATACAAATTTGTCTTGTGTACATCGGCTGTTATATAAATCACATCTTGAGAAATGTGAACATTTTCCCAAAGATTCTAAATACCATCCGTGCTACCTACACATCCAAGTTTCAGATGCGCATGCTCAGTTTTCATTCCTTCTGCTTCTTGTATCTGTCGTATCTTAGCGTTGAAAGTGCTCTGCTTTTCTTATCATGTTTACAATTTTGTGTGATTTGTTTCTAACTACAGCAGTGTTATTTATTTTTTTCTTCATTTACTTCTTGCAATTTGTTATTCTTGAAAAATTATAGAAAAACTTCAAATGAATCCACTGTTATACATCAAATCCTTATACTGTATTCACCATAAGAATTCGTCTTTTTCCAGAGACCAACATTGGAGCCCTGGACTGAGCTCCCAAGGTCCAAATGAGGAGCAGAAGGAGGGAGACCATGAGCAAGGAAGTCAGAACCACGAGGGGTGTGCCCACCCACTGAGACGGTGAAGCTGATGTAATGGGAGCTCACCAAAGTCAGCTGGACTGGGACTGATGGAATATGTGATCAAACCGGACTCTCTGAAAGTGGCAGACAAGGAGGGCTGACTGAGAAGCCAAGGACAATGGCCCTAGGTTTTGATCCTACTGCATGAGCTGGCTTTGTGGGAGCCTAGTCTGTTTGGATGCTCACCTTCCGAGACCTGGATGGAGGGGGGACTTCCCACAGGGCAGGGAACCCTGACTGCTCTTTGGACTGGAGAGGAAGGGGGAGGGGGTTGGGGAGACAGGGAGGAAAATGGAAGGAGGGGAGGAGGTGGAAAATTTTAATGAAAAATAAATAAATAAAAATTAAATGAAAAAAGAATTAGTCTTTTTCTAATAATATTGACTTAAAGTAATTAATTATTTGGCAAAATGGAAACTCTCTTTCTCTATCTGTTTTCTTAAATACACTATAATATGCTGTTATGATTATTGGTGCTACTGAGTGTATTGTTTTTGATATATAATTGTTTTATATAAATTGTTTTATGAAAATTTTTATTTTTGTAACAGTTTCCTCTTACTAAAGCTATTTTATTATTAATTTTCAAAACATTTATTCTTTGTTTAATATAAGAATTCCATATAAAATATAGAATGTACTTGTTCTAACCTTATAAAATCACTTTTAAAATAAAATTTCAGTTCATTTTTCTTAAGGAAATATGACATTTTAATAAAATAGCTATATAATTACTCACCCAATTAGACATAATTTTATTTCCTTTCCTTTTAAAATGAACACTCTCATGCAGAAAGTGACTTAAACAGAGATCCAATATGGCGCCATCTGCTGAGGTCTCCAGGGAATGAACCTAGGGAAGCTTGAGTAATAAGAATGAGTAAAGGTTCTGCAGTGGAGAAAACTCTAGCTCAATAGGAAAATAAAACCAGAAACTTTAGAAAACAGAGCAGAACGCTGTCCTAAGTTCTAGGTTTTCTGAGGATCTCCCCATCTGAGTGAATATCTTTGGAAACAGCTGAGGGCAAAGAGCTGCAGAACACAAGGAATGAGCTCTCAGATGCAATCACTGTGCTCTCAGTTCTGGGCAGCACAAAGTGAGTAATGTAGAGTAAGGAAGGGAGCAAAGTGTGACCACTGTGGCAGCCTAAGGAAGAGAGATGCCAGGAAAACCCTTGGGTCTCAGTGGCTCCATCATAGTTAAGTGAGATAACCAACTAGATAATGTGGAACTTGGTCAAAACTTTCATGAAATACTTCTAGAAATGATCAGATCTTTCAGCAATGTGACAATTCAAAGTCAACATCCAAATCCAGTAGTCTTTTTATATATCAATAACAAACATGCTGAGGTAGAGATTGTGGAAACACTTCTCATTCACAATAGTTTCCAAACTATAGGTATAAACTTAACAAATGAAGTGAAAGACCTGTATGATTAACGGTTAAGTCTCTGAAGAGATTGAGGAAGACAATAGAGGATGAAAAGATCTCTCATGCTTATAGATTGGTGGGAGTAATGTGAAAACAACCATACTTCAAAAAGCAGTTTACATATTCATACAAATCAAGATTCTCATGACATCATATTCAGAAGTAGGGAAACAAAAGAATCCTAAATTTTACATGAAAACACAGAAGATTCAATATCCAACATAATCACAAAGAAATAAACAATAGAGAAAATATTACCAAGCCAGATTTCAAGCTTTATTTTTGAGCTTCAGTAATCAGTGCAGCATAGTATTGACATAAAAAAATGGATCATATACCAAAGAAACAAAATAGAAAACGTAAACGTGAATGCACAAAATGTCAGCCTCCTAATAGTTGAGAAAGTTTCCAAAAATACACAGAAGAAGAAGAAAAGCATCTTCAACGAGTAGTGTCGTGAATACTGAGTGTCCATATATAGAAGAATGAAATCAGTCTTGCACTATTAGTCTGAAGAATAATCAACTCCAAATAGATGAACAAATGTCATGTTAAATCTGACATGCGGAAATTACTAGAAGAAAAATGTAAATGTCATAAAAGACTTTTAATAAGATTCCATTTGCTAAACCTGTGTATTTGCTAGTTTTTATCACCTGGACAGGAAGAGGCATCTAAGGTAAACTGTTGATCGCAGTGTTGGGAACAGGGATTTCCCTTCTCGCCCAATGGGAAGCTGAGGAACCTTGCATCAGGAGTGACAAGCCAGATGTTAAAGTGAAAAGGAGTTAAACAAAATATTTACAAACTATATTTGAATTTTCAAAAACAATATGCCTTGATAACTTATAATTGAAGCTACTTTGATATTATACATGTATAAACTATTAAAGATCACATAAATTATTGGACACTAATAGCTGGTGGGAAGCCTGTTTCTAGTCAAAGTGGTGCTGATAGTGTAGAAACCTGGGATGAATACGACAATAAGTCTGATACTCCAGGACCAGTGCCTCATCTGCCAATCAGGAATGTATCAAATCAAAGGCAAAAATCATTAAGTGAATGAACTTCTTCCACAGAAAGCAATCGTTCAATACATACCAGTGTGCCAAATTAAGCTTTTTTATCAGTAAGATCTTAAAAGACCTTTTTATAGAATTTTCTTTAGTATTGTAAATAAACTATTTTTTCATATCTTCAAATAAAAAAGAGTTTGGACATTGTATGATCTTCTTGCTCATTTTGTAGATGATACATTAAAGAAAAAATATCAAATATAGAAACATGCCCTTGCCCCTTAAATTTTATTCAAAATTATATTTGTCCTATATAAATTCTAATCTCATTCATAGACCCTAAGGGACTAACTTGAAAACCAACCTCCAGATGTGCTGTGAATGAAATACCCTCTCAGATCAACATAATGACCAGAAAAGTGCCATTATTTTCTTTGTTCCTATATTCTAGGCTGTGATTAGCTTTTCTCTTTCTGGCAAATGTTGAACCAAGTCCCCTCGCTGTAGGCTTGTTTCCGTGAAGAGCTACAACTCATCATAAACTGGGAAACCTCGAGCTCACATCAGATATTAGTAGCATCCAGTGGATACAACTGTGAGCATTTAAGACAGAACAAGGAAATGCTTAATGTGAAGTGGTTTCATTATAACAAGCTGCTGAATTATTTACACCAATAAAAATTTATCTTCTAGAGTCTCCTGAAAAGAAATTACTCTCTTGATATGCGCAATTGTTGTGTGCAGTGAAATCAGGACGCTCAGTACCGTCAGCTTACAGGCACCACAGGAACAGCCAAATGATTCTCTGGACTCTCATTGTCTTCTTGTGTTTAGTAAAGGGAATTTGAGGAAATTAATGCTTAGTCAAACTGAAAGTAATGACCACTGTGTGGTATTCTATGTCTGAAAGGTTTTGCATATTACATGGTTTTAAGTAGTAGTTACAATCCCAAAGTCTCTTGTACATAGACATTGAGCTGATCATGATAATGAAGATCCTAACTATGAGAAATATTTGTCATACCTGTATATATCACGGCATGCTGGGCAAGAATTAGCATTGACAATTAAGCAAAGTTTTCTGTTTTAAGGAGGTGATGAAGGGGCTGAAAACATGGTGCAGCAGGTAAGAACATAAATGGCTCTTTGAAAGGACTTGAGTTTGGCTTCCAGCATCCATATTTGTCAGTTCATAACTACCCCTTAACTCCAGATTCAGATGTTTTGCCTGACTTCCTCAGACACTGGCATGCATATGTACACACCCATACAAAAAATACATACATGTAATTAAAATTAAATAAAAGCATATGAAAAAGAAGATCCTTAGTCCTTGTTTGATCAGAGCTATGTGGATACTCACCTCTATATTCATCAAAACCTATCCATAGAGATATTAGTTAGGAAACAAGATGTTTAAGATAAAGGTGTCTCATAGTCCAGGGTTGCAAATGTGATATCAACTAAAAATAATGTGCTAGATGAAATTATGAAGTTATTGTTACATAGAGACGATCTAATGTGATAATGAAGTTAGGCAACAGGCAGATTCACAGGTAATACCAAATTGGTTTTGGTCTTACCAACAGAAACATTTCATTACCAGAAAAGAAGCAACAGAAAAGGTGATGAGCTCAAAGTATGAGTATCACTGTATTTTCCTTCTATAGTATGCACTGATCATGACTGTGATGCATGACTGAAGAGGTTGGGAACATTAAGATTTACAAATAGTTGATATCAAATATAAAAGCATTCCTTGTGATAACTTTTTGCATAATTAATATTTAATGTGTGTTATCAATTAAAAGTGTGCTACTTAAAATGATTATTCTCTGTTACCATTACATCTTAAACATATGGAGAACTAATTCAATATGACAGAAAAGAGCAAAAAAAATTGAAAAGAAATAAAACTTTCTTAGTTGCATGTAATATTGCCTGTGAATGAATTAATAAGAAAATCATCCTTGAACTAGTAATGGGTTACAGCATAATTGTGAGTGAGAAGAAGAGAATATAAAAGTCAATTGCTTTCCTCTGTAGCAGCAATACATAAGTTGAATCTAAAATTAATATGTAATAGCATTTCCTTTAGCATTTTCAAAATTAAAACAAATATAAATCTAGGAAAATATAGACATTATATTCTCTATATTCTTTCATATATGATAAAATATTTAGAAGTTCTAATTGAATAAGTTAAAAAGTAATTAATCAAGTGGACATATATCTGGTGTTCATGAATAGAAGATTGAATAGAGTCAAGGTGTCGCTCTTTCCCAACTCTACCTTTAGAGTCAATATTATGCCAATCAATTAAGAGTTCTAATACTTTTAGGAGATATTCAAGAAATCATATAGATAATGCTTCATTGGTAATGAAATTTTTAGATGTTCACTGAAGATAATATTTATGAAAGCAAACTAATAACTAATCAATAAACAATAAAAGCATCTTCTACATAAAAGTGTTACTCAAAGAATGAGGAACAAGCTATAAAACTGAAAAACTATATCTCATGAAGGACTGACTGTTGGCAAGTGTATGCAAGGAAGTCTTAACATTTAGCAAAAAGAAAATAAAAGCATTTTTTAAAAAGCTGACCATAAGTACAGAAAACTATGTCATCAGAAAAATACACTGTACAAAAAAGGAAATTACTACACTCAGATTAACAAGGTGAAACCACAAATTAATGAAGGCGTTACATAAAGACAAAGATACGGAATAACACCTTCATTATGTAACAAATATCACAGTGTGGTCTGGGGTGTGTGTGTGTGTGTGTGTGTGTGTGTGTGTACTCCTGTTGTGGGATGTAGATGCTACACGTTGATTTCCAGTGCCTTTTTCCTATTATTTACATTATTGCTTGAGACAGGATCTCTCATTGAAACTACAGTACTTCAGTCCAGTTAGATTTCTTGGAAAACAACCTTTAGGCATGTAACTGCTTCCACACACAGCGCCAGGTTGATAGATGTGAGGAAGCAAGAAGGAGAGTATCAGATGATTTTCATGAATCCACTATCATTTGAAATAAAATGCACATGTAAATTCTAGCCTGCTATCAGAATGCGAGTGAATGACCCCAGTTGCTGTAGCTCACCACCATCTAATTTGCCTAAAAACAGAACTTTAAAGTAGACACTACTCATCATTCATAATTACTGGTAAGAGATATTTCACTGAGATAAAACACTAAGTGAAATAAGATTTATTTTTATACTTGGGACCACATAATCAAAGAAAGGCAGGCCAAAATTTTATTCATTCATTCACCAAAGTGTATTTAGGACTTATATATGGATGTAGATAAAAATTTTGACATTTCAGCTTTGAGTGAATCTATTGAAGGATAAAGAACATTACTTCATGAATATAAGAAAGTAATTAACGCTGTATTATGTATGCTTGTATAGTGAACTAACTACTGCGGGCCGAGAAAGGAAATAAAGCATACTCTGAAATCTAAAGAACCACCAGGAATTATGTCAACCGTGTTTTGATAAACTTGCTCATCAAAAAAATTGGGGGGAATAAGGTAAATCTGGATATTCTGGAAAATTCAACACAGTAGAACAAAATAGTACTTTAATGTGGATTATAGCAAATAAAATGAAGAGGAAGAGAAACTAATGATATCGTTTGGTTATTTCTCAGCATAGCTTTCTGAAAACTCTATAACAAGTGCATGTATCTCATTATGGTACTGACTTTAAAGTTAATAGAGTGAGGTGAAGATGGAAGCCTCAGACACGGAAAGCCCCGTGATTCTGCAGCTCTCTCCAAAAGGTACAAAGTTCCTATTGGCAAATTCTGACTAGAAAAAAGGAAGAGTAAGATGTGAAATTAAGAAAGAAAATCACAGGCTTTTCCAGACCCAGGCCAGCTGGCCTTGGTGAGTTCCCAATAGAACATCCCCATTGTCTCAATGTGTGGGTGCACCCCTCGCGGTCCTGAGTTCCATGCTCGTGCTCTCTCTCTTTCTGCTCCTGATTTGGACCTTGAGATTTCAGTCCTGTGCTCCAATTTAGGTCTCTGTCTCTGTCTCCTTTCATCGCCTGCTGAAGGTTAATATTCAGGAGGATGCCTATATGTTTTTCTTTGGGTTCTCCTTACCAATATCAGATTTTAGTATCTTTTGTTCCTTTGTTTTTTATGAGTAAAGATAGGATTGATTATATTTATTAAATTAAAATTATAAGTGTCATTTTGATAATGGTAACAAAACAATAAAATATATTTGCTGTGAAAAAAAAAAAAATCACAGCCCCAGCATGGAGAGCACTCAGGAGACAGTGCAGTAATTCGCATGACCAGGACGGTGGCTGCAGCATAATAACGTGACAGAGGATGCAAACTTGTACAGTGGTTGCTTCATTCGCAAAGCCTCCATTTCAGGATGCTCGTGGCTTGCTTGAGCGCAGGTCTGTTACCCAATTTACTTCTGCTTATATATTCTACTCAGAAACATAACACTTTCTTCCTTGAAAATTAAGCATCCATTATGCAAATGTATTAGTAACATATATTGTGGTCCAAAGTAATAGGTTTCAGTATGGTATTTGCCTATGTGTACTTAATATATGCTGATTAAATTCACACTGCTGTTAAGCCCCCAAGTCCCTCTTCCTCTTCTTGCTGGTCTCCTGCCTAGAAGAGCTGTTTTTACCTACAGGTCACAGAAAATTCAATTCAGCTATTTTCTTCCCATGTTATATAATGAAACTTCACATCCTCATCTAAAAGAACTTCTTAATTTATCTTTCTCTTGCCTACTTGCTAGTAGGGTTAATCTCCTTTAAGATCTTTCAGCCATTAGTAAATGCAAACATTTCAGTGTCACACTGGTGAATACAGTAACCTTAAAGGATACTATGTGGCTAATAGGCAGTAATTAAAAACAGCAGGGATACAACAGACAGAAGAAGGCTTGTGTTGTGGGTGGGGCAGAGCAGGGCATCCCAAAATTCACTGATATTAAAACTGTGCAAAATGTAAAACTTAATATTGTTTATCTTTTAAATTTTCCATTTAAAATTCTATCCCAAAGTGGACTAGAATTAATCATGCTAACCAAATTCATAGAACACAAAACTACGGATAAAAGCAGAGGAGTGTACACACATGATGATAACTGACCTGGTATTGGTATTTAAAGACTGTGGTGCAAAATAGGCATTTTTCTGGTATATTTTAGTAATGTCCTGAGTTAATCATTAGGATTACAAGTTTCTACACGTGTCTAAGGATTACAAGTCAAATACGTTCACAGTACTTCATAGGTTCTCCAGCAGATAGCTCATAGCACACTCCTGTGCCAGATGCATATATGATGACAAAGCATGGAAAGAACAATCATGTTGACAAACTAGTGTTATGAGAATTCATTCTGCCAATAGCTTTAGGGTAGCGGCCTTTGGGTATGGTTTCGGTATGACCTTGTGTGCTATGTGAGGACTGAGAAGGTAGAAGGCCAGTGCCTTTCCCCTCCAAGTTATGATTGAGCCAAAGCAGTGAAGAAGAGGCCTTGGATCAGCAGAAGCTTCAGTCTTACTCTGTATCTGTGAATTTGTCCTTTCCATTGCACTCTATAATAAATCGGTTTTTATACCTTTGTGAATTCACACTTTAGCTTGTGCATTCTAGGTACATTAGTATGTTTATGATACATCTTTAAAAATGTGTTAAAATTTGTTGGCACTGTTTTGAAGGATGTCATTCATGCATTCATGAAGACAGTTATAATAATGTTTAGGGAAGTCAGGTTCAAGCTTTGGTGTGGCTTCAGTCTGAGAATCATTTCACTATAGCACAAGATAGAAAACTACATATTACCAGTCTTATAATTTATTTATCATTGTTAATGATTAAGGCTTAACATTAGATGACTGGTTGTAATTTTCAAATATACTTAAAACTTAAAAGCAATTGAAGATTATGGTGTATTTTACAATGAGAACTTACTTTCCAAAGAGATGAATTATTTCCTTTAGTGCCAAATGATGAGCCCTGAAAAGAGAAATAAAAATAATGTTCTATGAACTAAATATGTTATTTGTATGTGACACACACACATATATACAATAAAGATTAGTGAAAAGAGGTCATGAATTTGTAAGAGAGTAGTAAGTGGTATATGGGAGGGCTTGAAGGGAGGAAAGAGGAGGGAGAAATCTTGTAATTATATTATGATCTCAAAATTTTTTAAAAGCATTTGAAAAACCAAAGTTGAAGATACAGTTATTTCAACATGGTCAGTTTTGAAGAATTAAATATAATCTTCCTACATTAATAAACAAGAATCTACTTGTATGTTAGAAAATATAAATTCTCTTAGAATTTAAAGTATATAATACATTTATGACAGACATATTTCTGTATGGTGTATTTTGTTAACTTCTCTTAACAAAAAGAATAAAGATGCATAAAACTTTCCCTCAAAGAGTTTTCATATGACAACATGATACATTTGGTGATAATTTGAGTTTTCAAGTGGACACATAATTTATTATGCACTATTCAGAATTTCCTCAAGTGGAAACCTAAAGTAATTGTTCTGTAAGAGAAATACAATAAAGTAAAGGCTGTACTCTTAAGTCTAGTCATGATTACAGTTATATGTTTCTATTACACTAGTTTTCTAGTTTTCTATCAGAAACCACTTTATTTTGTCAGTTTTACTACTTAGGAAATTTACATTCAATATAGTACAATAATACAATTTACTCTGAATTGTATTTTATTGCAATCATTTAGGAGTTTCAATAAAATGATGTAATAGCATTCTGATATTACAAGCAAAACCAATTATACTCAATATACCTAACCAGATTGTCTCAAAATGAAGTAAGCTATCTCAAAAGGAAGAAGGATTTCAGGAATCTTCAAAGTTAGTATTTCAGTGTACAAAGTTGGCTTGAGTATCTTGGACATGCTCATTTTGGAGATAATGATACTTTTAAAACAATGCCACTTTTTAACCCGGCAGAGAAACATACACATGTAATTTCATCACTAGGAACCAGAAGCAGAAAGACTGCTATAGATTCATTGTATCCTGGCTTACATATCAAGTCTGCCTGCCTCTGCCTCCTAAGTATTGGAATAAAAGGTGTGTACCACCTCCACCTGGCTTGAAGTTTTTTTTTTAAAGGGGATTTTTAGAAAGTCTTTGGAAAGCTCATCTGTCACCAAGTCCATTTTGAATGCAGTGTCTTTGCATCCCTTAGCTATTTTTAAGTATGGGTGTAGTGGACAAGGAAGTTAGAACATCTCATTCAATAAGAATTGACTTATATTTTTTGGAAAATTGTTTTGCATTATATAGTAGTTCTATATAATTTTTTAGACTTTCTTATAGATTAAAATATAATTATTTTCATTTTCTTCCTCATCTTTCCACTCTCTAATCTTTCATGTATAACCCATTCCCTTGCTCCCTCTAAAGATACCCTCTTCTTTCTATGTGTTTTCACGTGTATGGGTACACACACACACACACACACACACATGTAAATTTACAAGTACAACCTGTTCAGTCCTTTTACTGTTGCTTATATGTGTATAATTTCAGAGCTAACCACTTGGTACCACAAAACCACTTGGACATCTCATTCCTGAAAAAAAACTGTTTCCAAACTGAGCACTCCTTAGCTGCTTGGAATTCTTAGTGCATGAGTTGAGCCCTGTGTTATTTATGCCTTCCATATTAATAAGACTATTGACTCTATTTCTTCATTTCTTTTGTGTGTGTTTAGTGTCAGTGTTTTTCTTTCTGTCTTTCTTTCTTTCTTTCTTCTTTTTTTTTTATACACACAGTGTTTCTCTGTGTAAAAGCCTTAACTGTCCTAGAACTAGCTCTTGTAGATCAGGCTGGCCTTGATCTCACAGAGATCTGCAGTAGCCTGCCTTGAGTTCTGGAATTAAAAGGGTGTGCCACTGTAGGGGGAGGCTGCTGGTTCATTTCCCGACTTCCCTGACCTGAAATAATCACTCAGAAACTATATTATTTGCAATTATTTCTATACTGTTTGGCCAGTTACTATAGCATATTGTTAGCTAGCTCTTATATCTTCGGTTAGCCATTTTTCTTATTTTATATTTCACCATGAGGCTCATGGCCTACTGGCAAGGTTCCAGTTAGCAGCTTGCATCTTTCCTCTTTGGTGGCTCCATGGCTTCTCACTGACTCCGCCTTCTTTCTCCCAGAATTCAGTTTAGTTTTTTCCTAACTTTGTTCTGCCCTGCTATAGGCCCAAAGCAGTTTCTTTATTAATTAATGGTAATCACAGCATACAGAGGGGAATCCCACATCATGCCACCAACACCTGGCTGACTCTGTTTCTTTGGGTCTCGTTAAGAAAATCAATACTGTTAAAGTATCACGGGTGAAGCGTCTGTGTCCTTTCTAGGAGACACAATCTCATAGCCGCTTTCCTGCTCCTCTGCCTCTTATCTTTCTGTTGCCTTTTCTACAAAGTTCCCTGAGACTCAGGCGCAGGAGTTGTGTTATAGATGTATTTCTGGGGCAGGGCTCTCCATCATCACTTATTCTTTACATTTGACTTGCTGTTTTTCTATAAATATCTCCTTCTGTTGCCAAGAGAAGTTTCTTTGATGAGTGGCGAGAGATACAGTTACTGTTGGTATAAGGATACATATTTGGAATTCCTGCTGGTTTAGAAAAGTAAATAGTAGACAGTAAATTATGCTCTCTCTAACCTCCAGTAGATAGCTAGTTTTCCAGCACCAGGCATGGTTTGGCTTTTGTTTCTGGGTCTTAAATCCAACTGAAGAGCTGCTGTTGCTTAACTAGAAAGTATTAGTTTCACTTGGAGGTGGAGACACCCTTAATCCCAGCACTTGGGAGGCAGAGGCAGTCGGATCTCTGTGAGTTTGAGATCAGCCTGCTCTACAAGGACTAGTTCCAGGACAGGCTCCAAAGCTATAGAAGGAAGGAAGGAAGGAAGGAAGGAAGGATGGGAGGGAGGAAGGAAGGAAGGAAGGAAGGAAGGAAGGAAGGAAGGAAGGGAGGGAGGGAGGGAGGGAGGGAGGGAGGGAGGAAGGAAGGAAGGATGGGAGGGAGGGAGGGAGGGAGGAAGGAAGGAAGGAAGGAAGGAAGGAAGGAAGGAAGGAAGGAAGGATGGGAGGGAGGAAGGGAGGGAGGGAGGAAGGAAGGAAGGAAGGATGGGAGGGAGAGAGGGAGAGAGGGAGGGAGGAAGGAAGGAAGGAAGGAAGGAAGGAATATTTGTTTCAATAGTGTACCCTCAGAGTTATCATTTGTGGTAATTGTTGCTGTGGTTTATAGGCATTACAGCTGGGGAGGAAGATTAGTTACTTCCTTCCATTGGGAGCTTTCATAGTACCTTCTTCCTCCTCACTATAAAACCTAAGGGTGGGATTTTTAGATTAAATTCACTCAGATCTTCCATGATTTTTATCTGAATTATCTGAAGGGTATGGCTCTTCATCAATAGAGATTACTTTCAATATCTGGGGTAAAACCCCAATAGCATCTTTGTGTGGGAAACTCTTAAACTATCCTAATCAAGCACCCAAAAGGGGGTTTCTCATGTATGGTACTGTGGTTTTTATTATATATGCCATGGCTTCAGGAGTATTGTCAGCTCAAGTAGGATAACTATATTTAAACGATGTTCATGTACTATATATGTATATGCATGGATGTATAGAATGTATGCATATAGATTTAAGTATGTTATATATAATGTAGGTAAATAACTAACAATGTGATTCTTTATCAGATGACCTTAGTATTATTTCTTTAGTTCTGTCTATAATATTTTCTGTGAAATTCTATATGTTTAAATTTTATTAAAAGAGTAGATTATTATGTTTTTAATACCCATTTTAAACTTTTATACTTTTGAACCTGTCATTTATGATATAAAAATCTGTGAATTTTAAAATGATTCTTATCACCAATACCAAGTACATTTTATGTACTTGAATGGTTTATGGATGATACTATTTTCCCCCAAATGGCCTTACTATATGACACTGTTTTTCTTGACCATGATTATTGGAATTTAGTAATTTGCTTTGCAGGTTTCTTCATTACTGCATTGACACTGAGATTTTTATGCTAGAATATCTCTTTTTTATATCCCTTCTTTATCTAGCAGTGCAATAAACACAGATACCTGTAATCCCTGCCTCTGGCCTCCATTATTGGAGGCCCCTCCCCTGTTCTCCTTGACCCTGAGGAGGATTAAGGTAGCCCATCAAACCTTGACCCCTCCCCAGGAAAGGTCAAGACCACTTCCACAGGTTATTTCAGATGCTCCCCTACAACCAAAGTCTAATCAACACGGCAAAAGCTGGAACTTTTACTTAGGTGGATTTTGTTTCTCCAGGGATGCCTGACATTCAGTTTTCACAGCCCAGTGGACATGCAATCATAGACTTAAGCCACACAGTTGGACATAGACTTTTAAAATGAGCACTTGCAATTTGGAGCCAGATCTGTATTTGTATGGGTTGCCTCATACAAAATCTTTATAAATTGGGACTGTCTGATACAATCCCTCCTGAGTGGCTAATTTCTCTATGCACTAAGATTTGACCTCAATACGATCTTGATAATAGGACATGATGGCCATCAGCTCTGATCTTGGTTGCTAGAATCACTAAGACTCCAGATTTCCGGAATTGGGATCCTGATTGTTTAGCCTTGACTGTGCAGCCAGAGGTACTGACCCCTCCCCCACTCCCTGAACCCTCACTACCAAACCCCCTCCTGTGGAACAATATTCTCCACATTCCTCTCCATACCAACCCTCACCTACTCCCACCCTAGCCAAACCTGAAGTTCAAGGCCAACTTTCCCCTTACCTCCCCTCCCCTAACTGCATCTCCCTACCCTTGGACCCCCCTCTATACTTTGAGTTAACCCCTCCCAATCCTCCCCTGTCTCCTCCCATAACAGATCCTGCCCTTCTCTTCTCTCTCTGTAAAGTAGCAGGAGTCGATGGCATTATTAAAGTCCATGTTCCCTTTTCTCTTCCAGATCTCTCTCAGATAGAAAAGCAGCTAGGTTTCTTTTATGCTAATCCTTCTGTTTATATTAAAGAGATTCACTCTCTGTTCCAAGCCTATAATCTAACCTGGCGTGATTTCTATGTCATGCAAGCTTCTAATCTCACTCCTGAGGAGTGAAGTAGAAATTAGGCATCAGCTAGGCAATATGCAGACCAGACTCATTTAGTTGACAGTACAGACCCTGTGGGGGAAGTGGCTGTGCCAGCCACAGAACCACACTGGGACTACAGACCTGGCCAAAGTGCTGACAAAGGTGAGACCTCATGGTTCGTTTCCTCCTTCAGGATATGGAAATGGTCTAGAAAAAGTAGTTAATTTCAACAAATTTTGAGAGATCACACAGCAAGCTAATGAAAACCCAGCCATCTTTTAAAATTGATTTCAAGAGACCATGGTCCAATATACCAGGCTGGACCCAGCCTCCCCAGAAGGAGCCACAGTCCTGGCTACCCATTTTATTTCTCAGTCAGCACCAGATATTAGAAAAAAAGTTTTAAAAAGTTTGACGAAGATCCCCAAACTCTTATTATAGGGATTGGTAAAAAATGGCCTTTAAAGGTTTTAATGCCTGAGAAGAAACATCTGAGTCTTCCTGACAGACAAGGCTGCAACAGGCGGTAATCCTGCAGGCCCATGGCTTAGCAGCTGCCTGAAGGCCACTAGAAGGGGGACAATGGAAGTCAACCACAAGGTCCCATCCGACCGGAGACCAGCCTAAGTCAACCTTGCTGGTGGGCTGCTTCAAATGTGGTCTAAATGGCCATTTGGCACGGTATTGCCCTAGGCCTCCTACAAGGCTGTGCCCTATCTGCCAGCAACCTGGACACTGGAAATCACAATGCTCCCATGCTGGCTCACCCACTATGCCATGCCACGGAGGCCCAGCCTCACCAACATTGGCAAGTGAGACTGTACCAGTCTTCGAACTTCTCAATCTAGCAGAAGATTGACACAGCCCAGACTTGGTGACTCCCAAAACCCTCTCTGAACCTAGAGTAATGTTATAGGTAGCAGCTAAGTCCATTGCTTTTCTTTTGGACACGAGAGCTACCTACTCTGTTTTCACATCCCACTTGGGCCTTATGTTCCTTCCCCTTATTCATTTCAGTTATGGGAGTAGATGGGACTCATTCCTCCCCACTTAAAACTTTGCCACTGCCCTGCATTCTTGCAGGGCAATTTTTTCTCATTCTTTCCTAGTTATACCTGCTTGCCCTGCACCTCTACTGGGCCGAGATATTCTCAGCCACTTGAAGGCCACACTCACTTTAGCCCTCACACACTCTCCTGAGTCACACTTTCTTCTCACTTTAATGGCCTCACAAATTCCTACCCCAGACTATTCTATCCCTATTTTCCTTGATCCAGTAGATCCCCAAGTATGGAACACTTCCACTCCTGTGACTGCTACTCGCCACCAGTCAGTCCTAGTTTGCCTTAAAGACCTTTTGTCCTTCTTTTCCAGACCCCAGTTTCCTATTTTTGAAACCCACCACCAAGGCCTTAAGCCTATTATCACTTGTCTCCTGTCTCAAGGACTTTTAATTCCTATATGCTCATCCTACAACACTCCAATTCTTCCCATTGTAAGCCCTCTGGTGCTTACCACTTGGTCCAAGATCTCAGCTTCATAAATGAGGCAGTCATTCCAGCTCACTCACTGGTTAACAACCCATATAATCTCCTGTCTAAAGTCCGTCCTACCACCTCCTACTTTACTGTTATGGGCCCAAAAGATTTTACTGTCCCTTTACACCCTGACTCATACATCCTCTTTGCCTTCACTTGGGACGACCCTGACACCTGGTCCTCTAGACAGCTTACATGGACTGTTCTCCCTGAGGGTTTTCAGGACAGCCCTCATTTCTTTGGCCAAGCTCTGGCTCGAGATCTCTCAAACTTTGATGAATACCCTAGCATGCTCCTCCAGTATGTTGACGATCTGCAGCCCTGTCTCTGTCCCAACAAGCCACTTCTGTGCTCCTAAACTTCCTCAGATCCCTGGGATATCAAGTCTCACCAACTAAGGCTCAGCTGTGCACTCCTATAGTGGTATATTTGGGTGCTCAACTTAGCCCAAGGTCTTATACCCTCATCTCTGACAGGATCCAGGCCCTGCGGGATTTATAGCCTCCAACCACAGGGGCTCAAATCCTCTCATTTTTGGGCCTGCTGGGGTTCTTCTACCATTGGATCCCTAACTTTGCCATTTCAGCCAAGCCTCTGTACCAGGCAGCCAGAGAGACACCCACAAGACCTCTCACCTGCCTGACCATCATCCACCGCCTCTTCTCTCTACTGTGAGATGCCCTTCTAACAGCCCCTGCTCTTGCTCTTCCAGAGCCCACAAAACCTTACCATCTCTATACAGATGAGAGGTCAGGAGTGGCCTCTCAAATCAGGCTGTCACCTTTTCATCCAAACAGTTGGACTTTACTGTCTGTGAATGGCAACCATGCCTACGAGCCCTAGCAGCAACAGCTGAACTCAATTGGGAGGCTCTCAAGATCACCTTGTCCAGGCCAATCATGGTATATTCCACCTAATGCCTCTCAGACCTTCTGAGACATTCCTCTCTTTTTCTCCTTGAGCCTCTATGAGTCCAGGCTTCTCACTTACTGTTTCTAGAAAACCCCCAAATTACTTTGGCTTCCAGTCCTGCCATAAATCCCACAACTCTCTTTCCTGTTCCGTCCCTCTCTGGTACCTCCTCTCACTCTTGTTCAGAGGCTGTAGAGGCTTTAACCTCACCCCAGCTGGGTCTTCTAGACCAGTCATTTACAAATCCCAACTCACCCTGTTTGTTGATAGAAGTTCCCTTATAGATAAATCAGGAAAGCACCAGGCAGCGTATGCAATGGTCAGTTCCACTAACCCAGCATACCAATGAGAGCCTCTTCACAAAAGACCAAATTAATTGCCTTGACTAGGGCCCTCTAAATAACTAAGGGCCAATGAGCTAATATTTATACTGACTCTAAATATACCTTCTTAATAGCCCATGCTCATTCTGAACTCTGGAAGGAAAGGGGCTTCCTTTCTACCAAGGGCACTGCCATAGTTAACAGACCCCTTACAGCCAAATTTTAGAGGTCCTTCAGCTCCCTGCAAAAATTGCCATTATTCGCCATCGGGGATAACAGTACTCCAAGGACCAAGTGGCCTTAGGCAATGCCAAGGCTGACTCAATGGCCTGGGGGCTGACCTCCATCTCCTCGGATTCCACAGAACATATTTTGTTCTTAAGTTCCTCCTATCAGCCCTGTTATCAATCAAAAGAGAGGGATGGGCTTATTAAAAAGGGGGGGGCACAAAAAGAAAAGATCGATGGTTTTATTTAAATAGTCATTTCATCCTTCCTCAAGACCAGGCATTGTCTATCATTTCTGACATCCACCAGATCTTACACATAGGCCCCAAAGCTTTGTTCTACTTCTTAGAGCCCCTCTTTTACCCCATCCATCTCCAAGATTGTATTTCACAGGTTCACTCCTCCTGCCACATGTGTGTCTGGACCAATTCACAGGGGGCTTGCCACATTCGTCAGTCTCTATGCCAGCTTCATGGATACCAACCAGGCGAAAATTGGCAGGTTCATCTCACCCACATGCCTACTCATAAAAACCTGTTATCTCTTAAGACTTTTGGACATTTTTACAGGATGGATAGATGTGTTTCCAACCTCCAGGGAAATGGCAAATTGGTGGCTTAGGTACTACTGGACCACGTCATTCCTCAGTTTGTTGTCCCACAAACCATCCAGACAGACAATAGGCCAGCCTTCACTTCCAGAGTCATGGAACTTGTGTCAGAAGCTGTCAATATCTCCTAGAAATTCCACATCCCCTACCATCCACAATTTTTGGGAAAGGTGGGTGAAGCGGGCCAATAGACTCATCAAACAGCAGCTAACCAAGCTCTCCATTGAACGCAGGTTATCTTGGCCCTCCCTTCTCCCATTAACCATGGAAACAACCTCAAACCTCCGCACATGCGTTGTGTTCAGCATGGAGGGGAGGAGTCAACTAGTCTCAGGAAGAGGTCTTTATAGACAGCGGTCTTAGGCTATAGACATCTTGGAAGAGAAAGCTGCAATTGTCTTTGCATGCACTGCTAACATTTACACTCAGATCAGAGGAAGGGTTTGTCCATTCCAACCCTGACACATATAAGAAAGATTTGGCCAATTTTCAATTGGTCTGAGCATTTGTCCTTCATGAGCGCATATCAACAATACACAGTCAGATTTCTCTCCTACTATTATTTCCAGTTTAGGTTTTCTCGGTTTCCCACATATCCTACTTGTTTGGTTGACTTTTTATTATTTACAACAGTATTGAAAATATTCTCAACAGTTTCATACTGTTTTATAAATGAGTAAATCATCCCTTCATAATAGCAATACCAATAGATAATAATGCAAGTAGCACAAGAAAAGAGTTTGTCCTTATTTAGTGTTATGAGGATATTGACTACAAATTAGAAAACATAGGCCTAACTTGTATTTGTATTTTCTCAAGATAGAAACTTATTTTCAGCCTCTACATATGTCATTTTAGTAATATATTAATTATGATAAAAAGTTTTAATAAATTGAAATACTTTATAATTTTGATCCCAATGTTATAATTTACTACATTCTTTAAAATATTGAGTTTGGAAGCAAAGTGAGACAGAGGAATAGAGAGAGGCCATGAGGCCAAAATGCACATAAGAAAGTTGACTGGCTTCAATTAAAATGCAAATTAGTGAGGTATCCATTTAATTTAACTTTGAACTATACAGAATTCCAAACAATTTAAGACTTTTTTAAATAATGAAATAATTTAGAAAAGAGAGATAGAGACAAAGAGAGAAAGACAGAAACATAATTGCATAATCCAGGCCCATACCTAATTTCCCATAATTCTGAGCATAGAACAGAAGAGTACATTCCAAAATAGTATAAATATCTTCAACAGTTCATAATAAACTAGTTTTTGGCATTTAAGTCAATTAGAAATAATATTTGTTGATTATGTGTCTGCAGTTCATTCACGTAAGTACCTCACAGTCATGCTGATTAAATCAGTTATGCATTCTGAATATTAAACATATTAGATAATATTTCTGAGTTTACCTCTGTAAATTGCAGAATCTAATTTTATTCAAGAGCACATTCCAATTAAAATGAAGTATTAAAATAATGTTTCAAAGTCCACTCTGAATTGCTTTTTACAGGTAGTTCTCTGATAATGTCTTTAGATCTCAATTCTACAGTGAAATCATAAAATGCATTAGGAAAAAAAAATCCAGGAGGGAAATAAAAATGCAATGGAGGTGGTAAAATGTAATAATCTTGGCCTAGTAAAGAATTAAATTTGTGAGATTGCATACTCTTTCTTTCTATTCTTTTTAAATTGTTCCAAATAAGCTGTGTTGAGATTGACAGCTAAAAATAATAAAAGTCCAATTATTTTGATGAGTGCTGCATACTGTATTTGGTGTCTGGAGTCAAACCCAGAAAGGAAATATTGATATATTCCCCATATTCTCTAATATCCCAAAATTCAGGTGACTCATATTGGTATGACTCTGAGATGAGATAATGAAGGAGAATTGTGGTATTATGAAATTTCATAAAGCACAAATTCAATGATGTGATAAGATTTTTAGCTAAAGTAAAGGCCTCATGGCATATTATTTGTTATGAATAAAAGTCCAAACTTTAGATTCTCTGGTTTTTTATTCATTCAGCCCAGAATGTCAATAACAATACTCCTCTACTTCTTCACAGAACTGTGGAACAATTACATTAAATATTTTCTATGAAAGTGACTTTCACAATCCTAGACTGCAGTAATATCAGCCATCGATAGTAATAGATATTTTAATGAAAAAACTAAGATCTTTATGACAGGCAATAAAAAATAAAAGTAAAAATTAAGTTTTCTGTCGTACAGTCAGGAAATATATCAACTTTGGCTGTTTTACAAAACCATGTACCTTCCCCATGTGCTCATATAGCAAGTGTTTCTACTCTAGAAATATATTAGACTTTTATTCTCACAGATAGTTGGACTGTGTTTTAATAGTTAAATCTGTTTAATATCCGATGTCAAATTTGTCCTGTTACTTTCAGTGAATGCCTATACCAATGAAACATTTCCTGAGTGAGTCTTTTAGTCTGGATTGGCTGCTGCAGTAGCAGACTGTAATTAATCCTTCATACATTTTTGTCCTAAGAGGTGTTATTATGAGTTTTTATTAAAAATGAGCTACTTATTATAAAATTCTGTGCTCTTATTGTTTGAAAGCTATGACAGCAAGAGTTTAACACAGCGTTTAACTTTGTTTAGATGTGACTAAATTGTCTGCCTTAGGAAAGAGCAATAAAAAACCCAGAAAGTCTCTAAAATTTTAAAATTTGGTAGACAATGTAATATATTTTATATACTTTTTTGGAAATGTACTTATCATATACCTGAAATTTCTCATTCTGTTTACTGATCTATTGATCTATTTCATCTGGCAATGGCAAGTAAGAGAGAAAAATAAGTTATGTATGTTTAAGACAATTGAACTCAGGTAAGTGAAAAATCTTAAATTCAGTTTTAAGTTGGAAATAATATATGTCAGCCTGAACCAATAACAATAACTTAAAAATTAATAATTGTTTATAACTGTAATCTCAGCATTAGGATGCTGAGACATGAGGATTAGTAAGAATTTGAGGTTGCTCTGTACTACTTAGTGACTTGCATGCCAACCTGGACTACAGAATGAGAACCTCTCTCAAAAAAAGAAAATTAATGAATTTATATGTCAAATAAGCATGTGCTTTCAAATATACTGGATGCAATAGCTAGTTCCAGGACAGTCACCAAAGCCACAGAGAAACCTTGTCTCGAAAAAAAAAACCCAAAAATAAATAAACAAATATGCTGGATGTGATATATTTAATTGTCAACTTGACACAATCTAGAACTACCTGCTAGATAAACTTCCATGAGAATTTATCTAGATTGCTCAAGGAGCATGTGCTTGTGGGATTATTGCTACTGCCAGTTGCATCTCTTTAGTTCACTGTGTTCAATGTGAAGGAAATTCTGGAGTGCTTCACAGGAGTGGGGAAAGCAAGTGGATATTAGCATGCAAGAATTAATTTCTTATTCTATGCTCTTGACACTGGAAATGATGTGATGTGTTCAGTGTTTTTAAGCTTCAACTTTAACCTCCATGAAAAAAATGAATTTGGACCTGGAACTATGGGCCAATTGCCTTTCTCCCTTAAATTGTTTTTATTGGGTTGTTTCATTAGAGCAACACAACAGAATCCAAGACAGACATTTGCACCAATACTGGCCTCATTGCTGTCATATAAATATTTAGATGATTATTGCATCACCTAAACTGTTTTGAGACAAAAATTTGAAAGAGTTTGGAATTTTGGGTTACAAAGACTGGATGTTCTGAGATACTACCACATTATTTTCCAAAGTGGCTATATAACTTTACACTCCTACTCGCAATAAAGGAGTGTTCCCCTTGCTCCACATCATCTCCAGCATGAGCCATTAAACTATGTTTGATTTTAGTCATTTTGACAGGTGTAATATGGAATCTCAGAGTCATTTTTTATTTGCATTTCCCTGATGGCTAAAAATGCTGAACATTTCTTGAAGTGTTTCTTAGTCATTTAAGATTTCTCTGTTGATAATTTTCTTTTTAGACCTATACTCCTTTTTCAAATTGATTCATTTGGTAAATTAACAGAGGACTAATATCAAAAATATATAAAGAACTCAAGTGATAGTTTGTAGTATTATGGGTGGCGGCGGGGCTGCGTCCCCAACACCCCAGCCGCCTTCCTGGCTAGCTTATGCCCCGAAATAATTACACAGACACTGTATTCTTTTAATTACTGCTTGGCCCATTTCTACCTAGCCTCTTCTAGGCTAACTCTCGCACCTGGACTAGCCCATTTCTTATCATCTGTGTAGCACCGGTCTTACCGGGAAGATTCTAGCCTCTGTCCATCCTGGGTCGGAGCTTCATAGCGTGCATCTTCCCTGGGGCGGGGAGCATGGTGTCTCTCTCTGAGGCGTCTGCTCCCAAGAGGAGAGCTGTCGAGTCTGACCTCACTTCCCCTTCCTCCCAGCATTCTGTTCTGTTTACTCCGCCTACCTATGTCCTAACCAATAAAATGGGCCAGGGCAGTTCCTTTATTAGCCAATGACCTTCCTCCATCAATAGTTGATTTAATTCTAAACTAGAAACAGTCTAGACTCACCTGGGGAAAGAGTCTCAATGCATCTAGATTAGTTTGACTGAAAGGTATCTTTGTGTGTGAGAACAAATTTAATCCAGTAATTGCTATGAAAACATACTATGGCCAACACAACTTATACACAGGAAATAATCTGTCAGTACCTTATAGTTTCAGAGTGTAAATCTATGACCATCGTGGTGGAGATCATGGCATATAGCAAGTAGGAAAGGTGTGAAGCTGTAGCTGAGAACTTACATTCCAATCCACAAAGAAAAAGCAGAGGGTTACCTGAGAATGGCATGGGCTTTTGGATCTTCTAAACCAAGCAACAGGCAAAGAGCTAACTGTGAATGACAGAGATTATTGAAGCATCCAATCTTCCAATGAGCTCCATCATGACCAAATATTCAAACACATAAGCTTATGTGGTCCATTCTCATTCAAATCACCACCCCAAGTATTTAGGGTGGCATTATTCTGTGGGTAGGGCAACCTGCATTGAATAAAAATGGAACTCCTGGGCTGAGAAATATCATGCCTGTGTTAGTTCATTGCATTTTCTTGTTGACTGTGGATAAGTTGTAACTAGCTGCTTCATGTTTATACTGGTTTGATTTCCCTTCAAGGATAGAATTCAACTTGAAATTGAGAGCCAAATAAATGCATTATATTTTAAGTTGATTTTGTCAGGATGGTATAATAATGAAAAATAGAGACTGAGGTTCAGGGTATAACTCAGAGACAGACTATTATGATGAAAGCTAGTGCTTGATACACTCCATTTTTCAAAGAGGCAGGGCAGGGAATAGATTTGTTTGTTTGTTTGGTGCTGTTGCTTTAATTATCCCTTTCATGTTAAAGTTTGTACTATAATTGCATAATTTTTCATTTCTTACTTTACTTACCTCCTGACAAACTCTCCTATATAGTCCTCCTTACTCGCTTTCAAATTCATGCCCTTTTTTCACTGATTGCTATTGCTATTATACACTTGTGTGTGTACATGTGCATGTGTGTGCATGTGTGTGCGAGTGTGTATATAAATATATACCTACATAAATACAACCGTCTCAATATGTATAATGTTACCTGTATGTATGTTTATAGGCTTTTCACCTATTGGATAACTAGTAGGTGAGACCTACCCTCGGGGAGTCTATTTCTTCAGCTCTCAGCATTCCTTAGTTTTCCATGTTTCTTTGTATATGGTTGGAAACTTCTGGGCTTTCCCCAGCCCTCATTAGCACACCTGTTGTTGTGTGTGATTATTTTATGTTTAGGCAAACATGTTGGTAAAACCTTTTGCTTATAGCTTCTGACAATCCTAGAAGATACACAGCAAATTCCCTGATCCTCTGGTTTGTACAATCTTTCTGGCCCCTATACTGCAAAAATACTCTGTCTGTATGTTGAGTGGTTGTGGTTTTCTATACTGGTCTCTGTCAGTAGCAAAGAGAATATTCCTTAATGAGACCTGAGGACTACACTATTTGTGGGTTTAGGAACAAATATTTAGAATCTAGTTAGGGATTATGCTAATTCAGTAAAATAGTGGTTGAGGGATTTCCTTCAAGGTCCACAACTTCAGTAGCCTTCAGTAGTTGGCCAGGTTTCCAGCTCCAGTCCTGTTTTACCTCGTATTGAGTGGATCTCATATGTAATTAGAGAGTTGTTGATTACTGCCAAGAATGTTTACTCCAATTGCACCCTCAGGGTTCCTATGCCATTCTATTTTTGTTGTGGTTCATAGGACTCATTCAAAACTGTGTAGAAATATTAGTTGCTTTTTTCTTTTGGGAACTTGCATTGCTTCTTCCAGGACCATTGAAGCTAGTTTGATTTTCCAGTTGTCTTGCCTCGCATGACTGTTTTAAGTTTCAGTTGAATGCTGGCAATAACAAGTTGGTGATCTGACCCTAAATCAACACTTGGAAATGATTGGATGTTTTGTATGTTAGATAAGAATTTTCTGCCTAATTTTCTGAGAGATCACCACACTGACATCCAAAGGGGCTGTACCAGCTTGCATTGCCACCAGCAATGCAGAAGTGTTCCCTTTACTCCACAACTTCTCCAACATAAGTTGTCATCGGTGTTTTTTATCTTGACCATTCTTACAGGTGTAATATGGAATCTCAGAGTTGTTTTGATTTGCATTTTTCTGATGACTAAGGATGTTGAACATTTCCTTAAGAGTCTTCCAGTCATTTTAGATTTCTCTGTTGAGAGTTCTCTGTTTAAGTCTGTACTCCATTTTTTATTGGATATTTGTTGTTTTGATGACCAAATTCTTGAGTTCTTTGTATATTTTGGAGATCAGACCTCTGTCTGATATGGGGTTAATGACGATCTGCACTACACAGCAGAAAAAAAAATGACATCTTTAATTTTGCAGGCAAATGGACAGAGCTAGAAAACATCATTTTGAGTGAGGTAACCCAGACACAGAATGACAATTATCACATGTACTCACTCATAAGTAGTTTTTAAACATAAAGCAAACAAGCCTACAAATCACAATCCTAGAGAACTTAGACAACTTGAGGACACTAAGAGAGACATACATGGGAAGTAGAAAAAGACAAGATCTCCTGAGTAAATTGGGAGCATGGGAACCTTGGGAGAGGGTTGAAGAGGAGGGACAAGACAGGGAGGGGAGCACAGAAAAATGTAGAGCTAAATAAAATCAATTAAAAAAGAAAAAAAAGAGAGAGTTTACTGCCTAGCAGAATGCAGTCAATTTGGCTGTATGTGTGTTTGTCAGAGGATTGCCACATCCAGCAATGTGATCGCTTGGCCTACTTGAATTTTGTGTTGGATATGTACAAATCATTTGCATAGCAGAGGTCAAGCAGTCATTCCCCTCTATAGTGCCTATGACACTATAATTTATTCTTTGTCTGCATCCCATTCTTGCATTGAAGTCACCTATAATGATTAGTATGTCATTCTTAAAATGCCCTGCTGACCTTGTTCTGTAGATCTGTATAGAAACTGTTGATGGCATACTCTTTTGCTTCCACTGTTGGTATGTATACCTGTATGATTATTGAATGTGTCATTGCTCAAAATCTGGTTAATACCATTGGGTCATTTACAGGACTGTACCCAACCCCATCTGCTTGGCTTGCTTTTACCTAAGCTTTTTTTTTATTTTTTTTATTTTTTTGTAAAACCCCCGCCACAGCAAAGTTAACTGCTTAGACCAGAAATAATCACACAGAAACTAATAATTATATCACTGCTTGGCCCATTAGCTCTATCTTTTTATTGGGTAACTCTTAAATATTAATTTAACACATTTCTATTAATCTGTGTATGACCACGTGGCTGTGATTTACCAGCTAAAGTGATGCTGTCTGTCTTCGGTTGGGCTACATGTACATGCGTCTCCTGATTATGACCTTTTTTCCCAGCATTCAGCTTAGTTTTCTCTGCCTAACTAAGTTCTGCTCTGTTATAGGTCCAAAGAAGTTTCTTTATTCATTAATGGTAATCGCAGAATACCGAGGGAAATCCCATAGGCTCTTCTTCATAAATAGGATTATTAAGACATGCATCAGTATATAAGCTCCCAAATTCAGCATATTCTGAACCTGATATTCTGAACTATGGCCTGGATCCTGATGTTCAAAATGTTTTCAGTAGGCATTACTAAGAGTACTATGAAAATAAGCAAGGGGAAAAATTTATCTTAAGCCAATAAGAAAGAAAACTTAAGTTTTTGGGGTTTTTGATCTTCGTCATTCTGACTGGTGTAAGATGGAATCTCAGAGTCATTTTGAATTGCATTTCCCTGATGACTAAGGATGCTGAACATTTTCTTAAGTGTCTTTCAGCCATTTGATATTTTGTTGAGAATTCTCTTTTTAGATCTATACCTTATATTTTACTTTTTTTACATTTATATTTTTTTTTATTTGTGCTTCATTCTTTTGGTTTTTCAACAAAAAACTGGAAGTTTTCTCTGTCATATAATCAATAAGCAGAACATTTTTCTCAGCACATGTTACTTGTACATGGGCTGATTTGGGTAAGATTACATGTCTGTACTGATGGTGTAGTGTATGGAGTACATACTCCATAAGCTTAGAAGTTGAGAAAACATTAATTTGCTACTTCGTTGGTCATCTAACTTCTTAATTTGTCTCATTATCTGGTTCTAATTTCCAAACAGAAAGATGTAATAGGCATTGGACATAGGCACATGACTGTGGAGCTGTCCACTGAGGCATATATGCATTCTCTAAGGAGAATCATCCTCACTGAGCATCCACCAACTATGCAGCAGTTCATCACAAAGCGTAGGGTCTTGGGATCTCCACCCTTATTAGTGTTGGAGTTTTGCCTGGCTTTTGATATTGTATGGGTCTTATGCACGTAATTGGTGTATATTACAAACACACCATGTTGAGAAGTTAGCATTTCAGAGCTTTTCTCCTCGTCCACCAGCTTCAATATTCTTTCTGCCCACTCTTCCAAGAAGTTTCCTGAGTCTTGGATAGGAGGGGGATTGTTAATTTATGTCATTCATCCACAGATGAGCACTCATAGCTACACATACTTAGTATTTTGGATAGATATGTCTCTGCACTAACTGTTATCCACTGCAGAAAGAAGACTCTCTGTTCTAATTGAATACAGAAAAATTCTATGGGTAAGAACATAAATATGTTTAATTAAATTTTATTGGGCTGTACATTTTTCTCTGCTTCCCTCCATTTTTTATTTGGATTATTTGGAATTTTTATGTCTAATTTCTTGAGTTCTTTACATATTTTGGAGGTCAGTCCTCTGCCTGATGTGGAGTTGGTGAAGATATTTTCCCATTCAGTAGACTGCCTTTTTGTCTTATTGACTATGTCCTTTGCTTTACAGAAGCTTTTCAATGTCAAGAGGTCCCATTTATTAATTGTTTTTCTCAGTGTCTGTGATACTAAGGTTACACATAGGAAGTAGTCCCCTGTTTCCATGCATTGAAGGCTACTTCCCACTTTCTCTTCTCTCAGGTTCAGCATGGTCACATTTATATTGAGATCTTTAATCCATTTGGACATGAGTATTATGCATGGGGATAGATATGAATTTATTTTCATTCTTCTACATGTTGACATCCAGTTACACCAGCACATACCTTGCTCAGCCTAGATATATTAGGGAAGGCCTTGGTCCTTTCTCAAAGCAATTGTCTTACTCTCTCTGAAGAGTGGATGGAGGGTAGACTGAGGGGAATATGGAGGGAATGGCAGGTAGAGGGGGAGTGGGTACTGGGATTGAAATGTAGAATGAAAAAAGATAGTTTGTTTTCTTTTTTTAGTTCCCAGACTAAAAAAGAATTCAATAGAAAGTTCCACGCAGAGATTTAAAAAACAGTTTGTATTCTTTGTGCTTATTAAACTCCTAATGTGACTTCTATGGTCCTCTTTTCTCTTCTAACATTTTCTTACCATTTCAAATTCTGTTACATATCTGGAAGCCCATGGGAAACACGTGATTAATTTTCTAGAATTTATGAAGATTCACCAAAATAAAGAAAAATTTTTTGAGACTTTGAAGGGCTGGAAAGAGAAAAAAGAAGACAATGGAAAAACATGGGAGAAATAAAGGGAAGATTAGAGAGTGGAAAGAAGGAAAAGATGAAGACAGAAAAGCTGATGTGTATTCTATGACATACAAGACATTTACAAAATGCTGAGTGAATGAATTTTGAGGCTAAATATATGACTATATAGTTGTTCTGATGGAAACCTAGTCAATTATTCAGTAATAATCTGGAAGTTTGGTCATATTTCTATGATGAAGTCAGGCAACATGTTTAATAATCTATATAAGTTTTTAATCATATGCAACCAATTGAAACATATTTTCAGACTGGGGAAATTCATCAACAGAATTTAGGTAAAAATTTTTCTGTCTAATTTATATGTTAAAAAGTGTTTGGCAGCAATACTAGCAAAAATTGTGCATAAGAGGACTACTTATTAGCTACAAGTAAAATGAAAGCCAATCCAGTAACCTTTAAGATTACTGCATTTGTTTCTCAATGGGAACAATCTATCTGTCCTTGAATACATACCAAAAGGGCTTTAATTCCCACCACAGAGAAACTAGCAAGGAAGGATGAGTGGGGGAGTGGAGGGAAAGTGGGAGGAAGGGAGGAAGTGGAAATTTTGAATGGTATTATTTATAAAGTAAAAAAAAAAATTAGAAAAAAGACCATGCTTACTCCTTTGCTATTTACAAACATTTAGTAATGAAACAAGCCTAGATTTCCATCAACAGATAAATGGTTCAGAAAAATGTGGTATATAGCACAATGGAGCTTTAAAATTCAACTATGAAGAAAAATGAGAACATGACATTTATAGGCAAATGAATGTCCCTGGATATCATTATGTTCAGTGAATCATGCCAGACTCAGAAAGACAATTACTATCTGTTTTCCCTCATGTGTGTAACTTGGGTGTGGTGTGGGGCATGTGGTGTGTGTGTGTGTGTGTGTGTGTGTGTGTGTGTAAGAGAGGGAGGGAGGGAGAGAGAGAGAGAGAGAGAGAGAGAGAGAGAGAGAGAGAGAGAGAGAGAGAGAGAGAAGAAACAAGAAACAAAGTCAAAGAGAAGAAAATATGTTAAAAAAGAAAAGAAAGGAAAAAGAGTATGGAATACATGTTATGTTAAAGCAGAAGGGGAGGTTCAGGGGATGGATGGAGCAACGTGCTGTGGGCAGAGAAAGGAGAAAGGACAGTACTAGAGAAAAAGGATAAACAGGAAATAATTTATGAAAATTATATAACAAGACCCCTCTCTTCATGTGCTCTTTTTAAAAAAGAATTAAAAAGAATTAAATGAATTTTGTAGGTCAGATAAATTACTCAAATACTCACAGCCTTATGTAAAATGCTAGTGAGTTGTTTTTGTTTTAAATGGTGGCATTGTTTCATGACGGAGTTCTAGGATTCAAATTTGCTGTTATGACAGGTTATACCTTGATCCACCAAAATAAATGAATACTTCATAATAGGTAGAATCAACACTTATAAATAAATAAGTGTCCATGGTGTATTGCTGCTTGAGGAATTTTAATGTATTAACTACTTTCTTCCTCAAATTTCCGTAGGATGAAAGGCAATGAAATGATTTTTTTAGTCAATCAAAATATGAGCAACTAATTCTATTCTCCATAATCTACTTATATAAGTTTTATCCTTTGCAGTTGAAATGCTCAACCAAACCATCTGTCAGGATAAGTAGGATAAGGTTTTAATTACTTACAGAAATGCAATTATACCATTAATGTTCAGCTAAAATTGATCCCATTCAATTTAATTAGCAATGCAGCTGTGAGTGGAAAGAGACAGGTCCTCTCTGTTAGCCAAAATAAGAAGTTATAATGACTTTGTTTTAGTTGTCTGGGTAGTATTCTAACAGAATTCTGAATCTGTCCTACTAGTCTATGCGTGTGTTGGGGAGGGTATGTGTGTGTGTTTGCGCATGTGTGTGTTCAGATAGATAGATAGATAGATAGATAGATAGATAGATAGATAGATAGATAGATAGATAGATGTGTGTACATATATATATGCATTTTATATACCTACATATACTTTTGAATATATTCACGCATGAATGTGTATATATATATTACATATATGTGTTTGCATGGAGATACATGGATTTTTATATACCTTTTTTTGCATCTTTGTATTTTCCATATATTCATGTAATAGGCATGAGACAGTTATGCCTCTAAAACCTAAGTTTTTTTAACATCTACAATTTGTTGTTAGTATTGAAAATGATTTGGTGGAAGAAACTTCATACGGAGTTCTTTTAGGAAGTGTTTGGTGGGAATCCGGGAGACATGCTAAAAAAGTTCTGGAGACATTTTAAAGCAAATTTTGAGTCCTGGCCATCTTGGGTAGGAGGCTTGCATTGGGAAGTGATGCTATGCTCCAACACTATGTTGGAGAACACAACAGCATTAGGAGGAGGGCTGTCACAATGTTTTCTTTTTCTGTAATCCTTTTGTATGAAGAAATTAAAGCACATGTACTAATTGTTTTTCTTTTAGATTGCTAATACATGTATTTTCTAAATGTAAATATTTTAATGTTAGTGCTATCAACATAAGAAAAAGATTAAGATTGTCAGCTGTGTGAGGTTTTCCTATCACACACCTCACAGTTGCTGTAGCAACGTCTGAACAAGCAGAACCTTAAGTTCGGAGAATCAACCATGATTGCTCTGATTTCAGAATCAGAAATCAAATAAAGAGACAGCATAATGAGGTTTTAAAACACAAACTCTGAATCAGCTGAGAGATATTGATCTTTTGTAAAACAGGGTATAGGATATTACTTCATAAGGTTATAGAAAGAATTAAATAAATGTCTGAAGTAAAGTTCATAATTATGACGACAATGTATTTTCTATGTGTCAGTTCTTACCACACAAAAGGTAAAGTACATAATCAGAATTTTAGAAAACTGAGAACAATAATTCATACTTAAGGAATTGTTCTTAATTTTAGCCTATGTGTGTGTTTTACCTTAGTGATGGGTGCTCAGTCAATGGCAATTCACGAATTCTGCTACCTGATTCAGGACCCGTCATCACTGTTCACAAAAAATTGAAGTTGAGACGTGTAGCTTTGCAGATGAAGCTTAAGTTTAAATAGGAAGGCTGTATTTATCTACTACTAAATGTATTTCAGTTCTGCCGCATGTTTAAACAGGGTGGGGGATAGAGAGCAGTATATGCACAATTGTGCTGCCGTTTGAGACGGTTCCAATTCTTCATTGCTGTCTCCTCTTCATTTGTACATTTGTGTTATTGGCACATCTGGTGCCATTGGCATTTATGAAGTGACCTCCTTTTCCTTTCTTCCACATACATACACCCACTGCAGGAGTTGAACAATCATACATACAGTGAATGCAGAATTTTATAGTTAATGTACCATCTTTTATGAGAATATGCTAACATAATGATAGAGGACTGAAGCATGTAATCTATAATTAATATGAAGCGACTGTCATGTAGGGGAAAATGGTTCTTTCTGCAAAAAAAATATAAGTGCAGTCATGGAAACGGCTATAGCTCCTTGATTGTAATTTTTCAACCTCACTAGGGGTCTGCAGCTAGCTATTAAAGTGCTGGTGGTCTCTGGTGGAGTAGTCTCCTATCCAATTAAACTTTCACAAGTCTATCCAGGAGACACACTTCAGGTTGTCAGTGACGTTATGGGATACCGCTGCGCTCCATTAAATAGTGTCAAACACCTGCATTGCTAATAGAACATAATGCTCTGGGATGCATTTTGCATATATAATTTTGTCAGAGAATTTTCTTTGCCTGATTTGAAGAATTACAATCACAAAACATATGACATATTTGAAAATAAATTATATAAGGATATTTATGCTTTTCAGAATTCCATCTCTCTAGAGGTTTTTCTCCTGTGTAAAAGAAAGTTATATGCAGAAGTCAGTAAGAAGCAAATAACTGAGAAATGTGTGGAACCATAAATAAAATAAATGGATAAATGTTGGTTTCAATGAACGAAGTATTTCACATTATGTACTAATATATTGGGAAAGTTTTTAAACCTAGGAAAGAAACATGATATTGATATCCAAATTTATAATGACTTTGTGTTTATATACTTCTTTCATGTGTAACAACTACAAAAATGGGCCAAGTTGTGAATGTGTGAGTGAAACAATTCTGAATTATCCAAATACTGTGTGATCTTTCCTGAGATATTAATTATACACGTCTTACATAAAAGTTTTACATCCTTTGAATCTCACTGCAATAGTTTTAGTTGGAATTACATTACTTTTGGTTGGATGTCCATTTTCACAATATTAATCCTTCCAATCCATGAGCATGGGAGTTATTTCCATCTTCTGTGTATTTTTTTTTTTTTTTGCATTTTTTCTTGTATTGTTTTATTAACATTTTGAAGTTTACATTGTACGAGGTTTTTTGTGTTTTTTTTGTTTGATTGTTTTTTACTTTCTTGGTTGTATTTATCCTAGATTATTTTAATCCCATATTATTTTAAAACTATTATGGATAGCAGTTTTTTTTTTAAATTTATGTCCCATATCTCTGTAATTTGTGTGAGAGATAGATGCTGATTTGATGTGCTGATTTTTAAACATGTTAGCTTTCTTTTATCAATGTATTTTAGCTTTACTTTGTTAAGTATGTTTATTTTTCTTGTCAAATTTTTAGGAACTTTTATTTATAACTTCATATGTGAAAACAAGAATGCTTTGACTTCTTCCTTTCATGTATGTATTTCCTTCATGTCATGCATCTGTTGTATTATTCTCTCTAAGGCATTAAGTATTAATAGCACAGCAGGATGAAAATTGAGCATCCTTGTCTTGTTCCTGATGTTAATGGAAATGCTTTGAGTTTTTCTTAGTTTAGCAAGCTGTTGGTTTGGGGGTTTCTGTTTATTTCCTCCGAATTTGAATTATGTCCTGTACTACTAGATTCTCTAGGACTTTTTTTTTAATAATGAAATGATGTTGGATCTAGTCACAGGTTTCTTCCCCATTTAATGATATGACTAATGTTTCTGATTTTGATCTCAATTATATAGGGACATGCGAGGTGCACTTAAGGACAGACATAGAGCACATTGATATAAAGTGTTAATTAGGAATATGTGGAATAATTACCATACTAAACATTTCCAAAATGGCATATAGACATGTATGGCCATATAACATCCCCAAAACATGTACTTGTGTATTTGTAAAAACTAGTTGAAATGAACTTAACCTATAACTGAAGGACAATACCCTTACTAGACATCACAAGCTGTGCATAACATGTGCCACCTCCATGAAATATAATGCTCTCCCGGTCCTCTTATTCGGGCCAAGGATCTAGATAGTATTATATTATCTTCTAGGGCTTAAGACAGACCTATTTTGTTCTTGAGTTTAGTGCAAAGATATAAAGTTTTCCTCAATTTAACAAGACATTGGTTCTGCTAGATGGTCATAGTGTTAAATGACTCTTGATGTCTTACTGATATTCCAATAAATTATTGCATTTCTCTTAACCCTAATTAAAGAAGCTTCTTCTTGCAGTAGATGACAATTAACACAGATGCCCTCAACTAGTAAACAGTCAGAGAACAAGGGACTGTGTAGCACTCAGCACTTGATGGGACTTGCATATTACCTGTAAATTTCAGTCAACTTCTCTGAAGATGGGGTCATGAATGATGAATGGGGAGAATTGTAAGAGTAGAGTATGGCTTTAAGTAAGCAGTATATTTTAGGACACAACAGGAGAGTTATGTATATGAGTTCACAGAAATTGTCACAGAGTCTACCATACTTGCTCATACTCAAGCCAAACAAAATCCCAGCAAGGAGGAGGAAAGGTGGGCAAGGCACCCAAGCTATAGCTGAGGAGTTATCAGTATTTGATAGTTTCTGGGAGGAACATGTTCTTTTATAAAGATATGGAAGAAAACTCAAAGTTAATTGTATAGATAGCTGAGGGCAGAGAAGGTCGGTATGGGAGGAGTTGGGAAGTAGATGAATTATCTCAAGATACATTGTGAAATTTTTAGAAATTGAATACAAATATTATTTTAAAACATCCCTGGTAGGAATATATTACTTCTGTTGGGTCTGTTAGCCTATGAGGTCTTGTAGACACTAAACATTAAAGGATATTGGCAATGCTCGGTTTTGTGTGTGTGTGTGTGTGTGTGTGTGTGTGTGTGTGTGTGTGTATTTTTGTTTGCTTATCTATTGTTTGTTTTTGATGTCTCATTTTTCAAGACACAGTTTCTCTGGGTAGTCCTAGATGTACTGGAACTAGGTCTGTAGACAAGGCTGGCCTCTAACTCACAGAGATCCACCTCCTTCTGCTTCCAAGTGCTGGGAATAAAGGTGTGTGCTACCAACTTAGAGCTGCCAATGCTCATTTTTACCCTTCACAAATTTATGGTAAGACCCTATTTCTGAAGAGATCGGATACTTTTATCATAGAACATGGATAAATTAAGCTAATACTGACCTATATGTTTCATCATTATTGATTAACTTTAATTGTACTAAAGGTACTATGGTAACAGATGAGAAAAATAATCATTCTTTTTTTTTCCCAGATACAATGCTGTGAGATACAATAAAGACTAACCAGGAAAGGCATGCCCAATGTGCAATAATGGCCAGGATATTATCATAGTAAACAGCTATTTTCTTATTGGATTTAAGGCTTGAACCATCAGCTGCCATTGATGTCATGGCTGCCATAGAAATACCTATTTATCTACTCTATTTTTTTTTTATTTTTATCTAAAGTGTCCTGTTCTTCCTTCTGTCAGCTATCTTTATTTAAACAGCTACATTTGTTTATTAAACAGAAATGTGGAAATCTTTCAAAGATTTCTTGAAAGTCTCTGTCAATCACTTGATTCATCTTTCTATTTACAACCACTTTTTCATCTAAGTTAAAAAGTCATTAAGTCTTCTGTTCTTATCTGATAGTATCTGTGTATCTTACAGGAAGATAGAATTCCTATCTACCATAATTGTTAATATAGAATCTACTAACAAAAGTAAACTATATTTAAGGGTTAATTTATAATTTGTTTTTCCAGTAATTCTATGATAAAGTATGTGGTAATAAGATAAAAGAACCCTTCTTCAAAGCTGGTAAACGTCACTGTATCAGGAAATAAAATGGGAACTGATCAATTTAGATTGCAGCAAACTAAAGAACTCAGTACAGCAAAAAAAAATTAGCAAAAGAGAAGGTTCCTGCTTCATATTTTAGAAAACATTTGCCAAATATTTGACTGTCAAAGTACTAGTATGACAAATAGATATAAACTTAATAAATTAGTGGAAAAGGCACAAATAATTCAACCAGTATTTATTTGAATTGGACAGGCACATCTTAAAAAGTAAGTACCAATGGGCAGACAATCCATGAGCACAATTCAAGCCTTAAAAAAACTTAAATATGCTGAGATTCTTTTCCACTGTAGTCATAATGGTTATCATCAGGAAAAAGAAGTAACAAATAGTGGGAAAAAATGATGGTGGGTAGGGTTGTGATCCTATTTACTCTTGTGGGAGTGCTGTTTAGTACAGTAACTGTGGACACCATGGTAGATTCTCTGGAAGTTTTATGTGATACCGTTATGCTATGCCTGTACAGAACCAGAAGAATCTAAGTCAGTACAGAATTCAGATTTCTAAATATTAATATTTATTACCACACAAGAGTTCATGAAAAGAAGGTTAGCAATCACCTTATATTTCCATCGATGAAATAGTGGTTAATGCAGTGATGAATATACACACAATGGAAAATCATTCAGACATAAAGAACAAAGCAAAGTTGTTCTCAAGAAAATGGCTGGAGCTCATTGGGGAACGAGATCATGTTATGCAAATCAGTACAATTTCAAAATAATGTCTACATATTTTCCCTTTCACATGCAGAATATATTTAAATACATGTATATATTTGTGACAAGAAAGCAGAAATGTGACGATGGGTTGGGAGGAAGGGCTATAAAAACAAAGAGAAGGAGGGCACAAGAGAATAAAAATAAAGACAAATTTGCTTCTTTTATCTCATAGGCAAAATACAGTCTTAGCTGTGTGTGTGTGTTTATGTATATTATATATAATATATATGAGTGTGTGCATATATATATATATATATGTCTGTGTGAATCTGTAATGTTTATGTTCATATGTATATATATGCATATAGCTATGCATATATATGTATGTGTGTATACCTGTGTGTTGTTTAGAGTCAATATAAGAAAGAATAAGGGGCTATTCAGAAACATTGAAAGTTGGAAGGGGAACAGGGTGATGGTGCAGGTCAGATGTAATTAAAATACAACGTTATGTTTGCATAAAGTGTCATAGAAAATTTCATTATATTTTCTGCTAATTAAAACGTTAGTAAAATACAGAGGTGGAAGAGCAGGTGAGGAATGAATAGTGGAGGATCATGGTAGGTATTTAAGAATTTTAGTGGTGTTCATAAAATTTTAAAATGGCACATTTTAACACTTTAACAGTATATAGTCATGTTTACAAATACATTCCAGCTTATCCTGCTTAGAACTCATATAATAAAAAGAGAATAAAGGAACCTATATCCATTGTAAGTAACGCTATACTTCAGTATATCCACTATGGAAATCAGGTTGAACTTCACGCAAAACATAAATATACCTCTACCTTGTACATTTCGTGGATATACGCTCAAAAAATGAAGTAAGTGAACAAAGGGATACATTCAGATAATGTTTATTGCAAGACTTTTAATTATAAATAAAATATAAAATCAGCATATATGTCTAATAATTCATGAATGAAAATGAAATATTATTTGGTCAAAAATAAGAACAAAATTGTGAAATGATGGGACCAGAGGACATATTTATGATAAATCGTGAAGTTAATCCAAAGTTGAAATGAAAAAATCTTCTGTGTCTTCTGAGGCAGCTGTATAGACCAGTGTGCTATGACCTGATGTATATCTTGCTGTTTAAATAAATTATTGACATTAAGCACAACCCTTTAAACTTCTAATAATGTTGTTACATAAGCTAGGTACAATGCATTAATCTAATTGTCTAGTCAGTAGCAGCCTAACACTGCAAACGTTTCAAAGATTACTTGCGAACAACTAGGATTCTTTCTTAACAAATTATTTGCTATTAATTTAGTCAAGATTTAGCCATTGTTATAGTCCTTTGTTTCCCTGGGTTTATTCTGCTTTTTAAAGTCACTATTTGGTTTGGTATTTGAGTCAAAACACAAGTCTGTCCCTGTTAGGAAAGCTCTCTGAATTTCTCTCTCTCAATTACATCTTGTAGGCTATCACTATATGAAAATTATATTAATTATATTTTACATCACTGATGTGGTGTAAAATACTTAACTCATTTTAGTGTGTGCCACCTCTGTTGCTTTGCATACCTAACCAATAGAATATAAATGTGCATTTGCTCCTGGTTCCAGTGAGCTTTTTTCTTGCAATAACTATCAACAGGATGACTGTCAGGACTCGCTTTTTAAACATTAATATTTTCTCTAATTAAATAAATAAGATTTAAAAGTTTGCTTAAGAAAGAACTTTCAGCTCTGCTCCGCAAAATTTATTTCCAACTAATTTTATATTTCATAATAAAAAAATAAGTATGGCTGTAAGTCAGCACATTCACTATGGAAATCAAATAGAAGTTCATACAAATTTCTACTATTTTAGGTTTCCATACTACTCCTCAAATTCTCATTAGTTTTAGTTGTCTCTCACCATATTCTTCCTAACAATCTCATGTTATCTCCATCCCACAAGGCTAATCATTCAGACCCTCTCCATCTGTCAATAATTATTTATTCTATTTCCCTTTCCTAATGAGAGCTATCTCTTTCATTCATTCCTTAAATAATACCTACCCTTTATGATTCTGTTGGCTGTGACTTGCTTATCATTGACTGATCAGCTAATATTCACATATAAGCATATATATCTCATTTTTGTCTTTCTGGGTTTAGGATGCCTCACCAAGAATGATTTATACTTTATCCAACCACAAAGGCATTTGCTCAGCCATGTTCATTGCTGCTTCCTTTCTAATAACCATAATTTGGAAACAACTTAGATGTCCTTCAACAGAAAAATGGATAAACAAATATGAAACAATGGAGTTTACACAACAGAGTATTACTCAGACATTAAAGAAAATGACATCATGGAATTTGTAGACAAATGGATGGAAAGAGAAAAACAACATCCATTTTTCTTTAATATTATCCTTAGCATTTTCAAATCAACAAACTTTAATTTTAGAGAATTTTTGCAAACTAATTTATAAGGGACTAAAATTATGACCATATCCTTTCTCATGGCCACACAGTATTTTGTTAACAACCTGTATCAGTGCACTATGCTTGCCATGGTAAGGACCCATATCAGTGTCTTATCTCTATAATTCTTAGCTGTTGCACTATAATGTATCCTTTGTGTTCCACATTCTACAGAGCACTGATTTAAAAGTCCATAAGTCCCAGTTCTTTGGTGATTTTAGGTCTTATGATATAATTCTATTTCTCCCTCCAGCTGTTATCATAACAGAATAAAAACTGAACTTTTTTTTGGGGGGGGACATGATGATATGTTTTGAATAGAGACTAATTTGAAATGAACCATCTCTCAGAGTGCCTTTAATACCATCATTCTTTCTGTTGGTAAATAATTCTGAAACAAGGTGTAAATGCACGATCAAGTGTGCTTTCAAGTACCCTATTTCATAGATAAGAATCTATTCATTGAAGCTACATCACTTTGTATTCATACATTTCATAAAGCAGCATATCAGGAAAATTAAGTCAGCCTCAGACAACTCTTCAAGTAGTAAACTATTCAAATGTTAGAATTATTTCGGATAAAGAGCTTCAAATATGAGATCATCTTCATTTTTCATATTAAGATAATTATATACTGCATTTGTAACTTTGGTAAACATAGCTGTAATTACCCCTGGCATTGTGTTGCTTACTGTCTTTTTCCTCCACTTATTAAAGCTATTTATTTAAAACAAATGCTTGGTATGCAAACATTAGTCTGCTGTTAACAAAAGTGAAGCCCAAATTTGTAATTAGCTCCAGCTGTACATGCTGCTGCTTTTATTCTAAAGTCTTCTATCATCGTGAAGCTGGTTAGTTCATTTTATTCTTTGTAGAAACCAATCACAGATACCCAATAAAGGCCTCGTTCTCCATATGCTGAATTTAAACCAACTATCACATGTCCTAATTGGAATGAAAAGTGCAGTGGTAGTAATAGCTGTATTAAAAGGTGTGGAGGGAGGGAGGGAGAGCCACTGGGCGAGTTGGCATGCTTTGCATTGGTTATGAGTATTATGCATCTGTTAATAATTTAACCACATATTAAAAGTGTTTTGCCTGAATTGTATATCATTTAATGGTAGTAAATAAAAATCAAGGACATATCTTGCATCATAGAATTAAAACACAGACTCATGTTTTCAATGTCAGGTAACTTTTGTTTTCTAACCCAAAGGTAAAATAAAATGTAAAAAGACTGATGCCCTGTGACCTTGGATAACTTCTATATCTTGTATTCAGCATTTGTACAAGGGAGCTAATACTAGCAATGCTTTCCATTAATTCTAGTGACGATGGCCTGAATTGAAGAACCTTCTGCTCTAAGCACTCTGTGAGGAAGACCCATTATTGTAAATCAGAACATGTTAATAGGTGGAAATCTTCCCTATCTGTTGATATTTTGGTTATAGAATAAAGAAGGAATGAGATATGCATGAAGACGATGTGAAAGATGAGAAAAAATCGGAAGTATTGGGCAGCAAACAAAGACATTTCAGTGTCAGGCAGTGGTTATGCATGTCTTACTCCAGCACTCAGGAGGCAGAGCAAGCGGATTTAAATCACTTCAAAAGGTTAAGCTGAAAAGATCAGTTGCTAGACTATCTTTTTTAAGACAAAATTTCAGAAATGAAGTACACCTTAAAATAATATTTATTTTTTGACACAGGGCTTATATTTGTAGCCTTGGTTTTCCTGAAACTTGCTCTGTAGACCAGACTGGCCTTGAGCTAATAGAGATTAGGCAGCCTCTGCCTCCTGGGTACTAGGATTAAATGTGTATGCCACCACCATAACTCTATTGTTTCTGAAGTAACTACATATGTAAATATAAAAGTATTTACACAGTTTACAGGCCAAACCCTCTAGTATATCAGGTTTAGACAAATAATTTGAAGAAATTTCCAATTTGGTTTTTTTGTGACAGTCTCCAAATTACAAATTTATTCAGACTATAAAAATATATATAGTTTTAATTATATTAATAGTATTAAAATTAAATTGTATATGTATTTTCAAAAACATCTCAAGAAATCACTTTAATAATTAAGTAATTAAAACATGTGGTATACATTGACTAGCTTCTAAGCAATATTATTGTGAAATGATGATACATGTTTATTGGGAGGAT
The DNA here is from genome assembly GCF_037038515.1 of Microtus pennsylvanicus. Taxonomy (NCBI): domain Eukaryota; kingdom Metazoa; phylum Chordata; class Mammalia; order Rodentia; family Cricetidae; genus Microtus; species Microtus pennsylvanicus. The sequence continues at coordinate 61,333,886 of NC_134592.1, read as the reverse complement.
GTAATGAGTTAGTCAAATGAACAGTAATTAGAAAGGAATAATTCCTTTTTTAGATTCTTCTAACAAATAATTTGCCATTGTGCAAAACCACACAGAGTGGTATTTATCATGTAGTTCTGAAATTTATTTCTGAGTTTTCAATTTCGGTGTATAATATCCTTTATCAGTTCCTGTGTTTGAACACTTGGATCCAGCTAGTGTCACTACTTGTGAAGGTTGCAGAACCTTTAAAAGGTGGAATCTCTGGCCTGGAGAGATGATTCAGGAGTTAAAAGTGTCTTTTGCTTTTGCAATGGACCTGAGTTTAGTTCCCAGCACACACATGGCTTCTCATTGTCATCTGTTAGTCAGGATCCAATGTTATCTACCCTATGTTGATGCACATTCATACAACTAAGCACACATGCATACACAGACAAACAATAAAGTTATATATTAAATATAATAAAAGAGGTGAAGCAACACTGATGTGGGATTCCACTCTGTATGCTATGAATATCATTGGTTAAATAAAGAACTGCCTTGGATCTATAGCAGAGCTATAGGTGAACAGAGCTAGGCGGGGAAAACTAAACTGAAAGCTGGGAGAAAAATCCATGGAGCTGCTGCCAGAGACAGATGTGCTGAAATTTTGGCCCTTAAACCACAATCATGTGGCAATACAAAGATTAATAAAAATGGGTTAAATTAAAATGTGAGAGTTAGCCAATAAAAAGCTAGATCTAATGGGCCAAGCTGTGATTTAATTAATACAGTTTCTGTGTGATGGGGGGGGGGGATATGCAGTCAGGAACCAACAAGCAGCTTCCCCCAACACATCACCAAAAGAAATAGACTTCCAGGACCAGGCCTTGAGAATTTCTAATTGGTCTTACTTCTTGTTCATGGCACCAAACTTTCCTTGTCTGATTCCATGTCTTCCCTACCACAATGGAATGATCTTCTTGCCAGTTATTTGACAAAAACAAGGAAGGTAACTAACACAGAAAATATTAATAATGTGTTTAACCCAAACTTAAATCAGCAGCCATAAAAGCAAAGATAGGTTTTTAGGTATCCAAATATTAGAATTTTTGTAAATAGCAAAATCTGAGAGTTTCATTTTCTTCTGGAGTCTTCATTAATATTATGAATTCAGAGTAGCAGTTAGCCATTGAAATTGGAGCTTCAGTGGTGACAGTAAATCCATTAGCTGACTGACAATGTTAAGAATTGACAAACATGGTTACTTAAGGTGTAATTATTTCGAACCTTACATTTATGCTTTTGCACACAACACTTTGATACCCACATGTGAACTAAAGGTCATGGCTTTCCATTGGAAGCCATCAGCATTTGAATCAAAGATAGGAACAATTGAGTTTATAATGCTTTTAACTCTATATAATTCTAGGCTTCATTTTTTTTTCAAAATAAGTGTGAACTGTCCACTTATGGGGAAATTTACTGATAACTGTGGCAAAATTCCATGGTTTCTACATCTGGACAGTTGTCTGCTCATTTCTAACTTATTTCTCTGTTTATTCCTTTTTAAAAATCACACATTGTTTCTAATTAGAATCACAACTGAACTCACTCCGTACTGTAGAACTTGAACTGACTCATTTCTTTGGTAATACCTTGGCCAATCAGGCAACATTCTTCTTAGCTACAGCCTTCTGTAGCTATGTATCCTTGATACCCTCAAACTTGTTTTGTATCCTTGTCCCTGCTACTTAAGGATGCCATTACTTTCTGTAATGTAGATTTTATATAAGGGCATGAAAGAAGAATATTGATCTTTTTTATGGCTATCCATAATTTTATTCATATCTTGGAATGCTGAGTTTAAATTTTCTTCAGCATTTATTATAGCTAATTATTTTTCCTTTATATGAGATTAATCATTTTTAGCCCTACTGTTTGTCAGTAATTTTTTTTAACATTCATCAACTATTAGGAAATATTTTAAGTAGAGGCATTCATGTGTGTGTATGTGTGTGTGTTTGCATGTGTGTATGTGTTTCATAAATAATCATTTATGTGTTGCCACCACAGAGATATTAACTTGTATAAAACAGCCACAAATAATTAAATAATAATGAATATGATTACAATATATTGTGGAGTATAAATATATAAACTTGAAACATTCTTTTAGACTCTGACAAAGGACTTGGAAAAAATATCCATTCTCTTCCTAATAAAATGGGGAAGCTGATTTCTGTGATAATAATTTAAGTGGACTGTGGAGATGGCACAATTAGTTAAGTATTTGCTATTCAAGCTTGAGGACTTGAGTTTAGATCCCTAGCATCAATGGAAAAGAATTAAGCATAGATGCAAATGTATGTAATCTCAGAGCTGACAGTGCAGTAAAAACTCTTGGTCTCAACAATCTAAAAATATTGATGAGCTACAGGTTCAATGAGACACTGATTAAGATGTTCAACATCACCTTCTGTCCTTCACATGCAAACACACACGTGCACACTTGAATCCACACACACGCAGAGAGGAATCTGAAATTTGTTTTGCCATCAATTTTGATGAATTAGAGTAGGATTATTTTCATTCTAAAGAGCTTCTCACACAGCCTACCAATGTATTTTGCTCTCCAGGAAGGATTTTAGACTATGCATATCTACCAAGGATGTATTTAAGCAAAAATGCTGAAGAGACAAATCAGAGTCAGTTGCAACTCTGAGAGAATCAAGGTAAGAAGCTTAGATACAAGTCAGAAACATGAATCACAAACATAGAGAAAGAGTCTATGTGGAGGAGGCTGTGACACATATTGAGAGCTACAAACAAGGCACAATGAGTATGAAAGAGAGCGATATCTTCTCCTTTCCATCGTTACTTGAAGAATTGAAATATTAGAGCAAAATGAGTTAAACTAGCAATCTTTACATGTAAAGAAGGGAGGAGGCAGAGAAGGAGGGAGAGAGGAAAAGAGACAGGGAGGAGAGATTGTGCAGAAGGTTAGTAGTTCTCTTTGTAATAAAGCATTTAAATAAAAGTTTAGGTGTAAGAAAAAGAGATTCAAGGCTCTTCAGATTCTGGCAAAAGATAAGTTTGCACATTTAGAGAAGGTGGGCACTCAGAAAGTTCTTTACACATCCACATGCACCAGCCTTAAAGGGTAGAAAATAAAATGCTGTTTACAAGATTTTGCTGGTTTGTTATATAAAATGTGTTGTGCATGTGATATCTAAATTTAAAGTAACATGATTTAAACTGCAGTGTGAGATGAAGAGTCCTCTGAGGTCACTAAAGCTTTGATTTTCCACTTAGCTTATTTTATAGCTAGTGCTCTGGAAGCCATCAAGTCCATAACGAGACAGATCAATCAGATTGTTTTTATTGGTCTACTGCGAAACATACACTACACACAGCAGCATTCATTGAATCAGATGCTTGGGGACAGCAGCTTTAACCTTGAGACTCGAGCAGAGAAAATAACAGCTCCCAAATTAAATCTCCATGAATTATATATATTCCTATATAAAACTGAATTTTTGAGCAGTGTCAATTGAAATTGTTTGGTAATGAACCAAAAACAGTTGCTTCAAAGAGGAATCCTGGTCAAGCCATCATATTCAACTGATTTCAAATTGCTTGGTAAATTCTACTCAAATATCAAACCTTGCAGTGATTTTAAATGAACACTTTTTAAATGGCATCTGTGATACTGTAAAAGTAAAGCAAAAGTGGGAAATGACCTTCAGATTTGCTTCCAGCTTCTATGATGACTTTATTGTTTTATATTTGATTGCCTTCCTTTCAGCTAACTGGCCAAACAGCACAGGCTGGAGTAAATGAAGGACATAAGTCAAACCACTCACAAAGTACAGAGAAGGGTACACCTGCAGTGCTCAATAGAGGTTCATTTTCCCCAGACTTGCGCATCTTTTTTCCAAGTCTGACATAGCAATTTCTTGAAACCCTGATTTCTTATGTTCAACTGTCCCCAGTTTTGTCTGTGCTCAGTGAGAGTCATTCACAAGAATGCAAGTTCATGATGGAATTTCATTGTTGATCAAGGAAAAACTAGGGGAATAGGTGCTAGGCATGATGAACAAGAAAAAGTGTTCAATCTAGAACAGACATCACAGTAGCCGTAGTAACTCAAGTATGTATCTGGAGGTAGAAGCATGTCTATCTGTCTGATATGCAGAAAGGAACATGGAAGGATATGCTCTGCAAAGTGCAGATGACCATTCTGTAGCGTTTGTTATTGTTTATTATGTTCTTTTACAATTTTAAAGTTTTCCAACAGAAACAATTCTATACTATAAGCTCCATTAAAACAAACAAGCGCAAACATTTCCATATGGTAGATTGTAACAGTTTCCTTGGTAGTTGGTGTCCTAGCAATGCCAGTACTGTCCATTATCCCTTTACCATCTCAGCAGGGGACTCCAAACTGATATATATATATATATATATATATGTATATATATGTATATGTATATATAGATATGTATATATATATATATAATTTTGTATAAAACAGTGCAAGTTTGGTTTATTGGTTTCTATTCACGCAGTAACTAACTGGGCTAATATTTCATACGGTAAATCTTACCACCTATGATTAAGCAATACTGGGGTAAACAAATAACGCAAAGTTAAGCGTTGAGTAATATTTTGCTATGCCTGTGCAATACAGAAGGCATCAGCTCCATATTTTACCATTTTGTAATGATGACAGTAGAATCCCATAAAGGTGACTTATCAAATTCTTTCAGATAAAATTTAGATAATAAATATCCTGAATAATTGCATTGTCTTATAGTAAGCTATTTCTTCTAGCTTATTTAGTCAATAGATGTACAAAGGAATAAATAAGTTTATTCAACAAGTCTTTTAAAGCAACTATTAATTATCTACTACCTACTAAATATTCACTCAAGGTTTGTGGAATCAGGAGCACATTAAGGGATTTATAAATTTTGCTTTTTGTGCATTTTTAGAGGAACCAAGTTCTGTTCTACTTAAGTTTTCCAAAACAACTTTGATTCATCCCCTATAGCAATTTCTTAGAATTGTTTTGTAACTTGGCACTGACTTGAATTTGCAGTGTTGATTTTTGTGACAGCATTTTATTTATACTTACTTTTTGGCAATTGCTAAAAATATCACATGCTTTCATTCCTTTCTCACCTTAAACCTTGAAATAAATAAATACTTTTTTTTGAGAAAATTGCATGTGTGATATTTGTGATACAAAGTAAAGTATAAAAATCGCTATTAGCTATAGACTGTGATTGTGTGGGGCCAGAAATATGGTTTTAAAAGAGCTTATGAAGTTATATAAGTTTCAACAGAGTCACAAATAAAGAAAAATGATTTTAAAAAATGAGGCAACTAGATACCAGTGTAGAAAAATCAAATTAATTAATAGGTTCATCAAATATAATTCTGCGGTTTCATCAAAACATTAAGATATTTAAAGAAGAATCAAGTAGATGGAGGCAGGACATTCAAAAGTAAATGCAAGCAAGGTCAAGCTACCATCTTCTTTAAGAAAAAGCTCGCAAACTGCACAGAAGGCACTGCTGGGTCACACTAAGTTTCATAACACACACTTCACAAAAATTGATATAGAGCTCATAATGGAAAAAAATGGTCCATAGATTTGCTTCAAGTCAGACATCACTCCTTTCTGCCCTCTTGCCCCTCATTCACAAGGTTATACATTTTGTGACAGACAAAGCAAGTACAAGAGTTACTGCTCATCAGAGCAAGACACTCTAATGAGAAGAGTGTCCTCCATTATGGTCATGCCACATGAAAGGGTGCTGGAGTGGGATGATTCATTCAGCTGACATTTTGGTGACTACAGAGTTTAATCCAATTCAAGAAATAGTAATAGTGGGCCAAGAAACTTTGTAGATTCAAACCTTGACTTCAATTCATGATCCAAGCCTCATTTGTTCTTCGAGAACTGCTGATAATAATCTTCTAACAAAAAATCACTTACTGATGATTCATCTTTTCTAAGACATGCAGAGGATGATATTATTTCCTTTCCTGCTAATGAATGAGATCAATGCCATGATTATGATTCTTTTGTAAAAATGAGGAAATTTCCCTCCAAACAACTAAACTCATTTTTCAAAGTGATATAACTAATACACAACAAAACTTATTAGCCTAAGATATTTGAGCTTAGAGTTAAGATTTAATTGCTCCTCAGTTATAATTTCTGTTAACATTTCCTCATATAGAAAGAACAATTAAAAAATCCTCATTTATATAATACAATGGCAAATAAACACAGTGTAGCTTCATTTACAAGAATAAGTCATGAGTATAGTAGACATTTATTCCATAATTTCCATATAACTAAGTATTATTAAATTTCTCAGTGAATACCCCTTCCTTAAATGTTCATATATTCAATGGTTTAGTTAATTTAAGTCTTACTCAAACAAGGTCTTATTTGTTTAAAACTTCCTGCCATGTTTGTCTTTATTTCCTAAAGAGTTAATTAACATTTTAAAAGTTTTAAAAGATTAAACCTTACATTCACAGTTCAAATGCCACTTAATTTACACACATAGAACTGAATTTCACCATTTTTCTTTGCTCTTTATTTACTAATGTGATCCATAGCTCTTGCTTTGTTAGTGCTTGTCTAACCAACTATACCAATTAAGTTTTTGAGTCTGAATCTTAGTGTTCTTCATTGATGTCTTCTACATTTATAATAGTAAAAAGTAAAGCTTAAGTTGCCAAGTTTGCAGATATTTATATTAATAAGAGTTTAGCTACAATCCAAATTGTGGTATTTATAAGCAGGTATTCAGAAAACACTGTGGAAGTAATGTTGGAAAGATTATAAAATCTTAAATACCAGGACATTTGCTATGAAATCGTCTTTCCTAGAAATGGCATAATATGGAGAGATTAGTAGGAAAGAAGAACAATATGATGTGGTCAGCCCTGACACTTAACACACAAATTAAAAAAAACAGACTTACATAACTATAGGCATGTGTACGTGTTTGTGTGTGTGTGTAACAATTATAAAAAAAAATAAGCTATCAATTTGAAAGTGAAGCAAATAGGAGCCCTATGAATGATTGGGAAAAGGAATGGGAGATGGGGTTTATGTAATTTAATTTTATGAACATATCAAAAGAAGAAAGAGTAAATAAAAATGAGTATTCTTAATAAAATTAGAATAAAATAATTATTGATTATTAATACTTTTTTTTTTAGGTTGAGCTGTACAAATTTCTGATTCCAAGGACAGGACTGCCATCAAGGGCTTGAAATGTCTTTCCCAGGACATGTGGAAACTGAGAATACAGGCAACAATTCTAAAGAAATACTCATTTGATGGAGGAAGGTCATTGGTTAAAAAAGTAAAGAAACTGCTTGGCTGGCCGTCACAGGTTAAAACATAGGTGGGAGGAGTAAACAGAACAGAATGCTGGGAGGAAGAGGAAGTGAGCTCAGACTCAACAGCTCTCCTCTCGGGAACTGACGCCTCAGAAGAGACTCCATGCCCCGCTCCCGGGCAGACACATGCGTTGAAGCTCCGACCCAGGATGGACGTAGGCTAGAATCTTCCTGGTAAGACCGGTGCTCACAGATTATTAGAGATGGGTTGATCGGGATATCAGAATTAGCCAGTAAGGGCTAGAGCTAAAGGGCCAAGCAGTGTTTAAAAGAATACAGTGTTCGTGTAATTATTTCGGGGCATAAGCTTAAGCTAGCCATGTGGGCAGCTGGGGACGCAGCCCCGCTGCTCCTAATTACTACACTCATTTTTTATTCTCGAACTTGCATCATATGGTCACCAGAAATAGTTTTGATAATGAAATTATATTTGGTCTCTACATGCTTGACTCCGCCTTATGTCACTTTGTTCTAAATTTTAAAGAGGTTGTGTTGTAGATGGTGGGAGGAGGACTGTGACCTGCCAAGGGAGCGCATGGCCAGTGAGAGCCTACAGCGAGAGAGGGACAGGCGTGCCATACAGGTAGAGCTAAGGTGAGGGTTTTATTGAGATAAAGGGTGTGGGGAAGAAAGATAGAAAGAGAACTATAGAGAAAAAGAGGAAGATGAAGAAGAGGCAAGAGCAGCCAACCTCTTGGAAGAGCAGAGAGAAAAGAGAGAGTGAGCGTGAGTGAAGTTTGTTTGGCTTTTGTTTTGTTTTGTTTTTCAAGACAGGGTTTCTCTGTCATTTTGGTGCCTGTCCTGGAACTAGCTCTTGTAGACCAGGCCAGCCTGGTCTCTGCATCCCGAATGCTGGGATTAAAGGCCTGTGCCACCACTGCCCAGCTTGTCTCCTAAAGGGACCTTTTGCAACTGTGTACATTCTTAGTAGCTACATGTAGTAGTGATGGAGCAGTCATAGGACTCTGGGCTGGACAGGGTACAGCCTGGGTGCATCCTGCCGAGTGACGGGCCAGCATAATGCCTGAATCCTAACAGATTGTGCTTTAGTTTGGGCTCTATAGAGGAACAGACTGAATCAGATTGCCTCACACGCTGTGTACAATACAGCCCAACATAAGCGGGTGCACACTGAACAGACTGAGAACCTAGTGGCTTTTGAGTTCCTAAGTTTGGATGCCTCAGTAGGCCTGAGCTGGAACTGATATCCAGGAGAATTTCTGGGGATCTGTTGGCCTTCAGTGTTTGAAAGCAGAGAAGGCTTAGTTCTGTCATGAGCAAAGGATGGAGCAGTCACAGCAGCAACTGAGTGGATGAACTTTCCATCCCGGACCTAAGGCAGTAAGGCCGAAAGCCATGTGTTTCCCATCGGGTCCTCTTACATCTGGGCCACTGATAAAAACGTGCTGTCCTGAATCTGGGTCAAAGTGCTTTCCTTTCAGTTAATCTTTGAAGAAAATATCCTAATAGACCCTCTCAGGAACATGTTTTAGTTGATTCAAGGTCTAATATTAATTATCTAATGTAGAAATGGGATTATGTATTTGATCCATCACTATGTTCCATAATTCCATTTTAGCTAGAATTCCTATTCTCATACTTTTTATTTCAAAAAAATATTATTACAAATCTTTGTCTTTCATAATTAATAATCATCAAATTATAATGTACTCAAAATTAAACCTGTTTGAGTTTATTTAGAAACTACTGCCTCTCTGTACCAAAAGTGGCTTAGTAAAAGGATTTCCTAAAGATTCTAACACATCAATGATACTAAATACACCGAATTTACCTCCTTCCTTCCTTCCTTCCTTCCTTCCTTCCTTCCTTCCTTCCTTCCTTCCTTCCTTCCTTCTTTCCTTTGAGAAAAGTGAAAGACCGTGAGACTTTGTACTAGTGTAGCAATTGAATTGAACATTGTAAGTTGGGCTTAATAGGCTACTCTAGTTTGAACTTTTAAGACAGTAGTACCAAAAACAATGTGAACTATGGAGTTTTTATAGAGGAACAATATTAGCATCTTTGATAGAGATCAATCTTGAGATATTTTGAAAAAGAGTGAGGTTATTTTTTATCTTTCTAATTTATGTGAGGCTAAATTGAGGAGTTTGGGGCTAATTTCAATGTCAGAGATGATTTTAAGAAAACCCAGTGTTGGATCTGTCATGTGGTTATCACTCTTATGCATATCTGTGGTGAAAAAGAAAAGTCAGGGCAAAAAGAAACTCAAAATGATGTACAATTTGAGGGAAAACAGTGCACCAAGAAATGTAACTTTGAGGCAAAATCTTGTCTTCAAAACTTTAAAAAGGCCTCATGTGAAGGGGAGTAAAAAGAATGCCTCCTCTGGGCAAGACCCCACCCAACTCATTTTCCAAACTGTAAAATGAAATGGCTAAGAAATCTTTCGTTCCTAATGCAAAGAGAGGTTTACTAAACAAAAGAAAGCACAAAAAAATTGAAGATAATGCTTTAAAACAGGAGTCAGCTTCCATCCCAAGCAGGAAATAGTATTTGATAGCATCCTCCTGGGTTTAGATTAAAGGACATAAATGAAAATGATTGTGGGATATTCCTCTACATTTCAGGAAAGCCATTGAGGACAGGCACGTGACAAGAGAGTCCCTGTATGGAAAGCCATGGAGGCCACGGCTTGAAGCTGTGAAAACGAAGCCTGAAATGTGTTGGGAATCCCAATATGTTGGAGATGCCAGAGATATGGGATGTCTGTCAAAGAAAGCTGCATACAGCGAGTGGAACAAAACAAAAAGGGAGAAGTGTCTTATAGTCAGCAAATCTGAAAGAGTAGAGAGAACATCGTTGATATCACATATGGATTTTGCCCTGTTTAGTTTCTCTCAAGCTTTGGCCTATTATTTCCTCTCTAAGCCTCAGTTTCTCCCTTTTGGGATGTTAATGTATATTCTGTGCCATTATAGGTTAGAAGCACTAATTTGCATTTTGATTTTTTAGGTTATAATTAAAAGATTGCTTTTTATTACGGAAAATAATTTGAACTTTGAAATAGTGCTGCGAATTTGAAGGGCTTTGAGGACTTTGGAAGGTAGACTAAATGATTTTGTATTATGATATAACCAGGAACCTATGGGGTCTAGGTTGCAGAATTTGGTAGTTTAAATGGTAATGACAACCATAGGCTCGTATGTTTGAATGCATAATCTCTAATTGGTGGAACTATTGGAAAAGATTAGGACAGGTGGCCTTGTTGGAAGAGATGTGGACTTCTTTATTGGAGATGTGACCTTGTTGGAGGAGGTGTGCCACTGAGAATGGACTTGACAGTTTTAAAAGCTCTTGATAATTTCCAGTGATTCTCTTTCTGTGTCTCTGCGCTCTCTCTCTCTCTCTTCTCTCTCTCTCTCTCTCTCTCTCTCTCTCTCTCTCTCTCTCTCTCTCTCTCTCTCTCTCTCTCTCTCTCTCACACTTTCCCTCTCTGTCTCTGTCTCCTGGATGTTGTATCAACATGTGAGCTCTCAGATACTGCACCAGCACCGTGCCTTTTTTTGTTGTTGTTGCTATGCTCTCTTCTGTGATGGTCCCAGAGTAAACCTCTGAAACTGCCTTTGTCATTGTGTCTGTCCATAGCATAAGAAGAATAATGAAGACATTCATAATTCTTTTATTTTCATTCTGTTTAACTAGCATGGAGAGTTTTTTATCTACTGGTGCCATTTTTAGCCATAACTGTGTATGCATGGATCATAGCTAATTTTAAGATATGGCTAAACATAAATAATCTATATCCGCTGTACAACAATTATGTCTCCTCAGAAATTATCTTTCTCAAATATCAGAAGCATGGTAGATTTTGGCAAGTATTCATTCTGTTTCTTTTCATATGAATTTCTGAGCTCATAGAAATTAGCAGATCTTAGAACTATAATCAGAGTTGCCTTTGAAAACAGGATTCTAGATTCTGAAAGGCATAAATAACTTAAGAACCCATATTTTTCTGCTACATCTCTTGGGACCCTCAAATAGGTTCTCATGCCAAAATTATTCATAGAAAATATGTTTATAAAAATATAATTAAATCAGTTAATGATTTACACATGTTCAGGGATGTATGTCTTTGATGAAGTTTTTCAGCCCCTGGATCTGTGAATAATGAAAGCATTGGCACCAAGGACAGGACTCTGACCCTCATTCTGTCAAGAGGGAGTTTTAACGGTGACCATTCATGCTTCCTAATGCTTGTGGCCATAGCTGGAATTTTGCTACAGCCGTTCATCTGATACTGACCTCAGAAACTAACTTTCTGTAAGAGAAGGAGTACACAACTCCTAATATTCAGTGTTCTTGGAGGCCGAGTGTAGAGCATCCTCTCAGTTCTTAAGCTACTTCAGAACCATGTAGTGTGTAGCATTGCTTTTTTTTTATTTAAATGCAGCAATGTTCCTCTTCCAAGCTGAATCCTGTGTCTGCACTGATTGGAGTGAATTTAAGACTCATTTTTTTATTTGTTTGTTGTTTGTTTGTGATTTGTTTTTGCACTTTTGGTTTTTCGAGATAGGGTGTCTCTGTATCTTCGGATCCTGTCCTGGAACTATCTCTTGTAGACCAGGATGGCCTCTAATTCACTTAGATTCACCTGTCTCTGCCTCTCAAGTGCTGGGATAAAAGGTGTGTGCCACCACCATCTTACAAGACTCATTTTCAAGGTATTTCTTTGTGTATATAGTTTAGTTCTTTTCTGAATGGAAGGATGTTTTAATTCTGTTTTTAAAGTTGTAACTGTAGTGACATCGATGGGACATTATCACAAAAAATTTATTTTCTACGTTTAGCATTAAATTCTTACAGAATTTGAAGTCAAATACTATTGAACTTAACATCTCTGAATGATTTAACAGACACTAAATATGAAATGAGCAGATATGGGATTTTTTAAATTGTTATATGTATTAAAACATTAACCAATTTCTAATAAGTTTACATTTTGGTAATATTTTTTAATTGCTCTAAAAAATTGGCTCATTCTTCTTTTAGTGATAGAACTTAATTCAAACGAGACTGGTGAAAAGGTTAGTTATCTTTGAGAGGATCAGTGTCTAACATTTACAAAGGAGTGAAAATGCTCCTATATTTTTTTTCCTAGCAGCCATAATTTCTGAACCATTTCCAGATACACTGACAGCACCAGATGTCAGCTGCAAGAAAATGAAGCCAAAAGAATGGATTTTGTTTTACAAGTGAGAGCAAAAAGCAAAATAAAGCAAAAGAAAATGAACATAATACCAGTTCAACAAAACAATATCCACTGAGTGATTGGGATAGAAAGAAATGATGTCATTGATGGACAAAACAACTCCTTTTATTTGAAATTTGTTAAAATATATACGTTTGACTAAATGTACAAAATTAAAATTTATATGTAAATCTGTATCACGCAAAAGGAAATGGTAAAGGCAGTGTAGATTACACAATTTTGTGATTTGAAATATTAAGGAAGTTTATTTCATCCCTAAAACATACATAAAAGTACTACTATATTTCTCAACAGGTTATATTTGGAATGTATATGTATGTATGTATATATATATATATATATATATATATATATATCAATAATTGATTAAAAAAGAGGCCATGTGTGTGAAGGAGAGTTGGGGAGTATATGGAAGGTTTTAGATGGAGGAAATGAAATGGAGAAATGTTGTATTTAAAACACAATGTCAAGATAAACAGGATTTTAAAATTGCTACTGAATCCATTTGAGTCTAGGGAGAGTAAAATAGGAGCTCTAATGTACAAAAAAAAAAAAATAATAGACCTGAGGTATCCATTCACCTTGTCATTCCTCAAAGACATTTCTCTACTTAATGGCTTTTACTGTCCACAATAGTATCTGCTTTTCAAGTATGGGCTTCAGTAAGAAATTAGATAGCGTTGATGCAAGCCTTATAGGAAAAGAAAAAAGTAAGATAATGGATAGCACATCCAGTCTAGTTGGTGTGTTGATTTGACTGTTTTGTATAAAATATAGACTAATTTAGTCTAGGGTCTGTGTTTGTTCCCTATATACTTTAGTGTTATCATATAACTTGAACTAAACTTCATCAATTTAGAATATTGATATCAAATTAAAAGAAGAATTAAAAGCATAGAAATACTCTCTTTAATGGGGGAATATCCTGAGATAAATGTTGACTTTTATAGTCATTTAATTCTAGAGTTCTTCTGTGTGGCTCCCAATGACTATATAAATGTCAAATGTTTAAAATGTTGATAGGACAATGTAGCAGAGCATGACAGAGCTGTACTTCCATTTGACCCTCTAATGTCCTTCTATCTTTCTCTGGAAAGGACAACCCTCCTATACATATTTATACTTTCAGACAAAAGCAAGGTGCTTGCTTTAATCAAGGACTAAAAATGTATAAGAGGTCCAATCATGAATAAACCATACTTTTCTCTTCTATTAAAAATAAAGAAAATAGGGACTGGAGAGATGAGATGGCTCAGCAATTAAGAGCACAGGCTGCTCTTCCAAAGGACCCAGATTCAATTCCCTGCACCCACATGGCAGATCATACCTGTCTCTAACTCCAGTTCCAAGTTATCTGACACCATCAGAAATACTTGTGAGCAAAATACCAATAAACATAAAATAAAAATAGCTTATATATTAAAAATAAATAAAATAAATATAAAATAAATAAATATAAATAAGTAATATATATTGTTGTCTACTGTCACCCAAGTTACAGCATGGAAATCCTTTTAGAAATATCAAATTCTATGCATAAGCATATTAGATCCCAAGATATACCAGAATCCATCCAACAGGATGGATCCGTCAGAGCTGAAGCCGGATACATACTTTCCTATTCTAACGTGTTAATTGAATACAAGTTTCACTAATAAAATCTATGCACAAACAACAGTGAATTGTCACCAAGAAGGAATAAGCTTTCTAGCTCTGATGGATACCATATTATTATGAACATTTTCTACTGAATGTCTGCTTGCCACTTTGATTCCTGCCTATTTAGAAATTCATACTTCTCTTTATTACTAAGCATGGTAATAAAAATTTGGAAACTAATTAAAAAAATGTTTGGTCCTTGCTAAAATAAAAGTATATCTGAGAACCATCTTGCCTTAGGTAGGCTTTAAAAGATTTCATAATTAATTTTAACTTTGATTTAAAGTTATGTATGACATATTTGTCTCTATCATACCATATCAACTAAGTTAGCTTTATTACAGGATTTTCTGTGATAGAGGATATCCTTCTAATTTGGAAACACTTTTTGGCATATTGTTTTTTCTAACTTCAACTACATCTATATTTTAATTTTGAATATAGATTTCTACTCTCATTTAACTCATTATTGGCTTTATTTTAATCTATAATATTTAATAAAGTTTACTTGTAGGACTAGCAAATCAGATAAATCATTTTTTAATCTTACAATAAAAGATGGTGCCTTTGGCCATTTTCAAGCCACAGTTAAGATATTATTCAAGAGAAATAAATACAGAGAAATATGAATAAAATATTTGTTAATTGTTTATAACTGTGTTAAATTTATTGTCTGTTTGGTAAATATTCTTTCCTTTACTTAACTTTTTTAGAGGATTCCCTAATATATTGATACTATATTCAATATTTCTTCTCTCCATCTTTCCCTCCAACTCCTTGCTTGTCTTTCTCACACCCTCACAAATTCATGACCTCTTCTTGAATTAATACTGTTAAACACACACAAAAGAAATGAAAAAGGAAACAACCTATGGACTGCATTGAGTGTTGACCATATGCCTATGAGTTTAAGCCTGACCATTCTCACTCAGATAACCTAAGAGAAGGTACATCCCTGGGGAGCATTGATTTTCCCTCTCAGCATCCTTTATTTGTCTATAACTCCTCACCTGTGGATGGAGCTCTATGAGATTTTTTTTTTTGCCTTATCTAAGTTGGATTGGCATCTGGTGGTGTCCTTATACAGGTCTACACAAGACAACCACATTTTTAGCATTTCATGGGGCCAGATTCCCAGTCATGTCTACATACTACTATTTTGAAACTGATCTCCTGTTTCTCTGGTTCTTACAACCTTTCAGATAACTTTTATGCAATGGTTCCTAAGCTTTGTTGTATGAGGATTACATTGCATAAGAACAAATTTGAGTTGGACACAGTATTCTACAATTGGTTCAGTTGTGGATTTCTGTGGTAGTATCCATACGGTGTCATTAATGAAGGGTGAGATCTATACTTACCTATGGTTTAAAGGATAAACTTTTAGGTGGAATTAGCAAATTATAAATACGTGAGTATTTGAATATATATATATATATATATACATATATATATATATATGTTCATGTATTTACACACACATATCTATCTATCATCCATCTATCTATCTATCTATCTATCTATCTATCTATCTATCTATCTATTTATCTATCTATCTATATCCATCCCTGGGAGAAGACTGTTTCACTCTTAATGTTCCTTAGGTGCCTGTAGTACTTGTCTCTTGTTGACCCTAGAGGAACAGGAAGTTTGCTGTAAGATTATAACTTCTAGAAATGTCCTATGCTACACCTATGAGCTCTAATGAGCATAGCCACCTAAACATGATCTGAAAATATTGACGCCAAGAACTTCTTCATCCTCTTCTTTTTGGCTCTCAGTTTAAAGTTTGTTTTCATGTTAGATGCTCATCTCTAATGCCTTACTTGTCAGTATTTTCTACTGTGATCGGTTTATGTGCTCAAGGACTGATTTGTATTCATAAGAGCCTACTGGAGACAGTATTTCATCTTTTAGGAACTAATATTCAATTTTGCAATGCTATGATTTTACTTTTTAATAAATCAATGCATTTGCAAAACAATTTTAAGTTTCAAAGGAATCTTTGTATAACATGTTTGAACTGAAATGTGATTAATTTTAAAGTCTAAGTTTCATTTACATATGTAATATTTTCAATTACCTTTTAAATTACTTCAATTATGTGAATCAAATAAAATTTTCCTGTGTATTTAAATGATTCATAAATCTAATAAAGTAAACTTATGAATATGGTTCATATAAAATTTTTTTAGATTCTGATACTGAATATAAGTTTAATTAGATATCTCTACATCAGAACACTAAATCCAGTTATTTACCAGCAATTAAAGACTGTCACTCCAATATGCCAAACTCTTCTAAGGACTGCAATTTTATACATTATCCTAAATAAGAGTGCATATACAGATTATCTACAAACCTCATTACTTTTGGCATTCTGGCAAAAACAAAACAGAGCAGATTTTGGGTGTTCTTGCTTTTCTCTTTCTCTTTTTCTCACTCTCTCCTGCATGCCCTATTCTCAGTCTTCTTTAGACAGCTTATGCAGTGGTCACTTCCTCTAAAACAGTTGAAGCCACTTTCCTGCCAGTGTGGACCTCTTCACAAAAGGCCGAATTAATTGCTCGACTAGAGTGTTACAAATAGCTAAGGGTCAATGTGCTAATATACTGACTCTAAATATACCCATTCTGTCCTTTGGGAGGGAAGGGGTTTCCTCACTACCAAGGACACTTCCATTGTCAATCAATCCCTTATAGTACCCAGGGGACTGGGTACTCCTCAAGCAGTTACCTTCTAAGTCCCTAGAGCCCCAGTGGACAGTACCCTACATCGTGTTAATAAACACCCCATTGACAGCCAAGCTCCTGGGAAATCAATGCTAGTAGCACATCTCCAGACTCAAGCAGGCGCCTATCTAGAATGAATGGTCTCTCCAACAAACCTCTGCCCTCTAGTTTTCCAAAATGTCCCAATGAAGGCCCTATCTGCTCTTCTATTTTGCTCATTTACTTTCATCATTCACTCTTCCTCTTTTGTACAACCAGGGCACATCTCCATTCCCTTTCTTCTGGCAGTCTTCATTCTTCCCATGGCTAGCTCCATTTATAGGGCCGGAGATCATAATCTATTTTTTTTTTGTTAGCAACTTGCCTTTTCCACTTTCTCAAGAAACAGATTCCTGGAGTCATGGCAGTTAATCGAATGTTTCTTCACCCTTATCTCCTGATGAGTGTGAGCTGAGCCCACCAACTCCCATCTCCCCCTCTCCACATTGTCCCATGTCAGCAGGTAGTATCCAGCCTTGAACTGGGGCCCATATATCCAAAATGGTCAGGATGTCTGCCTGGACATATGAGAAAGTCCTGTAGGAAGAGAGCTCTCGTCAGAACTTCCACTAGTTGCACTCTAGACTTTAGACCTTCCAAACTCCAGATTTGTAAGAAATGCATTTCTACTCTTTAGGAATTACCCGTAAAGTCTCATGCCAAGAAGCCTTTAGTAGGAATATCTTTAAAATTTCCTTTATTAATGCAAATGAGTCTTTACTGTGGTCTTAGAAGAAAGGAGACAAATTCTTTTAATTGACCTTTCTTATTTTCTTTTTTCCTCAACTGTTTGAGTAGTGAATTTAAACTTGAGAATTGGTTGTTTTTGAGGTGTATGGAAGCAGCATTCTTGAACCAATTACATACAGTGCTGCTGGATTTTCTGTGATTCTGTCCCTAAGAGGAAGTCTGGAGTGGGCGCTAAGGGGTTGGGGGTGGGTATATGTTAGATGGGAAGGGTATGTGGGATGCGATGGGATGAGATCTGAGGGTAAATTTGGATGGCTGCCAGCAACATTTATAGAAAAAATAATACAACTTTCTATTATCACGTGGTTCTGCTCTTCTCTCCCATATCTGGATGCTATATTTTAACCTTGAGATGTACGTGTTTAAATATGAAGCTCTACAGAAATATACTTACTAGAAAGAGATATCATGCTGAAGAGACTTCCATAAAGTGAGGGTAGCACACAAGTATTAAAAGAGGAACAGAAAGAGTTAAATCAGATAAGTGATGGGAGGGTAGGATAGAGAAGAAAGTGGAGGCAAGGAGAAATAGCATTTAAAGACCTTTGAAAATGTCACATGGAAACACACTACTGTGGAAGCTTCTTAAAAGGCACACATATATAAATGTTGTATACTCGATCACAGTCAGTACGTAGGTAGGACATGACCCTCCAAGTTATTACCATGGACTATCAAATATAAAGCCCAATAAAAGATATTAGTTACCTTTTATGAATTAGAGACTCACAGATAGTCTACAAACATTGCATACTATTGCTATTGTTTTTTTCTTACTCTCTATAATATGATGGTATGACTTTGTTGCTAAAAAAACCACATATCTGAGTCACAGGACACAGCAAAACAAAGCTGGAACTGGTTTGTATTCTTCAGTCATGTTGACTAGCTTCCATACTGCTAGGAGATTCTATTCACAACAATGGATAAGAAAAAAATAATAAGTGGTTTTATCCAGATGTAAATTATGTGATCTATAATTATCGGAGTCTAGGTAACGCCACTGCTGCAGTATTGGCATAAATGCAATGAAGATAGCCAACCTCTTTCTAATTAAATCATACTGGATGAAATAAAATGCCTACCTGCTGTACTACACTGTACCTATACCTGTGGTTGGATATGCAGTGGCCCTAGGAATAAATATACTACAACTTATTATGTTAAATTGACATATCATTAAGATTTCCTCTAAGTTCTTATCTCTACACCCATAAATTAAAGCATCTCTCAACCCTTGTCAAAGAAGCTTCTTTTTGAAATAGAGGATAACTAACCCAGACCTACAACTGGTCAACTTAGAACTTTATTTGAAAGGTTCTGTGTGTGTTGAAGCAAGATAGTAAGCTACTAGAAAGCACATCTATCCTTATACTATACGTAAGTTCTTCAGAATGTAACATGAAATATGATCCAAGATCAATGCCAAGTAAATTTTAATAGAAATAGCTTTGTCCTTTGCATTGAGAAAAGTCATGCTCAGTTAGGGAACGTTCAAAAGTTTTTGACTTCTAGGAATAAGATTTTGAGGTAGGAATTGTGTGAAATTGTACCAAATTATTTTATATTTTGGTTATTTTTAAGAGAAAGAAGTGGATCATAAAAATGGTGAAAATATCAGAAAACAAAATTACTTGTTACAAATATTTCTGTGACTGTTTAATAATAGTCTCATTTTCAAATATTATGACTGCAGTAATATGAAGAGAAATTTACACAATTCAAAATAATAGTTTTTATAGTAAATACTTCTGTATTAATTGTAATTAACCATCTGTAGCTTTCATATCAGAAACAGAAACTCATGATCATTCTGTGTTCAATAAAGCATGCAAAAGCACCATTTGTTCATTAACACATTAGTTTAATATTGTTCCTTTAATTGCCAAATTCTGAGTTATAAATTATCTGAAGCTTTCTTTCAAACTATCAAATATTTATTTGTTCATATTGATTAATTCTTTAAGTTTAAATTCTTTGGGCTGGAGAGATGACTCAGAGGTTAAGAACATTGGCTGCTCTTCCAGAGGTCCTGAGATCGATTCCCTGCACAGACATATGGCTCACAATCACCTGCAGTGAGATCCAGTGCCCTCTTTTGGTCTGTAGGCATATGCAGAACACTGTACACATACTAAATACATAAATCTTTTTTAAAAAGTTTAAATTCTTCTAGAGAGAAATAATCTTTGGAGACCACCTTATCTTTCATATCCTGAAAGAAAATTTACCACCAAAGATTTAGTGACATCACACTCTCCAGAAAATAACAAAAATATATGTATTTAATAGCTGAGATCTCTATCTCAGATCTTTCTGAAAGGCAAAAAGTCTATAAAACCTAAAAACTCCTAGAAACCTGCTAAATGTTGTAATATAACCTGTCAGAACTGTATTGTTCTTTAAACATACTGCCTGTAAAGCCTGTAAAGAACATTTATAAAACTCTTAAGTTAATAAATCAAAATGCTTCACTTTTCTCCATGTATAATGAAATTGATATAATTTTAGTTCTAAGTATAGAGCTATGTTTATGGAAGTGGAGTGTAAGAGATGATTTTTCTAGAGTTATTTATCTTTGTTTTTTCTCCCTGAAAAAATTGTCTCTCTATTCCATAAAGAAGAAAAGATAGATATATTTCAAGGATTTTACAAGCTGACTTATTCATAAAAGATGATTACTTCTTACAGAATCAATCAAGTTTTAAGACCTACATTGAAAAGAAATATGAATATTCAAGTTGTTAAAATTTCAAGATTAATGGAGATATGTAAGAATTAGACAATAAGAAGCTAGAACTAATGGACCAAGCTCTGATGTAATTAATACAGTTTCTGTGTGGTTGTTTCGGGAGTCTGAGCAGCTGGGAAATAAACAAGCGGCCTTACTATACCAGCTACCCTTTGAATGGCCTTAAATTTTATCTGTCTTTCACCATATTTCCTAATTCACTACCCATTTCCCGCTGTCTCTGTGTTTGATCTTCCTGTTAAAACATTGCCCTC
Organism: Microtus pennsylvanicus; assembly: GCF_037038515.1. Taxonomy (NCBI): domain Eukaryota; kingdom Metazoa; phylum Chordata; class Mammalia; order Rodentia; family Cricetidae; genus Microtus; species Microtus pennsylvanicus. Next base: position 61,313,075 of record NC_134592.1, on the reverse strand, counting down.
TCATCTGTCCATAAAATCTGCTTCCTGTAGAGATCTAATTCCTGCATAGCCCCTTATCCCATACATATCCTCTGTGGTTATATGGTTTGTAACTTGGTTATTACTGACTTAACAGCTAATATCCACATAAAAGAAAATGCACACCTTATTTTTCTTTCTGGGTCTGGATTACCTCATGCTACATGATCTTCTGTGGTTTTGTCCATTTAACTTACAATGTTGTGATTTCATTCTTTATTGGCTAATTAATATTTTATTGTGTAAATGAACTACATAATTTCTTTATCTGTTCATATGTTGACATATATCTAGAGTATTTTTAATTTCTGGGTATTATAAATGAGCAGCAAAGAATGTAATTGAGCAAATGTCTCTATGACAAAATGAAGCTTATTTTGGGTATATAAACAAGAGTCATATTTTAAGGTAGATCAGTTCTCACTTTTTTGATGAACCACCAAAATAATTTCTATAATGGCTATACTAGTTTTCAGTTACACTATCAGTAGATATAAGTTCCCCTTGTCCAAAGAATAGGTTATAGTTATATGGTGGGGCTTGTACCAACTTTATGTGTATAACCCCCTGCTGGTAATATTACATTAATGATGAGAACACCAGGCCCTGGGTGGGAGACACAAGGGAAAAAATTATTTGCCTACTGGCTGACCTCCAAAAGATCTTCAATGCAATGGCAAATTTTGAGAAACTGAGAGGGGTCACCTAGAGGCCAGGTGAATACCGCTGAGTTTCTGACCTGAAACAGAGGTGCTCCTTCAGTATATAAAGCTGGATCCTAATTTTCAAGAAGACATGCTTGTCCTCAAACCTCACTTCCTTTCCCAGGTAGCCCTAGATCTTTAAAAGACTTGATAATGGTCTTCAACCCCTGATAAACACCTGTTTAACATGGTCTTTGAGGTGTTTAATGGAAAGGAGGATCAGGGAAGGCCTAAAAAAGGCTGCCTGGCATCTACAGAAGTGAAAGCTTCAGGCAGCAGACCTGAGGCTATCCCTGGAAAAGACAGTGCCAATGGACTCCATCTGGAGCTTTCTTCGACTGTAGAGACACCACTCACTGGTGAAGAACTCCTTTATCTTACCAGCTGTCTTGCCTCTCTTCACCTTGCCAAAGAGGTATGAGTGTTCCCATTTGCTAAAAATTGACTGCTTCCCTTCTTCACCCGTGGTGGACACCTTCCATGGGTAAAGTGCATCTAATTTCTGATAAACCCCAAAAGCCAGAATCAGCTTCAAACCCACACCTCTCTGTCATATAAAATCTGCTAACTTTCCCACAGAACTGTTATTTTCTCTTCCTGTGAGAGAGCCCAGAAGTTAATATCCTAATAAACTAATTTTCACCTATGAAGTAGTCTACTTTTTTTTTACTCTGTGCTTGCTTACCTGAGTATGTATTATTTTATATGAAAATGTTCCCCATGCACTCTAACATTTAAATACTTGGTCCCCATTTGGTGGTGTTCAGGAAAGTTTAGGAGGTATGGCTTTGTAAGAGAAGGTATGTCGTTGGGGTGGGAGCTGAGAGTTTAAAGTTTTGCCTTCCCCCCAGTCTACGTTCTCTACTTGGTACTTGCAGATGTGGATCTTGGTTTCCTGTTCCTGCTCTCAGGTCTGCTGATTGCTGGTGTGTCACCCACCTCTTTTGACTGTAATTCCTCTGGTAGCATCAGTGCACATAAGCTCTGAGTTATATTAGTGTCTTCTTGTCATGAAGTTTTGTGATGGCTATGGGAAAGTAACTAATGCATTCTGTTTACCCTGACAGTACTAGTATTCATTAGGGAATATTTTGTCCCAAGTTTACCTTCTACAGATAGGTAAAGGAGCACAACTTTGCTTTAAAAAAAGATGGAACTGGAACAGAGCAATTCCAGAATAGCTATAAACTCAAGAATGTGCTAAGATGTCATTAAATTTGTATTTTTAAAGAAATCAACATTAGAACAATCTATACATTTATTAAACTTCTTAAATTTATATGAAAAGCTGAGTATAAATAGAATCATAAGAAACCTATCAACACTCAGTCAAAGGCTATGAAATGATACCTTTTATGCTTACACATACCTGCACATATGGAAACAAGAGCTTGTGAATATATTGGCAATGATGCAATTTCAAATCTGTGTGTTAGTCTATATTAATGAAATTGACATTTCAAATTCCAAATTCTGATCTTCAACCTGCATGTTCTAAATACAGATCCTAAATTCATTATAATGTTGAAATATACAACTTCCCTTGCATAGTCCTTTCTCTTCACACTAACCTTAGGACTTGGGAAGAGGTGGCAGGAGAGTAGAAATCCAAGGCCAACCCCAATTATGTGAGACTCTGTTTTCACCACCTTCACTCAAAATAACGCAAAAATAGAAAGAATATATCAATTCTTCCTAAATTGCTAAACAATAGGGACTAGTATAATCTATACAAGAAGGACCATTACTTTTTATTATAAATCAGTCAGATAGTGTTACAAACGTTACAAAGTTTGCCAGTAAGAATTTAGCATTAAAAAGTTAAAAGTTTTCATCAAATCCAGTTGGCCCTTCATTTTGGGTGCAGTGTCTTTCAAAGCTGTCTGCGACTTTTCCACAACCTCTGCTTCTATCTATCATATTCCACATAATCTAGTGTCTACATCCCTCCCCATTATTAAAGATAAACCTATACACCAACACATGTCTTTAGGTTTTTTTCTGTTCAAAATAGTGTTTGACATTTGTGTGTGTGTGTGTGTGTGTGTGTGTGTGTGTGTTTGGATTTTTAAGTTTTAGATGTGCTTTTTTATTGCTTATTTATTTATTTTTGTTTTTACATCATAAATGAAGTTTCCCCTCCCCTCTTTTAATTCTCCCTCCCCATGTCCCCTCTTTATTAATATGTATATGATCGAGTATGTGCATTTGTTGCATGTGTGTGGTGCTAAAAGAGCTTAAAACATGCCATTAGATATGATAACACTGGAGTTACATCTTATAAGCTGCCTGATATAGCTATTCAGAACCAAACTCAGTGTCTCTGAAAGAGCAGAAAGCACTGTCAACTGCTGAGCCATCTTTCTAAGTCCATATATATTATATTATTATTATTATTCCATGACAACAGATTTTATTTGAAAAAAGCAAAAATATTTCTAATTCAGGTAAAAAGCATTACTGCTAGTCAAAAAGTATCACCAACATTTTATGAATACAAAGCATTTTGGACTCATGAGCTAATCTTTACATATTATGATAAATTCATATTATATACTTAAAAATGTTTCTAAGGTAAACACACAAGTGCTGATAAATACTTCTTAGAAATATTAATAGATGCTTATTTTTATTAAATAATATGCAACTCTTGCCTAAATTTACAAATGAATTTTTAAGTGTATGAAGATATTTATTTAATTTTATATGATATTTAAACATACAAAATTGGCCAATTTTCCACAAGTTACCACAGATCAACTAGGTGTGCTGAGCCTTGATTTGGAGCACATGGGTGAGTCTATTCATGTGGATGGTATACTCTGTGAATCTGTATATATGTGAAGTAATATTTTGGAATTTGCACTTATATTAGTTTTTCCTGTGCCAAGATTTCTTACTGAGTTATCTTTTACTTCAACTGCCATTTCAACAAGCTTACAACTTTTAATCTTAAAAGTTGACAGGATTATTTTTCATGTTGGGTATTACCAGCAGCTACAATCTGAAACCTGTCACAATAAACATATATCACAGATATTTGTTGTTAAGTACTATATCGATAAGGCTGAAACTTAGTGTATTTTAAATTCAAACTGAAAGAAATTTAAAATAATTGTCTGCCTTAAAATGTAAAATTTGAAGAATATTATAGAAATAATAAAAGAAAGTGAATATATGCATTGTCTTTAATATATTCAATAATTTATATATATATGTATATATATACATGTTATTATATTCTCTGTGAACAACTCTTTAAATTTAACATTTGGTTGAGTCTTCAATTATTTAAAATAAAAGAACCATGGTATTATGAATAACATATGATTTTCTATATAAAATGAGAATTCAAAGTACAAATTGATTGATATGATTTGGAAGTGCTCATGAATCATATGAAATATAAACTCAAAACTAAAAAAAAAACTTCCACACAACAAAGAAAACTACCAATTGAGTAAAGAATAAACCCATAGAATGAGAGAGAACTTTGCCAACTTCCAAATCTGAAAGAAGATTAATATAAAGGATAATAAAGAAATCAAAAAACAAAGAATCAAAGAAACAAATGACCCAATTTAAAGACTGACTTTGTGTCTAAACAGAGTTCTTAATAGAAAAAATAAGAATGACTAAGAAGTGCCTAAGAAAGTGCTCATCATCCTTAGCAATTAGGGAAATACAAAACAATACAACTTCAGATTTCATCTCATCCCAGTTAGAATGTCTAAGATTTCAGAACAGGCAAAAACAAATATTGGTGACATTGTAGAGAAAGCAAAGTCTAAATTCACTTTTGGTGGGAATATAATCTGGTATGGTCACTATAGAAATGAGTATAGAGAATACTCAAATATAAAAATAAATCTACTATATGATCTAACTATACCACTTCCTACCATAAGCTCAAATGAATAAATATTCCACCCAACAGATATTTGCACAGCAATGTTCATTGCCGCACTATTCAGAATAGCCAGGAAATGGAAACAACTCAATATCCTTTAATTGATCAATATATAATGAAATGTGATAATATATACTAGGTAATATTCAGATGTAAGTAATAATGAAATTTTCAGATACGTGGGTTGATCTAGAAAGGGTTATATTATATGACATAACCCAGATCCAGAAACACACATACTATATGTTCTTTTTTTAATGAGACAATTAATATTTTATTGTAATATCTAAAATCTACAGTGCAATTTCCAATAGATTTCAGTGTGTATTATATGCACAAGTAACAAATAAACCTGAGAACAGTAGACCTTTTCTTTTTGAAAAACATCAAAATTATTTTTGCTCATCTATTATTCCTAGTTCTAAATGTTCAGAAATGAATAACAGTGGAGTAGCAATATGTAACAATAGAACACTAATGAATAACTAGAGTAACTGTAGAAATCAGGAAAGCATAAAGGATGCATCGCAGCAGGGGGAGACTTTAGAGAGGATACCAGAATACGCGTGATATGAAGGAGGAAAGAAAAATGGAAAGTGGGGGGATCCTGCATGGGACTTACCTAGAACCTCTACATATATGTGACAGTTTGTATAGCCTGGTCTTCTTGTAGTGCTCCTAAAATCGGGAGTGGATGCTTTCTCTGATTGTTTTGCTGGCTTTTGGGACCCTATTCCTCATATTGGGTTGTTTTTCCAAGCTTTAATACAAGGAAAGATGCTTAGTCTTACTGAAGTTTGATATGCCATGTTTTGTCAGGGAGGGAGGCCTGCCCCTTCCTGAATAGAAATGTAGGAGGAATAGGTAGGAGGAGAGATGCAGAGGTGGGGGGAAAGGGAGAGGGACTAGAAGGAGAAAAGGAAGGGAAACTTCCTTTGCAGTTGGGATGCAAAATAAATTAATTAATTAACACTAAAAAGAATATAATGGATAAATCCTATTCTTTTTTCTGTGATGTTGATTTAAGCAATATTTACTCCGAAACCTATGAATATCAGTTTTATTTTTCAACTTCATGTTTATCTACCAATACTTTAAATTAATAAAAATATTTACTTCAAATTTTTCGTTAAAGTTCTTGATACAATTAATAAGAGAATACAATGGAGAGAATAGAACTTTATTTGTGCTTGAATTATTCAATCAGTATAATTTATTCAGAGTATAGCTTGTGTGAGGTCCTCTGCTTGATATTACATACACATCAAGTTGAACAAATGATACATAAACACTGCCCCACAAAGAGCTGCTGATACAATCAGAGAACACAAAGGAACGATCTACCTTTTCAGTTATCTACATAACTATCCACCTGATACTGTCCTTGTCTGTCAGGGAAGGCGCTCTCTTGTAGGCCTTCTGATACCCATCTGCGCTTACTAAGCGCGACTCTTGTCACCTCATCAGCTGAACTCAGATAGTGGTCTATGATCAGCTCTGTAAATCTGTGGAAGAGTTAAAAGCAGTTCTAAGATTAAAATAATTGGAAATTCACTGTTAATTACTTTCGACCCATTAAAGATAAAGCATTCTGAAGGTTCCTCAACATTATCAGGGCTCAGAACTATGAAAGAATTGCAGCAACCTTTGCTCAATTTCCTGCAAAGTCCTACTTGCATTTTCTCAATCTCTCTCATATCTTAAAATAATGAGATATTTAACATAAGTCATGAATAAACACACATTTAACATTTGGCTTGTCAGTCTTGGTTTTCTTTATTATTGGAAAATCATTTTAAAATGTATTTCTTTCCATTCTCCTGAGAGAGAAAATATAGGTGGTGTTTCTATTGCTATTTTTTGATAATTTAGAATAACCATTTTGAATGTTGTAACTGTTTCTAGACACACAATCCAGATTTCTCTCTTTTATATTCTTAGATACCATATTTAACTATCTGTATTTATCCCTTATGGGTCTCTCCAGTTTGGTGACATCATGCATATTTTGAGTTATGAAAAATTCTTTCCATTTTAAGTGGCGAGAGAGCTGTGAGGTTACAGTACAGAAAGGGAGAGTGATTAAAACTAAGGATATTTGAGACAGCTATATTACTATGAAATAATCCTGTACACTGTGAAAACATGCTGCTCTTCATTTTAAGAAAAAGCTGATTGCTGGTAGTCAGGCAAAAAGTAAAAGTGGACCAACCAAACTAAGGCTGCTGGGATGAAGAAGGGTCTAGTCAGGAAAGTCACTAGAGATGCAGAGAGAAGCACAATGGGCTTTCCATACTGAGAAAAGGTACCAAGCCATGTGACAAAGCATAGAGAAAAATATGGGTGAAACGAAATGCAAGAGTTAGGTAGTATCAAGCCAGAGGCAAAGGCCTGAACATTTGTAATTAATGGAAGCTTCAGTGTGTTTCTTTGGGAACATTTGGTGGTATAGGAAAACGCCACTAACACTATATAGAAACTTATACTTTTATATGTTTCATATGTATGTTTTCACACACACACACTTTTACATATGATTTCATTTGGGGTTAATCTGTTCTGAAAGTAATGATATTTCATAATACCACAGGTTGGAAAAAGCTCAGTGCCAAGTGTGGGCAACCTCCCTTTAAATTTATAGTTATGGAGTCTCACAAGCATCTCCAAACAATCTTAGGCTAGTTTTCTTGTCCTCAGTTACCAACCAGAACTTGATTGTAAGTATTTCAGAAGATACCACATACTTAAATCACAGGACAAGAAAACAACAAGTTCTTATTGACCAGAAATCTTTTCCCCTCTTGGCTAGATTTCATAGTACTGGGAGGCATTATGTAGGTGCTGAGGTAAAAAGTCATCAATAGTCTTACCAACCTGTGAATCCTGTGAATGATTATAATGACCAAAGTGGCAAAATATTCCATTAGAACACTAGTGGCCTAAACATTATGGATTTGTCCACCATTTTATAATTAAATTCAAGGTTTGCTTTACTGGAGGAAATGTTTGGTTCGTGTTTTAAATTTGGCCAGGAATCCATTGGGGGGCTATTAAAGCCCTCTGAGTTGAATCTACAATTATTTTCCTAAGTATATATGATATCAAACCACTCTCTAATTTATATATTCATGTTCTTAGATTAGTGCAATTTTCAGAATTCATCAAAGAACTTTATTGTGCACATCTCAGTTTGTATATATGGTCAAAGTATAGCGAATATGTCTATGCAATACTTAGTCACAATTGGGGCATCTCTATCACATATGTCTATCTATGTGATATATTTATATCTGTATCACACTCATTGGCACCAAGGCTCAGAGAGAGAAAGAAACCAAAGAGAGAGAGAGGAAAGACTATGAGAGTTAGAGGTGAAGGAGGCCCAGAAGGATGCATTGCCTTGTGAATATGACAGGATTATTTCACTCAAGAACCCACAGAGCCTGTGTTATTGTGTACAAGACTTGCCTAAGCTTAAACCAGTCAATATCCCAGCATGGAGCTGGGAGAACTGTAATTGGACTTTCCTTTGGGGCACCAGATCACCAATAACAACATGAAGAATTATTATTAATTTTAAAATCTGGGCTTTTGCTTAGATTTTTCCCAACTATCTCTCATCATTGAAATTAATCTGTTTGTATTAATCTATGTTCTGCCATGTTGTTTGGTTACCACTCCCTTGTACCATATGTCTGACAGCAGTGTTCCTTGGGATATATTCTTCTGAGGATTACTTAATTTTGACATTGAGTAAAGTTTTTGTGTTAACCAAATTCCATACCTCATATGCAACCTATGGGAAATAGATTGTCTTTATATCTCTAGCTTACATAGTTTTTCTTTAAGTACCCATACAAGTATGAAACCAAATCTTTCTAGAATCCTGAGAAGTATACTTAATAAAATAATACGTAAGTGGAGAATCTTTCATTGTACAACTCATAGTTGAAGAGGTGGATTAGAAGTAGATGTGTAAATATTATTTTTATTTAAATTCAAAAATGCACTATGAGTTCTAGGTTGTTGAAAAGTGAAGAAGTCAGAATTAAAAGTTATAATGAAAAGGTTTTCTTTATGGGAGGATGGATTAAAAACATTCATTGTCACCATGGCTGGATTTGGAAATACCTAGGAAATACAACTCTGTGGGGGGCAGTGAAAGCCCATGCAAGGGTGTGACTGAGGAAGGGAGATCTGTGTGGAATGTGAGAGCGATCATCCTATTGGGTAGGGTCCCAGACTGAAGAACCAGGAAAAGGAGAACATGGTCTGAGTATGAGTATCCATTTCTATCCGTTCCCTAACTACAAATGGAATATGATCGGGTCATCTACTGTGTCTCTCACCATGACCTCCCCACCATGCTGTGCTGGCCTCTCAACATGTAAGCTAAAACAAACCTGACCTTCCTTAAGTTGCTTGTATCGTGTATTTAGTCACAATGAAGAGTGTGATTAATAACAGACAAGAAGAATGAGATGCCAAGACAAGGAGATTAAACTTTTCCTTCAGCTAATTGTCTTTTAATCAGTAATGTTTGCAAATTTATGTTCTAGAAGCATAAGACTGAAGACAATCAATTAATTATTATTACAATGGACATGTGTATTTTAGCTTAGCAGAAAATGATCAATAAACATTAAAATTTATTCTTTAATTATTTGTTGTGTCTTCAGATTGTTCCTATTGACTGAAAGATGCTGTTCTGTCATGCAGCAACTTGAAAACTTCTAGGCAGATTCTGGCACTTTTCAAAAGCCACTAATGAAGTCTAAGCATCACGAATATGCATAAGCCTTTTTTGATTTCCCTAAGTCTCAGGTAGGTGGTAACCTACTCACTCAATGTGTTTATGACCTTGCCATATGGTATTTAAAAGCTCACATCAGAGCAGTGTTAGAAATTATACCGACAGAACCAGAGCACTCTAGTTAATGTTGCTTTCTATTCAGGGACCATGGAGGTGTCTCTGTGTGCCAAAACCTGATGCCAAAGCATCATAGTATTTGACTTCCACTCTATGTTTTTAACAATTGCACAAATGAAGAATTACATTAAAAAGACTGAAAGTTTATTACATGTTTCTATGATATGAGTTGCACTTAAAATGTATATATTTTTTAAAAAAAACCTATTCCACTCTATAATGCTCCCAAATTAATGTATGTAGAACAATGCCTGTTCATATGCCTCATTATCACTACTGATTATTTGCAGGTGCCAATGAATGAGAATCCAGGGACTGGGTCCATTGGTTCCTTATAAATATTGAAATGGCTTTAAAAATGTATTGTGACGAACAATCTGATTTTTCTGAAATGAAGGTATAAATATTTCTATAATTCTCCTAAAATGTTTTGATGCAGACAAGAGATTATAAAGGTAGAATTGGTAGAAATTGTTCAGTTCATTGGATAAAAGAAATCTGTGATAGAACACTGTCTGAGATTGTGTGCTTTCACTTCCCTCATGAATAGGAAATACATTTACATCATGTCATGTGGAAATATGGAACAGCTGCTTGGAAAAAGAGAAAAGCAAGAACACCAACCTGCCAAGGGGCTGCAATGCCAACGTGAGATCAGATGCACAGAGTAAACAGAGACGGCATTCAGGAAAGGTGATAAGCAATCAAGGAAAGACCAAAGTGAGATGCTCTGACCTTATCGCTAGCATCCGGGCCAAATTAGCATAGATGTGCAGTGTACTAGAAAATTGGGAGGAAAAGGATGAAGTAAGTGTAAAATCAAAGCCGAAGTTGTACACATTTGGAATATCTAAAATAATGATTTCTCATTCTGTATCCAAAGGACTACACTGTGGTCAACACGGTATTTTCTCCCACTGGGAGTCACAAGTTCAAAAGAAAATATTATGAGCTTGACCTACACTGATTAAACTGAAGCAGTTTCCAGTCTTTGGGTCCTGGCCTAGAATAGTCTGCACGGTCTCAGGGTAGAAGGGTGACTCAGAGAGGAACAAAGAGCCTCTGCTTCCATCACTAAGCTGCTCTCATTTTCCTCCCCTCTCAGCTACAGTTCATTAATTCTACACATTTTCTTTCTTCTCACTGAAAGAGGCCAGTATACCCAGCTCAGCACACATGGACTATTCAAATTGCTACACAGACAGGAAGACGACGGTCAGACTCAGTCTTTTGGGCTGTTACTGTACTTGCATGCTAATCGTTTCTTAAGAGTCTGGTATGAATTTATTGCCTGCCCATCTCCCTGAAGTAAGGTATTTGAGCAGAGGTAATTGATTCCAAGTTTTGGAAGCATGATTCCTTGAATGTGTCTTTTGATGTCAACATTAAATCAAACCTATTAGGAAAAATAAAAAAAATCAAGATTCTTTACTTTTCTAACAGGGGACATAAGGGAAAATCTAATCAGGGACAACAGCCTAGCACGCATAGTGTCTTAAAAAAAAAAACTGGTGAGTATCCCCTAGCAAACACGGAAACATTTGTTATAATTCTCTTGCAACTAGATCCTGTGGAAAAAGAAAACAATCATACAATGAGTCTAATTGGTTCTTTTTCATGGAGTTTGCATATACAATCAAGTCTGTATTAGGCTAAGTACCATCACAACATAAACTTGCTTTCTGCACCCATATGTTTTATTTTTAAAAGGATCAGCAGATTATCACCAGCTGTCTCAGCTAGAATCTTAGAAATAATTTACCATTGGAACGAAAAAGAGACTATGAATGTGAAGCCAAATATTCCAGGGATTCCCATTCTTAAACTCTCCCTGGGCAAGTGCAGCCTTCAAAAACATGTTGCTCCTCACGGGTCCCATACTTATTTTTTTTTTCCACATTGGTGCTTCATCTGAATTTACACAAGGTCAAAATTTAAAGAGAAGCACAGAAAGATGCATTCTTTTTCTTATCTTTTCTAAGACTATGATATATCTTTTCAGGCAATATCTCATTTGCTTTCATCCTCGTTGCAAGATAGACTATTATTGGGCATGTCTGTAGCAAACTTAAGTGTTAAACCTTCTTTTCTAGTAGATGTGGCACTCTGAGAACTCCTATTTATAGGAAGTGTGCTGGGCTGGTCCCCATGCTGATGTGAATGCAGGACGGGTGGACTAACTCTACAGACTCACCCCCGATGCGGTATCAGAGAATGTCCTGATTATCTGTTCTCTCTGGCATGAGTACTTTATAATTCAAAGGTAGATGAACAACTGGTAAAAAGATGAACCAACCAACCAACTAACTAACCAAATAAGCAAGCAAGCAAGCAAGCCAACAAACAACAACAACAAAAAAAAAAAAAACAGGGTCTAATGACTTGGAAGTATTGGGCACAAAAGGAATAGAAAGTAGAAGATAAATAAGTATACCAGTTTCTGTGGTGCCCTAAATTTCAGAATATCTATTCTAATTTAAAAGAGTAATTATTCTTTCCGGCAGTTCCTCAGGTTTCAATTAACTAACCAGTTATATCGTTACCTTTCCTTTCGTGAATAAAACATAAACACAGAAAACCTATAAATAGTGCCTTTAAACTAAAAATTGAAAATAACACCATTTTATTTTAAGACAGTAGAAGCCTTTCTTGGCATCTACTGAAATACTATGGTTTCTCACTTGCTCTTTCTAATATGGTGAACACACTAATTGCTCTTCAAATCCTAAGCCAGTTTTGTTTAATGAAATTTTGTAACTCCTAACATTATGTACAAGGTTGTTCTTTTCTTTTCAATGTTGATATGGAGGTTATGAACTTTCTCAGTAATGTTGTTTTCAGGCCCTTCAGTAACATATATTTTCTAACCTTTTTATTGCCTGTATTTTTTATGATGTTGGCTGTAGTGTGATTTAATTTGCAGTTTATATAATCACTACTAGAATTAGATTGCTTCTTGTAGGTTATTTTATTCCATAATATATTTAAGTAATAATTTTAAGTACTATTTTTTTTAATTCAGCAGGTTTTACAAGTGGTAGCTCAACAATATTCCTAGCTATGTTGTAATCACTCATTTGATGATGTTCTCTTTCTTATTTTAATTTTTCAATACTAAAAGGTAGTTATATACTGGGCAGAAAAATGTTGGGTTGATTATTAACTATTTAAGTATACTCTCAGTATAATTGTTACTATTTTAACAATTCTTTTATTAGGGGGTTACTTCTTTCAAATTTCTATTTTTAAAATGTTGATCTATTTTGTTGCCAATTTATGAAATACTATATTATACTAATCTTTTGAGTAGTGTGATTTCACATTTAAAAGTTTGGCTAACCTTGAAATTTTGAAAATTATATAGCAACTCAGGGTATGAATCATTGTGCAAGTGTTTCAAACATGCATAAAATAACATGTGATTAAATGGTTTAAGAAAAAAGTTTTCATGTGTAAGCAATAAATTAATACTTTAAATTATTAAGCACAAATGTGTTTATTGTTGATGAAAGTTTGCATTGTGAATTAAAAAGTGTGAAAGGAATATTAGATCTTCCACCATGGTTTGAGTAGCTCCCTGGTTTCTATCCCAAATTTTTATCCTAAGATGTTGTTTTTTCATCATGGAATTTTTGTCTTTTCTACAGCTTATGGATTTTGCCTTCTAAAAAAACTAAATAAACTATGTGGGTTTCTTATTACTCCTGTTTCTATTTGCTTTCCATTAGGATTTGAAATATATTCCTTGTGTTATGTTTATTTTAATACTTTTATTTACTTATGTCTTAAATAAATATGTATTTCAGTATATAGCATATGAGTACATATAACTTTAGCTTCTTAATATTGGACAAAGATGACAAAATCATATTGAAGAAAATAAAGAACCTTCAACAAATGGTTCTGGGAAACTTGATGTCCACAAACGGAAGACTGAAAATGGACCTGTATTAATCACCTTGCTCAAGAACGAACTCCAACTGTTCCAAAGACCTAAATCTTCACCGTGAGACACTTAAACTGTTAGAAGAAAACATCGGCAGTGTCATACATGATACTATTGGAGGAAAGGACTTTCTGAGTAGCACTCCATTTGCCCAGAAATTAAGTGGCAAAAAACAACTGGCACTTCGTAAAACTGCAAACCTTCTGTAAAGTTAAGAAAGAATTAATCACGGGAAAAGGAAGACCACAGAATGGAGAGGGATAAAAGAACCCAGGTGTCAGGAAAGAAGCATGAGGCCTGTCTTTATCTGAGGAGGCCAGAGAGAGGGCAATATGGAGAGAGTGGGGAAGAGGAATAATCAATTCTAGGAATAATCAAAAAAGCCAAAGGACAACAACTGACTGGGGTGTCCATCCACAAATGGCATATCACCAGCATAAACTCTATTCCTAAATCTGGTAAACATTGTGGAAGAAGGGGCAGATAATTGTAAAATCCAAGAAATAAACACATGTGCTGTGGTATATTGTTTCCCACATATGACAAGGAGCTGCACTTGCAAAACCTCAAAAATATGGTCACTTTGAAAAGAACTGTATGATAACAACACCAGGCAACTTCTTAAAATGGATGGGCGAATTTTCCCATAGGCTCGGCCATAGAGAAAAGGTCACAGTCAGGTAATGGCTGCTCAGAGAGGCATAATCAATATTTTTCATGGCTTAGACCATAATGGGCTATCCTATCCAAAGCAGTCCTCTTTAAACATATTATTTTGGATAATATTAAGTTGTAGTTGGGTTTTTTTTCTGTATCCTGGTAGTTGATCCCAAATAACCACACAGAGTTATTATTAATTATAAATGTTCAGAAGATACCTTAGTATTGTCTCCACCCAGTGCCTTCATATTAAATTAACACATTTCTATCCAATTATGTGCTGTCCCAGGCTCATCTACCTCAGCTATGAACTCCCATCCTTCTTCCTTTTCATCTCACGGCTTCTCCTCTGACTCCACTCTTTTTCTCCCCAACATCCTCTATCACTGAAAACCCTGCCTAGCCATGTGCCAATCAGATTTTATTAACAGCGAGAGCAACACATCTTCATAGTGTGCAGGATTATTCCACAGAATTAAACACATCTTCATAGTGTGCAGGATTATTCCACAGAATTAAAATGAACAGCACCTTGTATGTATAACATAAATGCAGATATGTAACTATAATAATTAAAGAAAAGGTCATATATTTGAAGGGGAGAGGGTGGGACATACAAATAGTTGGTCAGGGAGGGAGATATACAAATTATGTAAGCACAGTACTTACGTAAATTTTAAAAGGAAAAGAAACAAAAAATATTCTTACGTTTTCTCTGCCATATTTGAATGTGGGCTCTTGTCTTGAGAACATTTAAATGTTTAATCAGAGTGGTTTTATTTATTTATTTCTTGCTGTATTCTGTATAGTGTCATTTTTTTCCTATGAATGAATTACTTCTTATACTTTGTCTTTAAAATGTTTTCAGACATCATCTTGCTTGGCTCCTTTTCCCTTTTATTCTCTTCGGTCACAACTATCACATGTATGCTAGAAATTATGGGATTACTAGTGTTTTACCTATACCATATATTATTTATTTATTATTGTGGTTTCTTTATCAAATTTATTTATACATTCGTAAGCCAAATTTTCATCAATTTTATTGCCATTATCCTCTCTCAGCCTTTGCTCTCACTGGACTCTTCTCAGCAAATCCTCTCCTAATCTCATGACATATTTTGCCTATGAATCAGTTTATTTTGAGTTTATTGTTGATCTGTGGTTGAGAGATTATTTATTGGAGTTAAGAGAACTCATTAGTGGTTATTGAATTAATGATATCCCTTTTTTGGTGCTGACTATCTTGATTTTTCTTCTGAAAATTTTGTAACCATTACTAATTTATTTTCTCTTTAGTTTTGCCTAATTTCTATAAATTCACCTTGAATATTTTATTTACTACTAATAATTTTTAAATTTTATTTCCATTTATGTTCTTTTTTGCTTTCTAGTTCTTTGGCAGTATTATCAATTACAATTTCACTGAACATTTTTGAAAAATTATTCTTAAAAACCTGTTTTATGAACAATTTTTCTTTAGTATATTTAAATTATTTCCTGTTTTTCTTTGTTTTCTCAATTGTTGCTACTTTATTTATCATTAACTAGTGGGATCTTTTTAGACAATAAGATTATAAGAAGAATTGTGGCCTAAGAGGATATTCATCTCCTGTAAGAGGATTATTTTGCCTCTGTAGGTAACATCATACAAAAACAGAATCAGTGCAGTAGATAATTTTGATTTGTCAATTAGATAAAATTTAGTAACATCTTGAGAAAAAATTCCTGAGCATGTTTATGATAAATTTTCTTGATTAAGTTGTCTGAGATGCAGAAAGCTACTCTGGATGTTGGTGGCATCATTCCACAGCCTGGGAAACTTGGTTGAAAATAAAGGAGAAATAGTAGCACTCATTGATGTCAGTTTCCAGACTGTCGACACAATGTGACAGCTGCCTCTGTTCCTAATGCCATACCTTCCCTTGTATATAAATTCAAATAAAGAACCCCTAACTAATTTTGTCATAGCAACTAGAAAAGTTGCTAACATGGCAGGACATCTTAATCTAACCATACGTTCATGGTGGTCTTAACAGAAATCCCATGCCCATGAGTCCAAATGAAGGCTCACTTAGTTTTACTATCAGGGATTTTGTCTTTAGCTATCCACTTGGGCAAGTTCACCAAACTTGCCTTGTCCCGTTGTTTCCTCAAATAAACTCCAGTTATATTTCTTGAAATCCTATCATTCCATCAAGTCTAAAGTCTGCTCTGTTCAACCTTTCTGACATGTAGGCACATAACGGGTTATCTGGCACCATTCTCTAGAAAGAAACATTTAGTCTCAAAAGACTAATTTACTGCGTTGAACTTTTCATCTTAGATATTGTGAGCTAGTAAGTAAGCACTCGATTGGCAAGCTGTAGTTTATCTAGGTACTGTCACTAAGACTATTAAAACAATGTAACCAGTCTTACGTTGATGGAAAAAGAAATTCAAAATTACTTCTAAATCAATATAAATTGGAATATTTCAGAAGAATGAATTCTTCGTGACAAGCATTGATAATTCAGTATTTAAGAATATTTTATTCTTAGCTTCAACAAAGTGTGTCTGGATTCAGGGCAATGATCATTAATGGTTAACAGGGTAGAGAGAGGAAGGTTGTACATGCTGTATAATAGTGCTGAAATATCACCCTGAATACCATTAATATTCATTCTCTGAACTTCAATAAAAATAAAATTCAATGTAATAAACAAAAACTCAGCCTTGCTTTTGTGTTTACTTCATTCTAGGAGTTAATTTTAGCCTATAAGTTTTGATGAGATTCATTCTTGTTTTAGTACCTCTGTGTATCTCTGGATATTGAGTAATAATATATAAATAATATGTAAATAAAATGAGTAAATAATATGTTGATGGCAGACATATAACATACATTAATTAGACAGTACTTCATTTGTGTTTGACATTGCTCTCTTTTTCAGAGGAACTAGTCAATATCACCAACCTCTGTTTAGAACAACATATGAACAGAGTACAAGTAATGAACAAATTTATAGTCCTGAATGAATTTACATATTAACATGTAAATGCCAAACTACCAAATCCAGTAAACTATCTGTTATGACTGATGGAGAAAGAAAAATGTGTGATAAAAGTGGGCTAGAGGAATTAATGATCACTGGACAGACTCTTCACAGGTTACTGGAGTAAATGTTTCAGAGTCAAAAGAACAATAAATAAACGCATCTAAGAGAATAAGGGAAAACAGAAAGCTAAAACAGTGTTAAAGAAAATAAGTATTAAGACAAAGCCATAGAAAAGTTACAAAATTATAGCAATTAGCAAACATCTGTAATAAAAACTATGAACATTAATAATCTCCATTGCATACTCAAATGGCACAGAATATCAGATTGGTATAAAAAACAGGATCTATTGCTACCCCCCAAAAATACATCCCATTCTGATAGATAATCACTACATGAGAGTTAAAAATGGCAGAAAGTATTTCAGGAAAATGATACAAAGAAACAAGCATGTATCATAATTCCAATATCAGAAAAGGTAAACTTCAACCCAAATGTAGGCATAGTACAAAAAAAAAATCACTGCATGCCAAAAAGAGATTAGAAATATTTCAGAGCCCAGAAAGCTAGGCCAAAAAAGCAGCCTACAGCATGGTGAAAGATCTTCACCAACCCCACATCTGACAAAGGGCTGATCTCTAAAATATATAAAGCCTCAAAAAGTAAATCTCAAGGTCCAAATCAGGAGCAGAAGGAGAGGGAGCAAGAGCAAGGAACTCAGGACCGCGAGGGGCGCACCCACACACTGAGACAATGGGGATGTTCTATCGGGAACTCACAAAGGCCAGCTGGCCTGGGTCTGAAAAAGCATGGAACAAATCAGGACTAGCTGAACATAGCGGACAATGAGGACTACTGAGAACTCAAGAACAATCGCAGTGGGTTTTTGATCCTACTGCACGTACTGGCTTTGGGGGAGCCTAGGCAGGTTGGATGCTCACCTTACTAGACCTGGATAGAAGTGGGCGGTCCTTGGACTTACCACAGATCAGGGAACCCTGATTGCTCTTCAAGCAGATGAGGGAGGGGGACTTGATTGGGGGAGGGGGAGGGAAATGGGAGGCGGTGGCGGGGAGGAGGCAGAAATCCTAAATAAATAAATAAATAAATAAATAGAGTAGCCAAAAAAATCAAAAATAGACATACATAAAAAATAATCCAATTAAAAAATGGGGTACTAACCTAAATAGAGATTTCTTAACAGAAGAATCTCAAATGGCAGAGAGACACTTTAAAAAGTGTTAATCATACTTAGTTACCAAAATGAGTCAGATTCCAACTCACACCTGTCAGAATGGCTAAAAACAAAACTACAAATGATGGTTTAGACTGAAGAGGATGTGGAGAAAGGGGAACACTTCTCCACTAATATTGGGAGAACAGTCACTTTGGAAATCGGTATAGTAGTTTCTCAGTAAATTGGGAAGCAATGTACCTCAAGACCCAGTAATACCACTGTTAGGTATATAATCAAAAGTTGCTCAATCATCCTATAAGGACACCTGCTCAACTATGTTTATAGCAGTTTTATTTTTAATAGCCAGAACATGTGATCAATCTATATGTATCTAAACTGAAGAAAGAATGTGGTATATTTACACAATGGAGTATTACTCAGCTGTTAAAAGCAATCACTCCAGGAAATTTGAAGGTAAATCGATGGAACTAGAAAAATTCATCCTGAGTGAGGTATTCCATACCCCAAAAGACAAACACAGTATGTCCTCACTCATAAGTGGATATTAACTGTAAAATAAAAGATGAACATTTTACAAACCACAGACACAGAGGAGCTGGGTACAAGTTATCTTTGAGAAGAGCAAATAGAGAAGATCTTCTGGTTGGACTGGAATTGGGTTGGCATGGTAACTTGAAGGATCAGATAGAGTGGGTGGATAGAGTGGGAGAGTGATGAAAGAGCTGACTGGAAAGGATGGGGGGGGCTTTACAAAGTCAGGTAAAAGCCTGATGCGTGGAAACTTCCACACATCTACAAGGACAGTCCCAGCTAAGACTTTCAGCCTCCCACCCCTTTTAGTTCTGCATATAGTTTCTGTATCATTCTCTGTGCCTCCATCCATGGCTTAGATTTATCCAAGTAGTTAAGCTTCTTCCCAGCCTGTATCTACACTAACAAGTACTGTGAAGCAGATCCTTCCTGAGAAAATGTAGAGGAGCTGAAGGGAGAGCTTCATCAGGAAGTCTCTACTCTATACAGAGGTCATGTGACTTCATTACTATGCTGTTTTCTTCTTTTCCTCTATCTGGTAACACCCAATACCCATTGAAACTATGACTCATAACCTAAGTTATAAATATTAACCATATTAATAGAAAAATATTACAGATAATAGATAATTTTTGAAAAGTATATCTTAGCAGCAAATTTTTTAGGGTACAGTCTAGTTATCAGACTGACTAGGAATTCAATTATTTTTAATAAAATATATTTTCGAGCTAAAGATAGCCATAACCTATGACAACAGTGAAAAGGACACTTTGAGCTAAGCACTGTTTGACTATCCAAAGGCTTCTCTTTCTTACAAGGCAATTTGGTGTAAGATACTTCACTTATTTTGGCAAACAAAAACATGGAAGAAATATTATGAAATTGCACATCTTAGTAACAAATAAAATAATTAAACCCAGTTAGTATTATCAGGCGAGTTCCCACATTATGAGATAGAGCTAAAGAAAGAATTAAGAAAACAGTGTTAATATTATATAGTATTTGAAGGAGCTGACAGTTCTCATTTAGAAAGACTGAAGAATTTGAAAATCACTTTGAAGAAGCTAGTGGGATCAAAAATATTGAAAACTTTTTCTATTATTTCAAAGGAAAGACTCAGTTTGGCCTAATTTTGGTTTCATCGGCATGATTTCAGTGTAGCTGCCTGAAGGACTATCTCTGTGCCTGTCCTACACTAGCTAATCCTCTTATGGTATCCTTTGGGCACTGAATACATTATAACTAATCTACAAATACCAGGAGAATCTATGAATTTCAGCTTTCCAGTGTAAAGGCCAACCTTTCTTCTTTCTAGGAAGATAATGAGCAAGGAATAATGAACAGCTGTTCAAAATGGTTATTTTAAAATAAAGATGAAGCAATAAGTTTATTCTATAGAATGTGCTTTAAGGAAAAAAGATGTATAAAGAAATACTGTTTACTCTTGTCATTAGGAAATGTTCCAAGTTTATTGCTTAAAATATTGAAGTAGGGGAGAATTTCATAATAAAAAAGTATTTAAATGAACAGATACAGTTATCGCTTGACAGGAATAAATTCTGGATTATGATATGACAAAGATACTGCTACTTCAAGGAGAATTAGTATTAGATTTAAAAATAAGCGACATTAAAATGGACAAATATTGCACGATCATTTCCAAGCCCAGAGAAGAATTGTCTCCTGAGCCAAGAACCTACTTGGTATTCTGAAATTATCTAGGATCCTTCATAGTTCTCACAACTGAGTATGACTGGTCATTATTTTTTCCTCTAGTGGTATGCATAGAACCTTCCAGGATTAAGGGACATAGCCAGTATGGAGGAAGGTTTCCTGTCAATACTGGCTTACTATTTCGATTTCTATCGGAGCCATAGAATAAGATCAAAGAATAAAGTCTGCAACAGGACCTTATATTTGAATTTGATAGGAAAATTAATAGCATTGGGAATAGCATATAATGAGGAAAGAGATCTAAGAGCTCTATTGACTGACAACTATAGAGAAGGTTACCAATGCTAGCACTGGGTTTTCATTTGTTCATTGGCAGTGCCAAGTGGTGGCATCATCTCTCCATTATGGGATACGTATATTTTAATTGTATAATATATATCTGTTAGATTTTCATATGACAGTTTTGAAAGGTCTTCAATATTACCTATTACTCCTCCGTGCTCTCTTCCCAATCGACCCCAGTTTAACCTCTACATTTTTACTCTCCTATGTCATCTATGCCACTGTGTTCTACTTCTCCTACCTTGAAAGCTATTTCCTGTGACTGCTTATTAATTTACTGACATCAACAGTTATTTTAAATAAAACATGCATGTCTAAAGATTCAAAGTTGTTATCCATAAATGAGAGAAAAAATTACTGTTTGTCTTTCTGTTTCTAGGTTACCTAATATAAAAGGATGATATAGTTCCATTCCATCCATTTACCTGTGAATTTTATAATTTTGATTTTCTTAGCAACTGAACAAGTGTCCGACTCTTCCCATATCCATGGCATAATTTATCATCCTTTGTTTTGTTGTTTGTTTGTGGTTGCTTTGTTTGCTTGGGGATGTGTGTGTGTGTGTGTGTGTGTGTGTGTGTGTGTGTGTGTGTATGTTTATCTGTGTTTGTTTAAACTGTCTTGGGCTTTAATTTTGAGGTAAGATAATATCTAAAAGTAATTTTAATTTTCATTTATATGATGGCTAACAGTGTTGAATGTTTTTTTTTTCTAAATGTCTTTCAGCTATCTGTATAGCACTAGAGTTTTGATGGACATTTTACTGAGTTTACAGATTGCTTTTGGTAATGTGGCCAGTTTTACATTAATTATATCAAACCAATGACTGGGAAAACTTTTCATCTTGAGAAATCTATAATTACTTTTTTCAAAACCTTAAAGTTTTTACTGTACAAGTCTTTCAGCTCAAGAATTAGATTTATACATATATAGAGATAGAAATCAGCCGGATATAGGAATCTATATAACTTTGAGGCTATAGTGAACAGCATGGTTTATCGAAATTTTTCTTAGTATATTTACTTTTTTCCTATTTTTGCCTGTCTTTTACTATAGAAATTTTAGTGTCTGATCTTATGTTAGCTCCTTTACTTCACTTTTTTTCCTAAGGAAAGAAATATGGAGAGAAATCTATAATTGTACATGAAGATATCCATTTTTCTCAGCACCATCCATTTGTTAGAGGAGTATTTTGGCCAAAGTTTGTTACAACTTTTCCAAAATTTGTGTAGCCAAACACAAATTTGATGAAATATAATGAAATGTCTCTCTGTACTTAGCTCCTTCACAGTCAAAAATTTTAAAGAAAACACAATGTACATAATCCAGACTCTCTGTGAATTTTCCATTTTTACGTGGCTTATTTTTACTCTATCACTTTACTTTATTCTGTCTCTTTAAAGACTTTATCTCTATATTCTTTTTTTTTTCTCTCTCCCAAGCCTACGTACATTCATCCAACAGTGTGACTCATTTAGTGGTCTGAATCTGTCCTATTGTGAATCTGCAATTTTTTACTATCCAGGAGCACTTTTGATTTGCGCTTTTAAATCACTAGGTGCTTAAGAATCTAAGCTGTGACATTCCTGAGTTAACTTTTTGCTTTTTGAGCATATATCTTTGACCTGGAATAACCCTGTAGACCAGGCTCTCATTGAACTCTCAGAGATCCGCCTGTCTCTGCCTCCCAGGCATTGGGATTAAAGGTGTTTGCTACTACACCTTGAACTCACAGAGATCCGTTTGTCTCTGCCTTTTAGGCACTGGGATTAAAGGCGTGTGCTGCCACACCTTGAAGTCACAGAGGTTTACTTTAAGAATTTTAACTTTTAGTCTGCATATATTTTAACACTGTAAATCATTTAAAATTTTTCTTTGTCTTTGACGTTCTCTTTACTGTATCTCTGTTTTTCTGACCACATGAGTCTTTAATGTACCAAGCAATATCAGTAGGACTAAAGCCGTGGCTTTGATGGCTGGATCCTTAGCTTTCCAGCCTCATGGCTGAGGTACTGGCTGTAGCCATGTTTATAGCCACAACTGGCGTTTCAAGGTCCCTGCCAGCCAGCCAGCTACAACAGACAACACTCAAATCCTCTCTCCGTAGCCGGCCCTCCTGCCTCAAACAGTCAGAGTTTGCCCTGGCAGGATGGCCCAGAAAGCCGGCATTTTAAAACAGCACAGCTTTTTTCCTGCTCTGGCTGAAAACCGAAAAGCATGCGTTCAGCTTTTCGTCAACACCATTTAAATGTTTCGTGGCAGGACCTCTTAATGAGCTGCAGGCTTTGCAGCTAAAGCTAAGTCAGGAAGCCTCTCTTAGATGAGGCGCTTGCTTGCCTCTGGCAAGCAGAGTAGACCCGAGAAATTGTTGCTACCAAGAAACCAGGCACAATGCTGTCATTTTGTTGTAGAATTACTTCCCAAGCTGTCTCAGGCTTTATGTGGAAGCAGTTGTCCACGTGGGCGCCATTTGTAGTAATAAGGGGCAGTGGCGGGGCTGCGTCCCCAACACCCCAGCCACCTGCTCGGCTAGCTTATGCCCCGAAATAATTACACGGACACTGTATTCTTTTAATCACTGCTTGGCCCTTAGCTCTAGCCCTTACTGTCTAATTCTGATATCCCAATCAACCCATCTCTAATAATCTGTGAGCACCGGTCTTACCGGGAAAGATTCTAGGTCGGAGCTTCATCACATGTGTCTGCCTGGGAGCGGGGCATGGCGTCTCTCTGAGGCGTCTGCTCTGGAGAGGAGAGCCTTATAGAGTCTTCTATAAGGCTCTTCTATTTCATTGCCATTCGTATTTATTTTGTGAGTGGTTTGTTTTTTGGTCACTCCATAGTATAATTTGAGATCAAAGGCCATGATGTATAAAACAATTGTTTGTTAAGAATTGTCTTGGGTATTTTGGGTCTTTTGTGTTCACATATAACCTAAAAGCTTATTTTTCCTGGTTTTGTAAAGAAAGTGGAAGTCTGAAGTAGATTCTTTTGAATCTCTATAGTGTCCACCATATTCAATAACAAGGTAATGTCGTGGGATATTTATTCTGTCGTTATATAACATGGAATGTCTTTCCATTTTTGGCGTTTTCTCCCACCTATTTCTTTCATTAAATGTCTTAAACATTTAACTTTGGAGGCCTTTCATCTCCTTAACTATGTTTATTTGTATGTATTTTATGAATATTATGAATGAAGTTATTTTGTGATTAAATTGCCAGCAAGTTTATTATAATTACATAAAAATTCTACTGGCTTGCATGTTAATTCCATAGTGTACTACATTGTTGAAATATTTATCAGATCTAGAATCTTATCTGGTAGTATCATTGTAGTCTCCTGAACAAAAGACTGTAACCTCTGAGGATAAGGATAATATGAAATCTTCTTTTTCTATGTATTTTTCATTTATTTCTTTCTGCTTTCTATTACTCCATCTATGTCTTGAGTACTATATTGTATAAAGATGATAAGCATTAGAACACTTGATTGCTTATTGGTTTTGTAGATATGCTATCATTTATTCCAAATTTATTGTATTATTCTCTATAGGTTTACTATGTGAAGCCTTTATAATTTTCACATGTTTTCTTTTAGTGGTAGGTTCTTCTTTCAGAACTTTTTTCCATGAAGTAGTGTTGAGCATTATCAAGGCCATTTTTTGTGCTTGTTTATACAAATAATCATTTTATTTTTGTCTTGAATCTATTGTATGTTGTTATATTTATCAATTTGTATAAAATGAAAAAACCTGCATTATTTGGATGAAGCATACTTGATCGTGATGTATGATCTTCATTAGAAATTCTTTAACATGATGTACATGAATTATATTGAGAATTTTTGCAACTAGGTTCATAACGATAATATTTCTATGATCTATTTTTATTTTATCTTTATCCAATTTGAGTATCAGAATAATAATGTGGAAGAGTGTTCAATGTTTTTCCTTCACTTTATATTTTCTCGAAAAATTTGTGGAGTATTACTGTCAGCTCTTTCACATGGGTTTTTGTAAAATTGGTGAGTACATGAATATTAATCTCTTTTGAGGGCAGAGTCATTTATTACTTCTTCAGTTTCATGCTTCTGTGTACATCTTCCTGGAAATTTATATTTATTTAATTTAATTTTGGTTGATCATAAGTATTTAGGAATTAATCTAATTTTTCTAGACTTCTTGGACTTTTTTTTTTAAAAAAAAAGATGTGATTTTTAAAAGTATTCCCTAATCCTGAAGTTTGTTGATTTTTTTGATGGGATGACCTTTCTACACTTTAGGGGGATGTACCAAAATTGTTTTTTGCCAAAACTGACCTTCATGACCATTGATATTTTAGTATTTATCTTATAAAACTTAGATCTTCAACATTTAGTTCATATATATTGACTGTTTTAATACCTTCATAATGATTGTTCCACTGATTAGTAAATAGGGTACTCTCTTTTATCTTCTAATACATTATCTTCTATCTTTCAATACACAATCTCTGGTGTATTTACAAGTTACATGCTCTCTCACAGTTTTTCTTTCAATTTTTTTATTGGTACGCTGAGGACATTTCAATTTAATGTTATTAATCACAGATGTTTATTATTTATCTGGTTGGATTACTGTTTTTTTCTTTATTTTCTTCTCTTGCTATTCCATGAGCCTATTTATTTATTGTCTTTCACAGCAGACATTCCTTCTTAGACCTACTTTATACAGCCATTTCTCTTGTGAATTCTGCTTTTCACTTTGCTCTCAGTGGTGAGATTATTTCCTACAATGCATGTAATATTTCTTTAAGTATCATCTGCAAAAAAATACACTTATCATCATTGATTACTGAGTCTGCCTGTGTTTATCTTGAAAGGTTCTAATTTCTCCATCAATTTCAACAGAGAGCTTGTTTAGGTATAGTTAGCAATGGTTTATTTTCAAGCCTTGAAATATGTTTTTCCACATTTTCTTGAATTTTTGCTTAGCAGAAAACAGCTCTGTTTCCATTTTTAAGTAAGATAGCTGTTTCCCTCAGCTTGCAATGTAATTTGTTTTGTTTTTTGATAGTCTGACCATAAAATATCATACAAAGCTTCTTGTGTAATAATATCTATCAGAGATTCTAAATGCCTTCTTTAGTTACATGTTCATTGTTTTCTCCGAGTTAAGAAATTCACTGCTATAACTTTATTGAACAGATTCTCTATGCCTTTGTTTTTATTCCTGCTTCTTTTGTGAACCCATGTCTCTTGAGAGTGCCACAAAATTCTTGTGTAATGTAGTCATGTTATTGCTTTTACTACATAATGATGCTAGAATGTAGTAATTCCTTAATCATGAACTTCATTTTGACATTTTTCAGCTATGTATTGAACTGCAAACTCCAAAAGTGTAAAGCAAACTAATATTGTTTTTTATTATATCTTGGTTATCTACTAAACTTTATTACAGCAATAGAAACTGAAGAGTTGATTGACAAATTTTACTCTAAACAGAACAGTAACTATGAACTTATATGGATGGAATAGTATTGTTCTACCAGTTGAGTTGTATTGACCATCAGTGTTCCTCCTTCATATGTAAGCTAGTGATAAGGATTTTTACATTTGGTAGAGCAAACATAAATGCTAGGTGTAAACTTATTTGAAAGTAACTTGTGGTAAGGATATAGATGGTTCTTGTTGCAGCACAAGATTCTACATTAGCTGGTTGTAATTGCAAATGTGCAGCCTTGACTTTGTTTAGTATGTGAAGAGTTAGCAGGCTTGCAAGGTGTCAATTATGTTAATCAGGAGACAGAACCCACATTTCCATTTAAATACTATCATATGAGTAAATGTTTGTAGTTATTTAAGTAAAATATGTAAGCTAGACATTATGGTTGTGCATATAGACATTTAATATCCTCAGCTTATAGTTATTTATGAATGCCACAGAGCTATCAAAAATGTTTATTCATATCTCAACCTAAAACTAAATCAAAGTAAATCAAAGGCTTAAACAAAGAAACTTCCATTTGATCACGAACAAATTGATGCTGGTATGTCTTAAACAAAGAAAGCTAATCCTTTGTAATCATTCAGTACTTATGAAATTAATGGGTAAAATAAATTCATTTTCATTCCCTCCTCCATAATAAAATACTTGTTCTTAGACAAAAATAGAACATTTTTACTGATATTTGTTCTTTCCCCATCATTCTTTTTTTTTTTTCTTTTTTTGAGACAGGGTTTCTCCGTAGCTATGGAGCCAGTCCTGGAACTCATTCTGTAGACCAGGCTGGCCTCAAACTCATAGAGATTCACCTGCTTCTGTTTCTCAACTGCTGAGATTCAATGCCCCCACTGCCTGGCAATTCACCATCATTCTATCCAAAGGATATCACACAACACTGTTGCTTCAGAAACAAATTCAAAGTTTGGGAAGTTTTATGAACTTCTATATTATTACTTTTTTTAACTCATGACTGGAATTTACTCTCCCTGCTCTCTCTTCTATCAGACTCAAGGTATCCACCTTTAAATTAAAGTCCTAGATACACTGGAATTGGGTTTTATAAAGCATAAGAGATAAAGAACAATGTATATTCTTTAAATGGTGATCAGCACAAAAGAGTACCACCAAAAAATAGGGGTGAATCTGAACAGTGTGGAAAGGGCTGAATGTGGCTTATGGCCATCCCATTCATGTCCCTCTTCAAACTCTTACTTTTGTCTCTGTGAAAAGCAGAATAGACAATCCCATTTCTTTCTCTTCCTTCTGCTCTTTATTTCTAATCTCTTGTTTTTAATCTACCATGCAGCGCAAATAAGATGACGAAACTTCTCCAGACTCTATCTTGAGCTATTGTTCTACAATGATAGCTTTTGTTTCTAAAATTCATACAGGAAGAGGCAATAAGAGTTTCTCTATGGAGTCTTTCTTATTTCACAAAGATAATTTTTTCTTTAATTTAGACAGAAATTTTCATATTGTTTAATAAATGTATTTTTGGTACAGAAAGTCTTTGTTACTAACTTTTGTTTATTCTTTAATGGTAAAACAGTTTTAGAAATCTAATTTCTGTGAGTGATTGCCAAATTAAAAGGGATAAATTTCAAATGGATTATTTTTAAATCATTCGAAACAAAGTATTGAACAATAACTCAAGCAATATGGCTGATAGTATTTTGTTCAATAGGAATAAAGCGTACACAAAAATGAGTTGGGGGAAAACCTACATGAAACAGGGGATTGGAGTCTTCCTATGCAAAAGCTGAACCTAAAGACATGGCCCAGTGTTTGGACAATGGTCGCATTTACTTTAGTGCAAGTCACTTATGCAAAGGTCCTCAAAATTGAAACCTACGCCACATGGCAGAGAGATGACCAGTTTGAGCAGGCAACAGGCCAGCCCAACAGATGGACAAGTGAGGACCCTGTTAAGGAAGGACTTGCTCCATGCCAAGCAGCTGTGTGGTGCATGTTAAGATCATTATTCCCTGATGAGAAATCCAAAGCTCAGTCTACTTGGGACTGCTGTTATGCCAGTTGGAAACTTGTAAACAGCCAGGGAAGCAACTGATGCTTAGCAGCATCCCAGGTTATCCTGTTCCATTTTTGAGAGATAACTACTTTCTTAGTGATGAGCTACATTATTCTCAACATTTTCCACTAAATCCTTCTAATGCTAACACTAAATGCCAATTGAGATTAAATTAGCCAATTGCATCAATATACTATTATATTTAACATTGATATAAGGAATTAATGCATTCCAATATAAATACTCATTGTAGTTAAAAGCAAACACATCAAAAAACCCAAATAAAAATAATAGATAACCAAATAAAGAAACCTGTTATAGTGTCTTAATAGATCAAGATTATAAAGAAGTTAGGATCACCAAATAAGTCATCACATGTACAGAGCACATTAGGAAATGTTGATTCTGACCACCTATTGGTGGCCATCTCCATAATCTGAAGACATGAAAACTAAACTGGAGGCCAGGTATGTGAGTTTGGAGATATATCACCCCCCCTTTTGTATAGGATTGTATTAATTTCCTCAGCCTTCTGCAATATTGAGGTCAGTGTTAATATATCACACCCATTGCAAATTTTAAATTTTAATGAAATTAAAAAATAGGAAACAATTTACAATGTTTAACTGATAAAGCAAAAGAATTTCTGCATTCTGCATTTTCTTACCAATATTCAGATATAATTAGCACATACCAATTATATGTAAGTAAAGTATACTACATGTTTTGATACACATGTGTATATAATACAGTATTTTAAGTGGTCAAGTAAATATCATATTCAGCATCTCATAGTTCCCATTATGTGTTTATTTGTGACGAGAATATTTCAAATAAATTTAATGAACTTCAACTGTAATTTCCATGTGGTATATTACCTTTCCAGAGTCTACTGATCTTATAACCAAAACTTCACACTAATCAAGCAGCATTTTGCCATTCCACAGCACCACCAAGTCACTATTAAACTGCTTATTCTCAGCTACCAAGAGATTGTCTTGAGTATATTCCAAGTATTATTGAGATCCTGCAGATCCTCCACTGTCTTTCTTGTCTCAGTTAGTCACAAGTCCTCCAGAATCACACATGTTGCCAATTTCCTCTGCCATTTTGACATTATCTTTGCCTACTTATCCATCAAGGGACACATAGTCTATCTCTACTCTTCATATTGTCAGAAGAGTCCACAAAGAATTACCATCTGTATCTTTTGTTGCTGTTTTATTTTGTATTTTTATGATTGGGAGAATTCACCAAAGAAACTATCTAGACGTGGGACATTTTCTTGTTGACAGGTGCTTCATTTTATTCAGTCATCCTGTTAATAATCTATAGAGATTTTCTTTTCCTTCATAGTTTCATGTTGGCTAGCTTATCTATCCATTTCTTACAGAGTATTGCATAATAACTAGAAAAAAAGAAGATACTCCGAAATGGCCCTTTCCATTTTCAAGGCTCCTGTCAGTCAATGGGACAATGAAACAACTTTAAGAATGGAAATCGTAGAATAGCATGGATTCCTTATCTGTGTATTGAGAAGAGGGATTACTAGTTTTTTTCTAGAAGAGGACTTGCTTTTTGTCTGCATGCTCAGAGACAGGGTACCAAGCAGGGTTCACAGGGAGTGACAAGGATGTCTAACCATCTCTTGTCAAAGATCGCGGGCAGTTCTGTTGACCACATGTTCCTGTGGATCTGGATCGACACTCTTGACATTGACAGTTCTCGGGAACTTGTTTGTTTTCCTGGCTGTCAGTGGATAGTCTACCTTGTTAGTGAGATCTCTTTCCTATTAGCTCCCTGGTCAGTAAGTTTATCTTCCCTGCTAGTTTCCTGTTGGTAAATTTCAATAAACCTTAATCATGCATACAGTTTCCTGATGTTTCCCTCTGTCTTTTGGCAGCCTACTCCTGTGCCCTAGAGCAACCAGACTGTAGATGGTGCAGCTGTACAATTTTTGTCATGTAATAGCTCATAGTGCTCTTATATGACCCTCTATAATTATATTTTTTAAAATTTCATCCATTTGCCTGCAAAGGTAAATAGTTCGATTTTTCTTTACAGGTAAAAAATATTTCATTGTATATAACTACCATATTTCCATGATCCATTCATTGCTTAAAGGACATATAGATTGTTTCTATTTCCTATTTATTGTAAATAGAACAGCAATGAACATGGCTATGAAAGTGTCTGTGGGGTATGTCAAGTCCTTTGGACATAGGCTAACGATGGTACAGCTGAGTCATAAGGCAGACACATTTTTAGTTTCTTGAAATTCTCAACACTGAATTCCAAAGTGACTGACCCAGCTAGGAATTCTCCCATGTGTTTTCATCTGTTATGCTGATCTTTGCCATTCTGACAAGGATAAGATGAAATGTAAAAGTTCTTTTGCTTTGCATTTTCCTAATTGTTATGGAAATGAGTATTTTTTAGGTGATTCAAATTCAACTTTTTTTTTTCCTTTTCAGAACTCTGGTCAGATCCTGGGCCCATTTTTTAAAAATAAGAGTAAGGACGTATAAAAAATTCATAAGGAATCATACTATTAACTACATATAGAAGAAACATGTAATTCATGTAAGTCTGTGTATAAATATACATACAGAATTTAAACATAATTTTCCTTATCTTGACTAACAGTGCTCCCTCCAAGGGCCAAGATCATCTAATAAAGCCCCCAAGTCTGATATGTCCAACAGACTTGCAAAATGCTGTAGGCTACTTCTATTACCCATGGTTGCCACCTGAGGTGGAAAGCCACTCCCTATTGTTGACAGCATCATACACCAAAAAAACAGGGCTCAGAGGGTTTTGTGGTAGAACCGACCTGAAAGTCCCCTCCCTGAAGACTAGTTTTCAGAGCTCCATTAAGGCATTATGCAAGCTTCCAGTGGGGCGGGGGAACAGCCATCAATCCTTCTCAACCATGATGCTTATGAACTAGAATAATGCCCAGCATGGCATGATAATCCTAAATGTTCATCAGTACATACACACCTTGGGGGATAACCAACAGGTATATATTTGGACTTAAGACCCACGCAACAGGAAAGAAATCTCATGTCAAGTACTGAAAATATAGTCAGTTACTCAGGGTTAGCAAAGAATTAATCTTGGAAAAGAATCTAAACCACTACTTACTAGCACAATTCCTAACTACATTCTAAATATGTCCTTATACTGATAGATCACTGTTAGTTTTCATGCCTCATCAAAGAAAATTCTCTTTACAACAGAGATTATTAAAGAAAACAATAACCACTCAAATACAGAGTTGTGAATTTACAGTCCCACTGGATACATCTACAAAATAACTCCTATAGCTAAGGCACAACGTACATTGAACAAGAAAGGGTAGAAAGTTTATAAGAGTTGGAGGATAATAGAGTCTTCTATGAGATTCTATTACTTAAAAATTTCAGAAGGTACACCTCTAAGATCTCAACAGCATGACTTCCTGTTGTAAAGAAAAGAAAGAGAAAGTGGAGTCACCAGCCAGGCAGAGAGGAAACAGCATGGGAAGTTAAGAGTAAAGGTAATCAAAGCACACAGAGCAATGTAAATTAACAGATATGGGTTAATTTAAATTGTAAGACCTAGTTAGGAACAAGTCTAAGCTATCATCTGAGCTTGCATAATTAATAGTAAACCTCTGTGTAGTGAGATGGGAGCTGGCAGGCAGAACAGAAAAATCTGCCTACAGGCAATGGACCCCGACAAGACTCAAGGCAGCAACCCAGGATGGGACATTTCCACGGCCATGGATGGCAGGCAAGCCCCCCATGTCAGCTAGTTATTCACTGCCCTTAACTCCTCAATCGGACTCTCTCCCTAGAACTTAAACTCTTCTGCTTCCCACCCTCTCTCATTTCTCCACCACATACCTGCTCACTATATTGGTGCTCAACCACACATTGAGCAAGAGTCCCGGGTCAAAACTGAAGCTGTCCTCCTGACACATGGGCCTCATGATTTTGCATTACTTGTGGTTGATCTTTTCTCACCCAGGGCAAGTGTCCCCTTTACAATTGCTTAAAGTGAAAAGTTTAGTCAAATTCCACATAATTTAAATCTTCCTAAACTTCTGAAGAGTTTGGGGATTGTTGTAAAGAGTTCTAGCTATAAGTGATTTTTTTTTTTAAATTTGTCCTGCTGGGATGAAAGGTGTGTGTTCCCATAACCTGGTCTGTAAGGCTGACCAGTGGGATTGATTTGCTCTCAGGCAGTCTTTATTTATTAAAATATAATGGAAATGTCACTACAGTGTGAGCTGCATTTAACTTAGTCTTTTAAAGATTTTATGTTTAAATGAGACTTCAAAACTTTCAGGCCTTATATATGCTTCTATACTTAAAAACCACAGTGAATGTTACTGTTTTGATTCAATTCAGCAGCTAATAACCCACAGGCGCTTCAAAACGGACAAATTCTAAGTGTTACTACTGAAATTACAACCTGCACCACTTCTGAAAAGAGAGCTGCTTTTTTACTTCATCCATATCTTCACAAAGAAGAAATCTCTCTGTCCATTTCTTCATTAGGTAGTAGAGAATGACTAATTAACCCATATATTTAAATAGTCTTATACCTGAACACTATCATATGTCTTAAACAGCTGACTCTAATCCCATCCATTAATTCCATTACTTCACAGTTATAAAAGAGAATGGAAAATATTATTTCCTAACAGAACAGTTCTGAATATGCACACATATGTGTATATGACTAAATATACTAGATATGTGGTACATGTTGATGAAGTATAAAAAATAAGTGTTAGGTGCTGTACTCATTTTTATGAGAAAATTCACTGCTAGTTTCAGCACTGTTAATTCACTTTCTTATAGAAATATGAACTTGGCAATGTGAATATAAACCAGATGGTATAATTCTTCTTACCAACTAGTGAAAAAACATATTAGAAATTTTGTTTCAAAACTCATACAATTTCTATGTCATTTTGACTTTTATGTCTCCTGATTATTTTAGTCTGCTTTTCCGATGGCTTTGCTTATTCTTGTAAATCAATTTTAGCTCAGTAAATGAATTTGGTTTCCCAGTTATACTCAAGAAATCTATTCTCATAACCTTTGTCTCATCTTAATTCCTTTGGGGTTGGCTTACTTATTCATTGTTCAGGTTGTATCAGGGGATTTTCACCTTTTCCAAAGTATATCAAGATATGCATTTTATGGGATGTTGACAATGGCAATGGGAATAACTGCTATTTTATTGCTCCAGAGCTTGCACAGAGAGGAGATTACATTGTATTTCTCATCGTTATTCAGAGTGCAACCATTGATGCAAATATTTCCCTTTTATTGCACAATGTTCTTTCAGAAATATGAACTGAGTTAATTTCTCCTCTGCTGTTTTATATACATAATCAAACTTCAATTAGCTATGATGATAGTCCCTTCTTCCTTTCTTATCCAGTATCTTTTCTTTCGCTATTTCTCTGTACTTTGTGCTTTCAGAAGGTGAACAAGATAAAGATTAAAATTACTGCTTATCTAATGGAATTCACTAGAGACTCTGATAAAGTTTTGTTGAGCATGGAAATAATTACCTATGTAAAAGGACATTTGAAAGTTATCAAATACACTTCTAGTAACCACTCAAGCATTCTTTATGTCTCCTTTTCATAGATTACTCTATCATCATCAAGGAAAAAATTAAATGCCAGATTTTAGAAATATTGCACTAATATAATATCAGGTATTATTAGAGAACTAATAATGTCCAGATGTATGACCCTAAAGCCTTATATTTCATAGAAAAAGAAATCACTCAAATTTAAATATGATGTATTAGCTTCCTCTAATTCCTTACAACCAATGATTTTATTATATAATAACAGGTAAATGCATTTGTTCAGATGTATAGACATTATATTCACATTTTCTCTCACAAAAAAGTATTATTTGCTATGCAACTTTGAGAAATAATTATAATGTGTATTTTAAAACTCAACAAACATCAAAAATGAGCTACTATGAGAACTCAACTATAGAAGGAATGTGTATATAAACCCCTGCCAAGACTGAAGGAACAACATGGAATAAGGAGTTGAGAAAATATAGGAACCAGAGCATAGGTAAAAGTGCTGTCAATTGCATTCAGGGTGCATGATGTTGTGTAGGCAGAGTTTCCCTGTCCAAGCCTCCTGCCTCCAAATAACCAACACAGCACAGAGACTTAATATATATTGTCAATGTTCGTCCAATAGTTCAGGCTTCTTACTAACTAGCTCTCACAACTTACCCCAAGTCTATTAGCTTCCCCAAGGTTTGTGACTTTTATCTCTATTCCATTTTGTGTGTCAGACTCTTTCTCTGACTGGCTGGCAACTCCT
The DNA here is from genome assembly GCF_037038515.1 of Microtus pennsylvanicus. NCBI lineage: Eukaryota > Metazoa > Chordata > Mammalia > Rodentia > Cricetidae > Microtus > Microtus pennsylvanicus. The sequence continues at coordinate 61,278,249 of NC_134592.1, read as the reverse complement.
TTGACTCTTCCCTTCCTCATCCCATGATTCCCATTTTGGCTTTCCTGACTAAATTTTTCCTGCTCCTCTATTGGCTAATCAGCTTGTTTATTAAACCAATCATAATGATATATATATATTAATATAGTGTGTTTCACTTGAGACAGACAGTAGGAAAAGCTAACTTTTTATTTTGCAAAATTTAAAGTAACATACAAACTTTAGGATATGCAATTTTTAATGCACTGTCCCATTCTTTCATATTTATTAAATACTGATTTAATATTAGAAATGATGTAGTAGAGGCAAGAACTTCAAATTCTGGGTATCCAACCTCAGACAAGTTAGGCTGCACTTTTGAATTTTTTATGCTAATATCCTCTTTATAAGCTAGTGGAACTTTAGGAATGTTGCAAAAGTTAAATATGTATGTGCAGATGTATCTTTCACAATCTCATTGGCTACTGTTTGAATCCTAAGTTTCATTTAATGTTCATTCTGGTAAAGGTTTGGTAATCAGGGAAATGGTATCAAGAATTCCTACCATTTTCAGAAGTGAGGGCTTAATGGAAGGAATTGAGGACTCGAAGGGAAGAGGTCATGGCCTTAAAGGCAATTATTAAACAATAAACCCTTTCTCTGTTTTATTATAGTTATAATAATGAAAACTAGGCTGTTTGGATGCTCACCTTACTAGACCTGGAAGGAGGTGGGAGGTTCTTGGACTTCCCACAGGGCAGGGAACCCAAACTGCTCTTCAGGCTGATGAGGGAGGGGGAGTTGATTGGGAGAGGGGGAAGGAATTGGGAGGCGGTGGCGGGGAGGAGGCAGAAATCTTTAATAAATAAAAAAAATTAGAGCAGAGAAACAAATCACAAAAGAAGAAATGGGTGATGAGTGCAGAGTGACCCTGCAATAAGGATAGCCTCTAAGATTAAAAAAAAAAAAAAAAAGAGCCGGGCGGTGGTGGTGCACGCCTTTAATCCCAGCACTCGGGAGGCAGAGGCAGGAGGATCTCTGTGAGTTTGAGGCCAGCCTGGTCTACAAGAGCTAGTTCCAGGACAGGAACCAAAAGCTAGGGAGAAACCCTGTCTCAAAAAATCAAAAAAAAAAAAAAAAAAGAAAGAAAGATAAAAAAAAAATGGCATCTACCATCTTGTTCTGTAACTAAGTCTTAGGGATTTTATATATGGGAAATCAATTTTAAGATTTTAGGCTATAAATAAAGCTATGTCATTATAAATGCCTGAAACATTTATAATCCTAAAGTAAGAAACAGACTATTCAGAGTCTGTGTAGTGCTCTCATGAATATCAGGAATCTCTCTCTCATACATATGTGTATGTGTGTATGTGGGTTTTTTTGTGTGTACATGAACACACTCTACAATCTTTAGTCCAACATGCCTTCATATGATTATTACCAGCAAAGATCCAGAAATCCTGAGCGTTCATGGGAAGAAAAAGTGTGAAAGCACTGCACATGCTAAGTGTGTGGCTGGACTGAAAGCACCACTAATAAATTTTGGACTTATTCTATAGCCAACTTGAATTAAAACAGAAAACTTTGGTATTTCCAAAGAGTTATCTTTCTAGAAAGCAGTCACAATCACAGCACTAAGGAAGGGTACAATGTGTCTTGCAAAGGGAATACAATGTCTGCCCTCCAAAAAAACTATTTACTTGACTAGAAAGCTATTAAAGAGTTGAAATAGTCAAGTAGGAAACTTCTGCTGATGAGGATTAGTGCAGGGGATGGGTGACAGCTGCCACTCCAATCAGCCAAATCATATCCTACAGTTCATCAGTTCAGACTTCTCTGCAGTGCTGTGATATATTACACATCACCACTATGAAATTAATAGTAAAACTTCATTAACTCTCATTTAATTAACCTTATCTGATAATTAATAAAAATGTTGCTCCTTTCATCTATAATTTAATTACAGAGTAAGATAATAAAGTTCGCTATGATCAGCATCCCATACCAGCAGAGCTCAGCTTATTTAAAATAAGGTCTATTTGAAATTCAGCTACTACTATTTAGAATACCTGAAATAAAATTTGTTTTCTTGTTTGATATTCATAATATTTTCTCCAATTAGCAGTCTATATAGATATTCTCCCACATACACACTCATATTATATGTGTGTGTGTGTTTTATACCTGTTCTTCACATCTATAATGTTAATTTCTGTGCTAGATATTAACTCCTCAAAGCAACAGTACTGAGGAGTCTAATACCAGAGCATGGGTCATGCTAGCAGAGTTCTCATGAATCAATTTATGCAGTAATCTCAGAAATGGCTTAATAATCATGAGAATGGTAAGCACAGAGCCTGGCCCTTGTCCTTCTCTCATATGTACTTACCATGTTCTGACACAGAGCTAAAGTTTACTCTCATGATGCCGGCACAGTATTTTCTCTTGCATTTAGAATTTTGAATCTCTTTTTTGGAAATGTCAAAGCTGTTATGTTCAGTGACAGCAGTTGTAAATAGAATAATATCTCTGATTAAAAATAATAGCAATATTATCCTGCCGTTATTTATTTTATTGTTTATATTGACAATAAAAACAATATTCTTTCACTTCTTGATTGTTATCACCCAGGTATTTTGTAATTAAAATGTTCAAAACTGTTAAAAGAGTTCTATTTTCATCAGTGTGTGATTTACTGTTCTATTGCTATGAAGCAATATCATGGACAAGACAGCTTATAGTGGAAGTATTAAAAGGGGGCAAGTTTACAATTTCATAAGATTAGTCCATAATCATCATGGTGGGAAGCATGGCAGTAGACAAAACTCCATTACTTTTTAGACCAGATCAATGTGTTACATTGATAAATGCAGCATGGTGAATAATATTTGTTTGTCAGAGTAGACATGATAAAATGTATACTTGTTGATTGGTATACACAAAACAAATTTTGTCATAAATTTTCTAAAACCTGAAATACGTTTTTATATTCTTCACTTTTGAAATGTAGTAATACAAAGGTATATTCCCTACTTCGGCTTATCAGCCTCAACACTTATGGTTAGATGTCAGTACTGTTAATTAAGCATTTATATGAAAACTGATGCTGACAGGTATCATCAGTTTGCTTATATCTTGGGGTCTCATTATCTATACCTCAATAACTACAACGCCAATGTCTTTTGGACTTTTTCATTAAATATAACCTCTAGATGAGGAATGAGCTAGATAAAAGGAATGCTCTCATTTTCCCTATTATTTTCATACTCAAATTTATGGAAAATCATCTTTGTCATTAAGAAAAACCTGCCTTCCTTTAGTTTAGTCTCATCAAAGTAAACATTTTAAACTTAGAGTTTTACAAACATTTTACTTTTGATTGTTTGCATCTCCTCCTTGTATTATTCAACTAAGTGAAATGACTCAGCATAAATACAGCCTTTATGAGACTTGAAATGTATTAACTGCTTTTACTCTTAATATTATTTTATTAAAATTCTTTGTTCTATTTGACTACTTTACCATATGACTAACACACATGATGATATATTTATGTAAAAATCTACTATTATTGTCTATTATCCACATTCTACTATATTTTCCCCATTGGCTGTGTGTTCTAGAAGGCTGTCTCAAAATCAGCTATTGTTACTCCAATATCCATTGCCTCAAACTTTAGAATTAGAGCTACTAAAGGCCTTGTTGGTTGTTAAGTTAGGATTTTTACTACTGTAATAAAAGCATGATCTAAGAAACTTGAGGAGGAAATGTCTTCTTTTTCTTAGATGTCTTAGGTTACAGTGCACTGATGGGAAGCCACAGAGGGAACCTGAAGATAGAACCTAAGGCAGAAATCATGGAGGAATGCTGCTTACTGCCTTAACCCCCCTGACTTGCTCATTTTTTTTCTTAAATACGTTAGGTATCATTTTATGAGGCCACAGTTAAAATGATATCCAAATCAAATAAAAATTGAAAAGAGAGACCAGCTACTCATGGACATTTACTATTTCAATTTCTCTGGTCATATATATCAAGCCTATGCTGGGGCCGCAGATTCCAGAAAATCAGAGAGAATGACCTTCCTGTGGACCATTAAAATTCTCTAGCTTCCAGGAAAACCAATGCTCAGTTGTCCCTCCCCTCCTACTCACTATGCTCCAGTCCACAACTCAAGCAAACACCTCCTGCCCATCCACAGGTGATACCAACCAGAAAACAAGGTAGGCCAGCTGCTGGTGGACCTTAATGACTCTTTCATTTTCAAAAAGTAGTCAGTTACTCACCAAACACATGCCATGCCTGCCAGAAAACCAGCCCCCAATTTGAGCAGATAATTGCTGATAAACCAGACCACACTGGCCACCAGACCTCCAACTCTAACTTGGAAGAAAGCCTATAATCAATCAAAGGGTACACAAGTTAGAAAACTAGAGAAGAAACAGAAACCAAGGAAGAAAACACCCATATAACAATGACAAACTCAGAAATTGACACATAATTCTATAATCATCACAAACGCAGATGCCTACAGGCCAGTGTTGTTAAAATACAACCAACAACAAGTAGGAAAATATGGGGTCACCAGAGCCCAGCAACTACAGCAAATGCTAAATATTTCGAGATAGCTTAAATATAAGGATAAGACCCTAAAAAAAACTTTATGAAGATGATGTCTTTAAAGAAGTGAATAAATCCCTTTAAAAATCAAGAAAAAAACCCAAAAGTTGAAGGACATGAATAAGTCCCTTAAACAAAGCCAAGAATAAAAAAAGCAAACTACTAGTTGAAGCAAGTGAGTGAAACTGTTCAGAACCTGAAAATGGAAATAGAAACTGTTGACTGAGGTTTCTGTCCCTCCCGGTCCCACAGTTGTTCAGCCCCCAAGAAACACACAGAGGCCTACATTAATCATAAACTGATTGGTCTATTAGCTCAGGCTTCTTATTAACCCTTTTTTACATCTTATATAAACCCATTATTTTTATCTGTGTTAGCCACATGACTTGGTACCTGTCATCAGCAAGACAGTTTCATTTTGCTTCCTCTTTGTTTGGGTGATGACTGCAGACTGCCTCTTTCCTCTTCCCAGAATTCTTTTGTTCTCATTTCCCCACCTGTACATTTTGCCTGGTTGTTCCACCTATAATTCCTGCCTTGCTATTGGCCAATCAGCGTTTTATTAAAAATAATACAAGTGACAGGATAAAAAGCAACTGTCCAAAGCACTCCCCACTTTTTAAAACAAGAACTCTGAACCTAATATCCTTTGTTTAGATTTTCTCCTGACCATTATCCATAACAACTTATAACCAACATTCTAAACAAAGGTAAACATCCATAATCCATTTTTTTGCAAATATGGGCATAGTTTTCCAGGCTACTTCCTGCTGATCGGAGACACTGATATTCTTATGGGAACTTAAAGAAAATTTTGAATTATGGTCAAGTCTTAAGTTGAATATTCTGTGAGGCTTGATCATCTCAGCCAGAAGTATTGAAAGTGTTGCGGTTCCAGAACTCAGAGAAAACTATAACAGAGGTCCTCTGAAATGTTGGATCATCTGGACCATCTGCTCCTATTGGAGATTCTTCAGGGGGTCTTCCTTGAGCAAAACTAATTTTATTAGACCAGAAATAATCCACAGCTCCTCATTTCTTATGGAAACAAAAACAAAACCATTTCTCCAAAGTAACATACTTTTTCACTTCAATTTTGAAGTCCAGGCATTTTCAAAATATGTTGGATTAATCCATCAGAATTTGTAATCAAATATCTTTCAGCAGTTGTTACTCATTCCTCAGCAGCAAGGCAATTCAAAGACAATTCAATAATATACATTATCCAGAGTCTCTGTGTTCTTTCCATCTGTACGTGGCTTTATTTTAAACTCTATTTCTTTTATTTCTTTTATTTTATTTTTAATTTTGGGGTTTATTTTTTTGAGACAGTGTTTCTCTGTGTATATGTGGCTGTTCTGGAATTTACTCTGTAGACTAGGTTGTCCTTGAACTCACAGAGATCCACCTGCCTCTTCCTCCCAAGTGTTAGGATTAAAGATATGTGCCACCACACCTTGAACTCACAGACATCTGTTTGCCTCTGCCTCCCAAGTTTTGGGATAAAAGGTGTATGTCACCACACGTGGAAATCAAAGAGATCCATCTGCCTCTGCCTTCCAAGTGTTGGGATTAAAGATGTGTGCCACCACACCCAACTACTCTTTTTTATCTTTTTAATTTTAGGACTTTACCCTTTTTCTTTTCTCTCCCAAGCCTACATATATTTTAAATGCACTGTAAACCTTTAGAGGTTTCTTCATCTGAATTTATCTTTATTGTATATCTCTCTTTTTCTAACCACAGGAGTCTTTAATTTGCTAAAACTATATGGCTAGGATTAAAGCCGCAGCTTTGATGGCTGGATCCAGCCCATTACTTAGCTTTGTGAAAGTCCAGCCTCATGGCAGAGGTACTGACCAGAGCCACAACTCTGTGATGTCTCAAGGTCCCTGCTATCACCACTTTTTAGATCTTGCAAGCAATAGTACAAAATAGTATTGCTGTATTGCACATGAAGTTTTTAGTAATGTCTCTGATTAAATCACTGAAGTATATGTTTTGATTTATTAAGACTGCAAAATTCCTTTTCAAAAATCTTTTGTCATTTTACTTCTGAACTCACACCATTTAAAGGAGCTTTATAGATTGTATATTTTAAACTACTGGTGTTGTAAGGAACTGCATCCCCAGCACCCGGCTGCCCGCATGGCTAGCTTATGCCCAGAAATAATTACACGGAAACTGTATTCTTTTAAACACTGCCTGGTCCATTAGTTCCAGCCTCTTATTGGCTAGCTCTTACATATTGATCTAACCATTTCTAATAATCTGTGTAGCCCACAAGGTGGCTTACCAGAAAGATCTTAACCTGCGTCTGTCTGGAGTGGGAAAATCATGGTGACTGCCTGACTCGGCTTTCTTTCTCCCAGGATTCTGTTCTGTCTACTCCGCCTACCTAATTTTCTGTCCTATCAGAGGCCAAGCAGTTTCTTCATTACTTAACCAATGAAACAACAGATAGAAAGATGACCCTGGCCCGTTGTGGCTGCGCCGCCTCCGCTCCCCCTCCTCTCGCCCTGGCCGCTAGCATGCACAGCGCCTGCAGCTCACCCGCAGTATGTGTGGCATTTGAGCTCTCTCCGGCAGCGACGACTGCCTCTCCCTGCAGTGCCTGAGCGCCCTGAAGATTGCGCACAGGGGGCCAGATGCCTTTCGTTTTGAGAATGTCAATGGGTACACCAACTGCTGCTTTGGATTTCACCGGCTGGCCGTGGTTGATCCTCTGTTTGGAATGCAGCCCATACGGGTGAGGAAGTACCCTTATCTGTGGCTCTGTTACAACGTGTAATCTACAACCACAAAGCGCTGCAAGAGCGTTTTGAATTTGAGTATCAGACCAATGTGGATGGTGAGGTTATCCTGCATCTTTACGATAAGGGAGGAATCGAGCAAACCATCTCCATGCTGGACGGGGTGTTTGCCTTCATCCTGCTGGACACTGCCAACAAGAAAGTGTGTCTGGGCAGAGATACCTATGGAGTCAGGCCCTTGTTTAAAGCCATGACTGAAGACGGATTTCTGGCTGTGTGTTCAGAAGCTAAAGGGCTCGTTTCATTGAAGCACTCCACAACTCCGTTCTTAAAAGTGGAGCCCTTTCTTCCTGGACATTACGAAGTTCTGGACTTAAAACCAAACGGCAAAGTTGCATCCGTGGAAATGGTGAAATACCATCATTGTACGGATGAACCACTGCACGCCCTCTATGACAGCGTGGAGAAACTCTTCCCAGGTTTCGAGTTAGAAACGGTGAAGAGCAACCTGAGGATCCTTTTTGACAATGCTATCCGGAAGCGCCTGATGACGGACCGGAGGATCTGCTGCCTTTTATCAGGGGGCCTGCACTCCAGCTTGGTTGCTGCCTCCCTGCTGAAGCAGCTCAAGGAGGCCCAAGTGCAGTATCCTCTCCAGACTTTTGCGATCGGCATGGAAGACAGCCCCGATCTTCTGGCCGCCAGAAAGGTGGCAAATTATATTGGAAGTGAGCATCATGAAGTCCTTTTTAATTCCTAAGAAGGCATTCAGGCCCTGGATGAAGTCATATTTTCCTTGGAAACCTATGACATCACGACAGTTCGAGCATCTCTAGGTATGTATTTAATTTCCAAGTATATCCAGAAGAACACAGCGTGGTGATCTTCTCGGGAGAAGGGTCAGATGAACTTACACAAGGATACATATATTTCCACAAGGCTCCTTCTCCAGAGAAGGCGGAGGAGGAAAGTGAGAGGCTGCTGAAGGAGCTCTACCTGTTTGATGTTCTCCGAGCTGACCATACTACTGCTGCGCACGGTCTTGAGCTGCGAGTCCCGTTTCTGGATCATCGGTTTTCCTCTTATTACTTGTCTCTGCCACCAGAAATGAGAATTCCAAAAAATGGAATAGAAAAACATCTCCTAAGAGAGACGTTTGAGGACTCCAACCTGCTGCCCAAAGAGATCCTCTGGATACCAAAAGAAGTCTGTAATGATGGGATCACCTCAGTCAAGAACTCCTGCTTCAAGATTTTATAGGACTATGTTGAACATCAGGTCGATGACGCAATGATGGCCGCGGCAGCCCAGAGGTTTCCCTTCAATACTCCCCAAACCAAGGAAGGCTACTATTACCGGCAGATCTTTGAGCGCCACTACCCAGGCCGGGCTGATTGGCTGACCCATTACTGGATGCCCAAGTGGATCAATGCCACCGACCCTTCCGCCCGCACCCTCACCCATTACAAGTCAGTTGCCGAAGCTTAGATGTTCTCTAAACGCTAGTGTGAAGTGTTTCTTCTGACTCAGAAGGTAGAGACATTGAGACCCACACAGCAATGATGCGAGCCAGCCACCAACCACTCCGGCTTTTGTGGGCATGGAAAGAAATAAAAATATTACATCTGAAAAAAAAAAAAGAAAAAAAAAGAAAGATGACCCTCCTCCATAATACTAGGGAAAGTAATTTTTAAATTTTATGTCAGTGTAATAGATGGCAGCGTGTAATTAAGTAGCATTCAGTTTTAATGTATTCTATTAGCAATGGTATTTAATATTGGCATTTCTTCAGTGACCATTGTCTCTTTGTTTCTAACCTTTATTTTTTTTCTTCTATTAGGATGCTTTTTTATAATTTGTCCTCCATAATATATTGACTATGTATTTATTCTCTTGGTTAAGTCCTTTTATATGAAATCTCTTCACAAATAAGAAAACAATCTTATTTTATGGAGACAAGATGGGTACTAACATTATGGAACATTAAGACATTCAAATTGCTGCATAAATAAAAAAAGTATGAACTCATGATGTCAAATAAATAAAAAAAAAGTCTAGCAGTAAGGAGTAGTGAAAGGAAATTTCTGGATATGACAATCCAATCCATATACTGAATGGCTAATACAGATGATATTCAGAGATCTAAAAAGATAATTGCTTAAGTAGATAGAAAATAAACATTAAATGTTCTTTACAGTCATCATGGGAAAGATGGGATATAAAGAACAGATTAATATACTGTACAGACACTAAAAGTGAACTTTAGTGAATTTCTTTTCACCTAGATGTAAGAAATATCTGTGGTATCACAACTGTATCCAATACGTAATAAAAGCTAGGCGAGACTCACTATGTACAAACTGGAAGGATGTAAACCTTGCAGCGCTAGCTGAAAGAGAAAGTGGGGCAGTGAATACATCTCTTCCACCAAGGAAAAGATAACTCAAGTGTGGTGAGGGTGGATGTAACTGCCAGGAAAAAAAAGGTAACAGAATCCATTTCAAAAAAGTTCTTGTCAAAAGAAAGAAGAACAAAGTCAAGCTAGTGAGAGCAGGAAAAGGGGAAAGCATTTACAAAACATATCAGAGGAGGCAGAAGCTTCTGCTGACAATTAGAAAGGCTTCACAAAGCTACATCTGTCTGGTGTTTGCAGACAGGCCTGTGGGCATTCACATTTGGCAGTAGGAAATACGGAATGCAGCAGTTTATTGTTCTTGATGACAAGTGTGATGGTAGAAGCAGGTTAAAATATATTAAGGAGAAAGGATAGGGTAGAGTTGGAAAATGGAATTATTTTAAAAGAAATGATTTATTGGGAATGATGAATTCCCTAAGACATATTTGACAACAATGATTTTCGTAAGTACTGGTAGAGAAGTTAGGAATCATTGTGACCAGTGAGAACTATTACATACTTTCCAGTTTGGTGTTTCTTATACTTACATAGTTATGCAAAGTTTTATAATAATATAAATGCTATGGAATTTAAGAGGATAAGGGTCATGCAAAGAAAAGCATAAAATTTTATCAATGGATATTTTTAGAAGGCAGATGGGATTGGAACTGGTCCCAAAAGGGGAGAAGAAAATAGAATATAGTAGAGTCAAGGGGAACTGAATGCACGAAAAATGAAAAGCCAAAAAAAAAAAAAAACAACCCAGAATTTGTTTAGGGAATAATGAAATAATTGAATAATAAAAAGCATATAATTTGTGCACAGTCTTGGCAGAATTTTTCCTTATAATTAATTAGAGCTCAGTAATGGGTGGTGTTAGGTAGTCATCAAGATGCACAAGACAAAATGATATGCAGCAGATTTTTAAAGCACAGCCTTCTACCTCAGTAGGAATCTGGGAAGTGCCAAGACTGAAGTCATGGAAACAAATTGCAGTGCAATCATAGTCTCAGAGATGACAATAGCATGGTCAAAAAAAAAAATAAGATCAAAGTGGAAAGACAAGAGGTCTAAGAAAAATTCAATAGGATGTTTTTGTGATTGGATATACTGGAGCTTAGTGGGTTGGTCAAACAAATTAAGGTATCATTCAAGACTTTGTGTTGTATGATTTAAATAACATTGCTGTTGTTAAGAAAAACAGTGCTGCATTAAATTATAATGAGATTGTCTTAATTCTGATGTGTGTGTGTGTGTGTGTGTGTGTGTGTGTGTGTGTGTGTGTGTGTGTGTGAAATTAAATGCAGGCTAAATGGGTGTGTAAACCATTTAGAAATCAAGCTGGAAAGCACTTTTTCCAAACAGATAGTAGGTTAGCAGCCAATTGCATGGAGTCAGTCTGTCCCAGGGACCCAATCAATAAGCCCATAGTTAAAAGTAGCAAACTCCTATCTGTGACCAGTCTATTTTTATATTTTTTTCTTCCAGTACCTATTAAAATTCCTTGGGTTTGTTGCAGTGAAGAATATTAAAACGTTCTTTGGTTCAGGAATCCTTCTTTGCTCAGGGAATCTGTAAGATACTTTGTCTCATTACTTTTTTCTCACAACTTAAGAATTCAACCCCTGGATTCCTGTTTGGGACAGAACATCACAAGTATGATTTTCAACTCTCTGAGGTTAAAATGAGCAGCTAGTGGAACAATTTATTAGTGTCAGAGAGTTGGTGCTGTCTATCTCTCAGGAGGAAGAAAAGTTGCAGGTGTAATACACAAAAAATCATTGTAATGAGGATGTTTAACCTAATAAGACCTGGTGTCTAATAATGTACTCAATAACACACAAATATTCATTTTGTACAATTATAATTTTGGCAAGATTTTCTGCTTACTTAGGTAGTCTAGACTTAGGAAAGATTGAAGACTGTTGTGTGAGAGCTTCTTACAGAATATTTCAAATGGGATCTGTAGGGTAAAAGAGACAAAGAAACTCACCCTGACCTTGAAACCAAGGCTGCTGAAAAGAAGACTGTAGTCTTGAAACCAGAGTCAATGAAGGAAACTCACCCTGGCACTGAAAACAGGTCAAAAAGGCTAAAAGAGACCAGTGAAAGAAACACAGTTTGGCCCTGAAACCAGAGCCAACTCTGACCCTGAACAACTAACCCAACCAATCCCTGAGAAGAAAATCTTCTCCCTGGAAAACTCCACCCATAAGAAACCCTAAATGAGCCCCTCTGCTTTTCAGTTGTCAGCTGTTATTTCCTACCCTGGCAGAGGCAGCCACTCTACTGAATTTCTCCTTCCCAAATAAATCTATTTTTTAAAAAGAGTTTTGGGCGAACATCTTCTTTCACAGACATGGAGGAGAACATCTACCGAGATGTTCTTTTACGGAGGCTCAGGAGACAAACTAACAACCTGGAGTAGAATATTTGTTGAACCTTTCCCTTAGGGGGATTGAAAAGCTAACAACTTTTCTCTGGAGCCAGATGAGGTTGCTACATTTCTGCAGGAGCCTCTCCTTTAGCAGAGTTAAACATGAGAAACAGCTTGAGCCAGAGCAGAAAAAGAGATGGATAATGTGGCTAGGACTTTCTCGTAGGGGAAGGGAACAATGCTCAGCTGTGGTGGCTAGGACTTTCTCGTAGGGGAAGAAAACAATGCTCAGCTGTGAGAGCTATCTCTTGGAGAGACGCAGGATTGCTACATCATGTGGGAAAGCCATTCCCCACTGTACCGTAATGCGGGAGGTGAAGAAGAGTATCCCATCTTCAGACATAACCTGACTTTCCAAAAAGTCAGGATACTTTTCTTCTCACAGCTGAAGGTATCCAGGATACCTTGCTTCACAGATGTAGGTATAGCCTGACTTCCCGACAAGTCAGGATGCTTTTTCCTCCAGAGTTATAACACTTGCAGGACCTCCAACCTAACCTATTCTTTACTAAAAATAGTCAACAAATAACTTTCATCATCTGTTTAACCTAATTTATTTTTTGTAAGACTGTTTTAGATAGGGTTTCTATTGCTTTGAAGAGAAACTCTTATAAAAGAAAGCATTTAATTTGGGTGGCTTACAGTTTCAGAGGTTTAGTCTATTATCCTCATGGTAAGACAAGGTGGTGTGCAGGAAGACACGGTGCTGGCATTGAGAATCTTTACATCTTGACTCAGAGGCAACAGAAAGTAGTCTCAGACACTGGGAAATATCTTGAGCGTATATGAGACCTCAGAACGCCACCTCCACAGTGACACACTTTCTCAAAAAGACCACACTCATTCCAACAAGACATTCCTCCTAATAGTGCCACTCCTTCTGGGGGCCATTTTTTTTCCAAATCACCACAGACCCATTATCTCCATTATGTATTATATTTCTAAAATTTTCAGTTATGTAGTGATCACAATTTTTACATTTTTTATAGAAGTGTGTATAGCCTATAACATTTAGTTTTATTTGTGAGTTTGATCCAGCCTTGAATCTCCTGTGAAGATAGAGTCACTGAAAACAGAGTCACTGAAAAACTGTCTAGATCAAGGGGGCCTGAGGGTCCATTGTCGGTAGATTATTTTGATGAGAAGAATCCCCGATTGTGAGTAGTATCCTTTCTAAAGCAGTCCTAAATTATATACACGTGGAAGAAGAGAGTTGAGCACCGGCATGAATGCATGCATTAATCCATTTCCTTCTGTTTCCTGACATTGGATGCGGTGTGCCTGACTATCTCAAGCCTGTGCCACCATGAATTCATCTCCAAAGCAGACTATAGCATGGAGGTAAAACATAGATCCTTTCTCTCCTAAATTGCTTTTGGAGGGATATTTTATCACAGCAACGGAAATGAGACTTGGATGAGACACTACAATACATTTCTTACAGGTTAAATTACAAAAATGGTAGGAGATTTAGGTATAAAAACTGAAACTGTGTCCCAGGGAGGAAAGCCCTGGGGGAAACCTGGGCCCTCCTTCTAAGCAGGTGTGTGGGAAAGAGACCGTTGGAGGCAATGGCATCTCTTGAGAAACTGCTGTGTGGTTTATTGTCAGCAGACCTGTTGAGACATGATGGGGGTGGGTCTCTATATCCACCTACACGGTGTAGGGACCAGTGGGAGTCGTGGGTCAGCATGAAAAAAAAACAGAGATGCCCTGCTGGGCGAGTAACCAGTGCCACAGGCAGAGAGTGACAGTCATCCTTTCTATCTTAAGGATGTGGTGCTTGGGGTCTACTTCTCACTTTAGCTTGGATACAAACAGACTTTGCTTTGGGGCCTGCCTCTCCACTGCTGGATGGACCTGGAATCTCATCTACCTCCTAGTGTCCTCCAACGCTGTAGCACTTCAAGATTTCCAAGGGGCTCTAGAACACTAGACCCAGGGTTTTTGTGACCCAGAGTTCTGCTGGGATTCTAACTGGTACTGGGAACCTGACTTTTGATTTTTTTAGCCTTAATTACAGCCCAGCATAATCATGTACAATTTTCTGGAGATGACATCAAGTGTAGAGGCACCCTGTTGGTGCTAATGCTGATCAAATCAGATTTTGAAATAAAAATTTGTCATATTCATGCCTCTAAAAATTGAAACGTTTATAAACTTTATTAATGAACATTACAAATAAATAAAAATATCTCACACCAAAATAAAGCACACCCTATTCTATACAACTCAGTTAACTTCTATGTAATTAGAATCACACTCAGGACAAAAGTCATAGAAATTCACAATAAATTTTATGTTTACATTATTAAATATGTCTTATGAACTCATCCACCACCAAAATAAAAAAAATCCAAGGGAAAATTATAACAACAACAACAAAAACACAACCAGACCTATATCTTACTTAATATATTCTGTCCATCATCTTCATCAAGTTCCTCCTCATCCTTTATACTTAGGCTTTCTTGGTATCTTTTCTTCACATTATACCATGCTCACATGCACAATTTTTCAAATATATATATATATATATATATATATATATATATATATATATAAAATTTATACAATTATGCATATGAAAGAGTGATGTGGGAGTGATTTCTTTCTAATCTTGATGGAGGAAGGTCATTGGTTAAATTAAAAGAATCTGCTTGGCTCTCATTGGTTAGGAGATAGGTGGGAGGAGTAAACAGAACAAAACGCTGGGAGGAAGAGGAAGTGAAGTCAGACTCCGCAGCTCTCCTCTCCTGAGCAGAGGCCTTCAGAGAGACGTCATGCTCCCCGCTCCAGGGAAGATGCATGCTATGAAGCTCCAACCTAGAATCTTCCCGGTAAGACCGGTGCTCACAGATTGTTAGAGATGGGTTGATTGGGATATCAGAATTAGCCAGTAAGGGCTAGAGCTAAGGGCCAAGCAGTGATTAAATGAATACCGTGTCTGTGTAATTATTTCGGGGCATAGGCTAGCCGAGCCAGGCGGCTGGGGTGTTTGGGGACGCAGCCCAGCCGCCGCTCATATTACTACAAGATGACGCCCAGACGTGTGGCCAACTGAATCCACAGAAAGCCTGAAAAAGCTTGGGAAAGAGTAAAGCATGTTTTATTGATAGTAGCGATTTCTTGGGTCTACTCTGCTTGCTAGAGGCAAGCAAGCGCTCTCATCTAAGAGAGGCTTCCTGACTCAGCTTCAGCTGCAAAACCTGCAGCTCATTAAGAGGTCCTGCCACGAAACACTTAAATGGTGTTGACGAAAAGATGAACACATGCTTTTCGGTTTTCAGCCATAGCAGGAAAAAAGCTGCCGTTTAAAAATGCCGGCTTTCTGGGCCATCCTGCCAGGGCAAACTCTGACTGTTTGAGGCAGGAGGGCCGGCTACCGAGAGAGGACTTGAGTGTTGTCTGTTGTAGCTCGCTTGCTGGCAGGGACCTTGAAATGCCATGAGGCTGGAAAGCTAAGGATCCAGCTGTCAAAGCCACGCCTTTAGTCCTACTGATATTGCTTGGTAAATTAAAGACTCATGTGGTCAGAAAAACAGAGAGAGATACAGTAAAGAGAGCGTCAAAGACAAAGAAAAATTTTAAATGATTTACTGTGTGTTAAAAATATACGCAAGCTAAAAGTTAAAGTTCTTAAAGCAAAAAACAAAAAAAGGAAGAGAGTTGTTGTGTGTCTTAGTACACACCTTTAATCCCAACACTTGGGAGGCAGAGGGAGATAGACCTCTGTGACTTCAAGGTGTGGTAGCACACGCCTTTAATCCCAGTGCCTAGAAGGCAGAGACGAACAGATCTCTGTGAGTTCAAGGTGTAGTAGCAAACACCTTTAATCCCAATGCCTGGGAGGCAGAGACAGGCGGATCTCTGAGAGTTCAAAGACAGCCTGGTCTACAGGGTTATTCCAGGTCAAAGATATGCACTCAAAAAGCAAAAAATTAACCTAGGAATGTCACAGCTTAGATTCTTAAGCACCTAGTGATTTAAAGGCACAAATCAAAAGTGCTCCTGGATAGTAAAAAATTACAGATTCACAATAGGACAGATTCAGACCACTAAATGAGTCACACTGTCGGATGAATGTACGTAGGCTTGGGAGAGAGAAGAAAAGGAATATAGAGAATAAAGTTAATGGTTTAAAAAGAAAAAAGTAAAAGTAAAGTCTTTAAAGAGACAGAGTACAGATAGTTATAGATATAAATAAAAATAAGCCGCGTAAAGATGGAAAATTCACAGAAGGTCTGGATTATGTACATTGTGTTTTCTTTAAAATTTTTGACTGTGAAGGAGCTAAGTACAGAGAGACATTTCATTACATGGGCTGCCAAGCTAAACCAGAATGGATATAAGGGTATTACAATTTCAGAATTTGGGTCTAAGGATATGATGCTTTGGAGAGAGTCTTCTTTTGTTTTCACAGAGGATGAGACTCTATGGATTTCTTCTATTCCGATTTGGTATGATGGACCACGTCCTCCTGAAGGTTTGCTGTGAACATCTTCAGAAAATTGCTTCGCTCAACTGCCAACTGAGATGAACCTGGCACACAGGTTATACCATGAAAGACCTAATTAACGATGCCCCCATTCAGCAGGAAGCAGTTTGGAGAGAAAAAACTGCGCCCATGTTCCCAAATATGGTTTATAAGTTCTTTTACATTTAAAGGGGGAAATGATATAGGTATGAATAATTTGCATTAGTATAGATTTTGCTTTATTGATAGAGATTTACGGTCAATTTTGTTATATGTATAAATGTTTCTGATGTAACTTTTACTTGATAACTGTTTCGTTATATGTAATTTTGCTATGTTAAAGTTAAAGCCTTTTTTTTGTTTAAACCGAAAAAGGGGAAATGATGGAGGAAGGTCATTGGTTAAATTAAAAGAATCTGCTTGGCTCTCATTGGTTAGGAGATAGGTGGGAGGAGTAAACAGAACAAAACGCTGGGAGGAAGAGGAAGTGAAGTCAGACTCCGCAGCTCTCCTCTCCTGAGCAGACGCCTTCAGAGAGACGTCATGCTCCCCGCTCCAGGGAAGATGCATGCTATGAAGCTCCAACCTAGAATCTTCCCGGTAAGACCGGTGCTCACAGATTGTTAGAGATGGGTTGATTGGGATATCAGAATTAGCCAGTAAGGGCTAGAGCTAAGGGCCAAGCAGTGATTAAATGAATACCGTGTCTGTGTAATTATTTCGGGGCATAGGCTAGCCGAGCCAGGCGGCTGGGGTTTTGGGGACCCAGCCCCGCCGCCCATATTACTACATAATCTGTTGCTTTCATTGGTTAATTAATAAAGAAACTGCCTAGGCCCATTTGATAGGCCAACCCTTAGGTGGGTGGAGTAAACAGAACAAAGTGCTGGGAGAAAGAAGCTGAGTCAGGCATTCGCCATGATTCTCCCACTCCAGACAGATGCAGGTTAAGATCTTCCCTGGTAAGCCACCTTGTGGACTACACAGATTATTAGAAATGGGTTAGATCAATATGTAAGAGCTAGCCAATAAGAGGCTGAAACTAACGGGCCAGGCAGTGTTTAAATGAATACAGTCAGTTTCCATGTAATTATTTTGGGTAAAGCTAGCCGGGTGGCGGGACACAGCCCGCCGCCGTTCCTATTTCAACAAAAGAGAAAACTGCAAATTCTTTTTCTTGTAGAGATTAAGTGAGTTCATTTTAATATTATACATTTTAATTTCATCCATTTTTGTGAAAATTTTAACCCCATTTTTTAAAGGGAAAAAATATTCATGCTAATATCATTGATATTAACACCATTGTCTACTTTACAACTTTTAAAACTGTTATAAGACATTGTATATATGTATTTATATACACATAAGTTTAGAAGTAATATCATGTCTTTTAAGTAATATTCCTAAATGCAAAATCATTTGTTATCAATGATTCAAACCTTGCTAAGGCTTTAGATTTCCTCTAAATTTAAAATATTGAATAATTATAGATAATATATTGAAAGACAGAATATCTACCTCTTATAAGGATTTTCCTCAAGACTTTTTAAAATTCTTTTCAGAAATCTATTCTTTCAAAATCATACCTTTCACAATGAAAATCAAATTGTAATCATCTGTGCCATCTCTCTGAAATTGTTAAGCAAGTACCTGAGAAAAAGTTTGATTTTAGAGAGTGAAAAAAAGTGGTATTTGACATAACCTAAATCCATTTAGAGATTATCTGAGTCATCATCAAAAGTGTCAGACATTTGTAAAAAAAAACAAAAATATATTGAGTCCGAATTAAGTTATTGGAGAATACAATTCATACCTTCCTTTTGCATGGTAAAAATTTGTGGACAATGCATTGAAATTCTGGCAATAGATAAGTTATGTTCTCTGTCTCTCATCAGCATCCTGTAGTGGTACAGCATAAATTCAGGCCTGTTATGAACAGTTCTTATGGGACTAAACTCAGCTCACAGGTTTTGAATATTTAAACCAGACACTTCATATCACAGAACCTCCTTACTTTGTTTCAAGAAGCTTATATTTTGAAGAAAACACAATTCTATACGAGGCAAGGGTGAGTTGAGCAAATTAAATATTAATTGTAATATTTAATAAAAATAATAAATAATATCCTTCTATTAACTTATCATATATATCTTATAAAATCATATAACCAAGCAAAATAGGCACTTTAGAAATATTTGAAATATTTTATCTATAAATACTTGGACTATTCTACTTATATTTTGTAAACATTTCATATGTTAATTCCTTAAAAACCTAAACTTCTTTTCACAAAACATAGTTGGGTTTTTTTTCCAGTATATAATTGTAGTGAATCTAAAAATCCAAGAGGTACCAATAAAGATAGATCATGTACAAACAGAATATTATATTGAAGTTTTATACATCATATCCATAAAATATTATGAGGTAAGTAAACACTAAGTAGACTTTATCTTTATGGGTATATAATAAAAGTATTTTGAAGTAGCATTGCTTTGAAAATCTTGGTCAATTTTTAAATTCTAATTAAATGCATGTTCATATATTATCTAGCATCTAATTTATAACCTGTAAAATGCATTATAGGTATAAAACTTTTAGACAAATTTTATAGCAAAAATGGTGATTCTTCTCACAATGGAAATCAAATTGGCTTTCCTTGATGGTGCGTGTCTCCTCCCTTGATTTACAGTATCTCTGCATGATGGTATTTCATTAGTTTACACAAATCTCTGGACTGACATCCTGGTTCTTATTCAGAAGGAACTGCCTTGCAGCCATGCACTCTAATTAATCAAGGTCATTTGAATACATTTTGCATGAAGCACCTAAAGCTCGGAGTGCCAGTCTGCGTATTTATCAAATTACTAATCAATATGCTGCACCACAGTCGCCACCAGGCTCTCAGCTATCCGACGATGCCATGTGAATTAGAACCATTCAAGCTGTCATCTGCATAAACAAAATTAGTGCATGTCGTTACATTTCATGGGACAGAGCAATGAGATATGGTTTAAACAGAAAGAATCACCATTAGTATTTTACTTAAGTTTAAAATGAAGCATTTTAAACTTCCACAAACCTTGTATTAAGCTGGCTTCGATTTCACTTTCTTTCTCCAACATATTACCTGCACTCTATTGGTAAAGTAATTTATTCCATCCTCTGTGGAGAGCCGGGATCTTATTTGCCAGCATATTTATCTTCCCTGCCACTGCACTGTCATTCATCTGCAATCTCCACGGAGGACCAGACCTGTGCAGAATTGCAATTAGGATTGATTCAACTAAATCCAGACCACAAAGCTGATGCTGACAGGGTGACCCCAAGAGAATTTAAGATGTGAGGCTAGAAAATACACAAAGAGGAAAAGAAAGTATTTAAATCCACAACTCATTATGGGTTTTTGTTCCTTGTTATAATTAGATCAGAATGAGCAGTTTTGTTCATTTTCAGAGTGATTGTAAAAAAGTTAAACAGCTTTTGAGCAAATTCAGGGGGAAAAAAAGCAACAAATATCTGCAAGCAAATCTCTATGTTGAGATCGAAACAGCAGTTTGTGAAGAACACAAACCCAATTTCTGCGGTTGTGCACCTTAGGGTTTCTCCTCCGTGTAGGGAAAGAAACACAATAAAGTTCCATGGATGAGATGCTTGGCTTCCATATCCTTGTGGGGAAGATCTCACCAGTTCCAGCATAATCACCACGGAAGCCTCACCTGCATGTCACTTAAACGCTCTGATAGAATTTCCTAAATAATTCTCCATTCAGTGCGATAGTTCTGTGATTTCAAAAGGCAGTCGCTGAAAGCACAGGAAATAACCTAAGAGTATTTCTTCTGACCTGTCATATATGACATGTCATATCAATCCTGAGCTTCTACACTTTACATTAGGAGTCGCCCATTATTGATGACCTGTCTTCATTCCACTTATACAGCAGGGGAAGGAGAGTTTGCCATTGGGGAATGAGTCAAACTTCCTCCATAATGTAAGAAATGAAATTGGAAATGGAAAATAACAGTGGCTAAGTAATCTTCCCTAAGGAGATGTCTTTAGTGTTTTTTTTTTTTTTTTTTTTGTTTTTTTTTTTGCTTTTTCCTCCTGGGAAGAGGAACTTTGCTTTCCCAAAGGGAAAATGCTATATGTGCAAAAACAATCTGATTTATTATAATATTGGAAATAACACCACAAAAAGCAAAATATTCAATAAAGAAAAATCAAATTGGGCAAAGGACAGGATTATGTAGATTGGTGAATAGAATTGGGCATGAAGTGTCAAAACTCTCTTCATGTTTTCCAGCTTAACAAAGTCATTTCATGTAAAATGGTTGAAAAAGATCCCCCTACAGTGCAGTGAAAGTCTGTCAAAAATTTCGTAATGAACATTAAGATTTTAAGATTTTTTTGAATGTATACTGCAATTAATTTTGTGAGGCAAAGAATGATGAGACCTATTTTCCTTTATAAAGACTCCATTTTCACTATAGTAAAAGAAACTCTAATAGACAATTAATCTGAGTTTTTTTCTATTCTAGGTCAAGAAATGGCAGAGCATACAATTTGCATTCAACTTCAGAATAATACACATAAAGTAAGTATACTTATGTTCTTATTCAAATTACTTTACTGTGCCTTTGCTAAAATTTTATTTTTTATAGTATCAAAGGAATTTTCTGCAATACATATGACATATATTACAAGAATGTTATGCATACATACATATATACATACCTTCATACCTTTAAAGGATATTTAACTATATTGCCTTTTGGAAGCATTGTACTCATTAATCAAAAAGCATAATAATGTTTGTCATAATGACACATCCATATTTTCTTACCATCAGCAGAAAATTTGTCTATTAAATATGTGGAATTTATATTCATGTAGCTGAACCCTTTGTAAGTGAATCAGCAAGAAGAGAAACATGAGATATTAAGTATTCTAAAAACTCATGAATGTAGTGAAAGATGATATGATTTTGACTAGGTAAAACAGGAGATAATTTTCTTTCACTTTACTACTACTAACTGCTCTTATCCAAGATTCAGAGTTCCCTAGAAATAAAATTAAGAAGTAGTTATGACACTTAGGCAGTTATGATGTTGATTCTCTGTTTTACAGTATGGAATCTGTTCTGTAAATACCAGGACTGTCACGGATTAGGTTAACCAAATATTGATTTAGAGCACAGAATAGAGCCTTTTTAAATTGAGACTATGAGTCTGAGGTATAGCATCTCGATAGCTTAAGACTTTCCTAGAATGTATAAAGACTTGGTTTGATCCTAACTTGGCCCCAATAAGTGAGAATTTACACACACACACACACACACACACACGTGTGTGTGTATACATACATATATATGTGCATGCATATGTCCTGGGAAATGATTGCATCCTCGTAGTTACCTTTATGTTTAGGTTGAGTAAGCTGATTGTACCTACAATTCTTGATGAAGATATTGTGCCACAGAAGAAATTAGTTCAAACATGGCACTTGTTTGGATCATCTATTACATGGAAAAACATACTCTTGTCTTGATTACTTTTCTATTACTGCAATAAAACACTATGATTAAAGAATCACTATGTATAGAAGGGTTTATTTGGTCTTTGGATTCAGAAGAATAACAATTGATCATATCAGAAATGTATGGCCAAGTTCAGTCTTGACTACATCCCAGTTTGGTGAGGGGTATTGTGCAAGATTTACCCCTCATCACTTAGAAGCTCTTGGTAATTGATGCTTTCCTGTATGAAGATGTAGTTTTCTTTAAGGATGTGGTCCCTGTTGGGTTGACCAAGCTCCAATACAGTCTGCCCATCCAAGCTTACATGTGAAGGACCACTTGGAAACAACAAATTTTAAAAACTAAAGGAAGACACAAAGTTGGATTAATAGTGGAGCAGGGATGAAACTGAGAGAAGTTGGGAGAGGGAAAGTAAAGATGACCAAAATATATTGTGCAAAATTCTCATGTAACTATAAAATTTCAAACAAAATAGGTATTTCTGGTATGAAATAGGCATTGGTGAATATAATTTACTTCATGTTTCTGTACCTCTGTTAGTCTTCTTCTCTCTGAATCTGTGTTACTGTCTCTTTTACTCTCTCTTTCTCTGTCTTTTTCTCTGTGTATGTGTGCATATGTATTTGTGTGTGTGTGTGTGTGTGACAAGAGAAATTCAAAGAGAGATATGATTTGAAAAATGGGTCTAAAAAGTCTCATTTATCAAGAAATAGTACGAAGAGAAAGAAAAGCTAATGAGAGATATGTTCAGTACAATGTGTGTTGAATCTTTGAAGCTTCAATGAATGTTCATACTCAGAAGAAAATTATGTCCCTGGAACTGAAGGAAGTTGAGAACAGCAGGACACATTGATCCAAAGCTGTCTTCTCCTTACAGGGGACCCAAAGAGAAGAGATCATAAGTTCAGTTGCAGAACAAATGAAAAGTGCTCAGAAGTAGTGGTTAGTATTGAGTTTCTAAAGATTCAGAAGTCCAGCTTCCTAAATAAAATGCTCAACTTTATGCAGTTGTTAGGAAATTACCAATGGCCTTGGGAGAGTGTGGTATGGGATAAAGAAGGTTAAATACATGAAGCATTTTAAAAGAGGAAACAGCATGGACATCAAAATTATAGTGCAAATTATCAATGGTGTATTATGACAGAAAGAAAAACAACCTAATGGATGACCCCAAAAGAAACTTGTAACTCATCCTACTCACTCAAGAGCAGAGAATTTCACTAACAGTTGCACATTATGAGTATACTTGGATTTATATTCAAAATAGTATTGAACTTAAAAAATAAACTAAAACTGAGAACATTTCTGAGAAGTCCATCAAGTCAAGGCTTTTTGAGAGTAAAGTGTCAAAGTAGGAGTCAAAGCAGAATTCACAGTCAGTGGCTTGATCAAAAACATACTGCAGCAGGAAACTCTGATTTGGAAATGAGCTGATAGGTCCATCCATATTGTACATTCCAGTGAAAAGACTTTGGTTCAGAGAAGAGAACTGCTTTCCCTGACCCAAGGGACCACTGAACAATTGCTATGATGAACAACCAAAAATTCCTTAGAATGTAGTACCAGTGGGAAGGGAAAAAAATACAAGGGACATCCACAGAAAAGGATGTTGGGATTCATAAGGTGTTTCAAAGAAAAATTAAGTTTATTGGAGAATAGCCCAAAGCAGAGTGCAGACTTAATGGGGAAATTATAAATACATGCTTATTTGTATAGAACAGTTATTATTCGGGGAAAGCACGTAAGGAAATCAATGAAGGAGAAGTGGATAATTAAATGTCTACAGTTTAAAAAACTGAACTAAAACTAGATGAGTAAAAGAGAGGCACAAGTAGAAAGTGACAGATCAATAAGATCAATAAAAACAAAGGAGCTGAGAAATGACCATCACAACTCAGAAGATAACAAGAATAACAGACCAGAAGCAGGAGTGCGAGACAGGTTAAATGCAAAGACCAGCAAGCTGCAGAAAGGAAGCAACTGACAGAAACTATTGTCAGGAGTTTGCCTGCATAGTGTCAGTCTTTAAAACCTGAAGGAGTTACATGAAATTGGAATTCTTATTTTCTTAAGCACTGATGGAAATCAAAGAGAGGATGCAAATGAATGTTCTGATATTGCTAGAGGCAACCTAAGGTCTCTTCACTGGCATTAAAGGTGCCAGTGTCCACCCCTCACCAATGTGCTCCTTCTAGACAAACTGGGTTCCTTCTGTGAATGTCTCTATCTCACAGCTGCTGCTCTCGGTTCTAAAAGACATGTCATCTCAGAGTATATTGCTGCCCATATTTCCAAAATTATCAGAAAATGCAACCATTTTTCAGCTCAATCTATTTTGATAAAATGTATTTTAATATATTTATAAATACCATTTAAAATACTTAAACAATTTTATATACACCCACTCTTTTTGGTATGTTAGTTGTGTTCCAGTTTCAACAATCAAAAAAAAGAAGAAGAAGAACACCTTTAAGCCAAGAGTCTTGGCTTGTTAGCATATTTAAGTTAATTTTACATACCCATCAATGGGTTTTAACAAGAAAATTAAATAGCATATCTGTCATTGTAGTTTGTTCTACTCTTCTCCCTCATCCATGATTCTCCGCAAATCCTGCTTTTGTGCATCTTGCTTCTCCCTTGTTCCCTTCCACCTCTTAACCTCTCATACACCTTCTCTTCCATTTAATGTCACATGTATTGCCTCCTTCATTTTCCTCACCTTCCGGAGATCTCTTCCTCTCTTCTCACATTCTGATTTCTAGTTTTGTGACTGAAAGAAATATAATAAAAGATGGAAGTGAGGGAAAGGAAGAAAGGAAATGTCTTTCTGTATCTAGCTTGAGCCACTTAACATAATGTTTTCTGATTCGCATTCTTAAAAATACTGGACGAAAACAACTGAAAGAAAGACGTTATATGTTGGCTCACAGTTTGAAGGCCCAAACCATCATGGATGAAGGCACAAAAGTAAGTGTGGTTGTAGCTGTGGTGAAAAGAGTGTGAAGCAGCTATCCATAGTATGACTATATGAAACTGAAAGATGTCAACACAGGTATCTTAATTCTTCATTTTCATTTTTCTTCAGTCTGGGGAGCTAGCCAACACACATCTTAAAAAATTTTCTGGAAACAAATCCCTCACTGCATGTCCAGAATGAGTCTCTTCACTATTTCTAAATCTAATCAAGTAGAAAATAAAAAAAAAAATGAATAAGCGTGCAGTTCCCTTCATTATTCTAAAAATGCCTAAAGTTTCTTTTGTTTTTTTTGTTTGTTTGTTTTATTTTGTTTGATTTTTAAGTTTAAATAAAGTCCTGATGGAGGAAGGTCATTGGTTAAATTATTTATTTAGAAACTGCTTGGCCCTCATAGTTTAGAACATAGGTGGGTGGAGTAAAAACAGAACAGAATGCTGGGAGGAAGAGGAAGTGAGCTCAGATGCGATAGCACTGCTCTCTGGAGCAGACACGATGAAGCTCCAACCCAGGATGGACTTAGGCTAGAATCTTCCTGTTAAGCGCACCTTGGGGTGCTACTACACACATTATTAGAAATGGGCTAGTCCAGGTGCGAGAGTTAGCCGAGAAGAGGCTAGATATAATGGGCCAAGCAGTGTTTAAAAAAATACAGTTTGTGTGTTGTTGTTTCTGGTGTAAAGCTAGCCATGTGGGAGCCGGGCGGGATGAAAAGCAGGCCCGCAGCTCCCACAACAAAGCCCCATGTTCTTTTCATGCATTTGTATGTGAATGGGCACCTGGGCTAGTCCTGTGTCCTGAATAGTGAAGCAATAAATAAGGACCCTCCCCGCCCCCCCCCAAAAAAAACAAATCAGGTCGCTGTATTCTAAAGTCCTGTTGTAAGTAAATCCTTAAAAACAATGAATCCCGTTTCTTAGCTATTTCATATGCTATAGCCATTTCACACAAATACAAAGAAACAAAAAAACTATAGAGTTCTTCACACAAAAATTCATTTTGAAAACTGTCAGGTTATCTAGATTGGATCAAATATTGTGATACAATCTTGTCAATATTCTACTCTATCTTTGGCTACAACATGTCAATTTTTTTGATTACTGAATCTGTATGGAACATCTCCGACTACTTAATAGTTTGCAAAAGTAAAAGAGAGACAGGAGGAAAAATATATCAAGATCGCCAACTTCAGTCTAAACCTGCTATGGCTTCTGTAATCCCACTGGGAAGAAGAGGCCTGTGTGCCCAGAGCTGCTTCGGAGTTCTGCTCTGTTGACACAAGCAGTGCCAGCGCTGGTGCCAACAGGACATTTCCATGAAAGTTGCATGGGACATCAGCATTCACATGGCAGCATTCCATTTCTGGGCTGGAGCATTCACAGTCTTTTCATGTGCAACCTCTTTATCCCCTAACTGCTGTTGCTGCCAGATCCATCTGAACTTTATTTGTTTTTAAAATTATGTGTGTGTGCCTATTGTGTGTGTTTATCTGTGTATGTATGCGTTTTGTGTGTGTCTGAGCATACATATGTGCATGTGTGATAGTGGGCAGGGGTTGATAGTGGATGTTTTATTTACTCTCTGCCTTGGGTTTTTTTTTTTTTTGAGACAGGATTTCTCACTGAACTTGGAGCTCACCAATTCAGCTAAGCTTATGAAGTCAATCAAATAGATTATGCACTTCCAACATCCACTGGTGAGAGAAACATGGGGCAAGTATCCCCATTTTGAAAGCGAGGGAGGGGAGGGAAAAGACAACAGGAAAACCAAGTTAAAATACATCAGAGCCAACTTTAAAATTTGAATCTCAAAAATATTGTTAACTACCTATCCTGTCTATCTGGAATACAGAGATAGGATGCCCTGACCACAACAGCACCTCTCAAGAATTCCACCAATTCTCTAAAACTTTTTAACCCAACGTCTCATGTGACCAGGCAAATGCTTTTCTTCTCTGGTTTAGGCTACATTCCTAGAACTATCATTGCCTGAAATCAGGAACATGACAGTAAATCTTCAAAATAGACCCCTGGGTTATTGGTGTTTTTGTCTGTATGTGTATGTGTGTGCCACATTTTGCTTTCAATGATTTGCCTTAGCCATGCCTTATTACAAGCCACCCATTCTAAGCTTTGTTTGAGTTTTTATTTTAAAAAGTGAAGCTGAAACAGCATATGACTACAAATGCATCTTTGGTTTTCTTATCAAAGCCAATTTTTTGTGTATATGATAAAAAAATCTACATGTCCAAAAATGAAACAGTCACCACAAACTAAAATTAAGAAAGCTTATCCACTGCAGGTTGTGAGAATTTTCCAGATTTCCTGCTGATTTAGCAAACAAGCCTCAACAAATATATGCATTTCTTAAATCGAGTGTTAACATGACACAAATGTAAATGTTCTGATTAATGAGAGAAATTTAAATAAATGCATTATCAATTGTATGATCTTTTTCTTTCAAATTTTTCAGACATCATATTTAATGGCCATTTGAAATTCTTTCACAGCCATGTATCACTCTTTTGCAAACATTGTCACTGAAATTCATCATGATAAAAATGTACTTAATAGATATATAAGGTTGTTTTAATATTTAAAAATTAAAATAAACAACCAAATAAAAATCTCTTTTTGACTAGAAGCATGTACATTTACCATCATAGTAATGAGTGAGAACAGATGGCATAATTACCATACATATAAGGAATAAGGCAAAGATATTAGCGATTCTAAACACAGGAAATTCCAAACTTTAAACAATAAACACAAGAATAGAGATGCAAAAGGAAGTAGCAAAACTCTCCTTCTTGAAGTTTACATGGTTGTCCGTGTAGGAAATCCCAAAAACTGTGTAACGGAAACCGCTCAGAATGAATGAATGAGGTCAGTGCGGTCACAGTAATAGTGTGCAAAATCAATTGCATTAAGTTAACTCTATTATTTAGAATTATTTCAAAAGATGCGAGTTCTTAAAAATTTACATTAGTTATATTTCTCCAGAGAAATAGAATTTATATGAGATAATCAGGTAGATAAATGAGTGATGATAGAAAGACAGATGGGAAATAATAGATAAATATAGATAATTAAATGGATAGGCAGAATGAAAGACAGATAGACAAACAGATGGACAAACAGATTATAAGTAGGTAGGTAGATAGATAGATAGATAGATAGACAGACAGACGGATAGATTTAAACACTTAAACTCAAGTGGTACAGTTCACTAAGAGTCTACAGGCCCAGAACCAAAGACACAGATGTAATTCCAGCTTCAAACCCACAGCCTTGAAGACAGTAAGAGAATGGTTGCCTAAGTCCCAAGTCTGCAGCTTATACATCAGGAGCATCATTGCGGGCTTGCAGAGGTAGACGGTTCCAATGAAGGAAAGAGAGCCTATTTTCCTCCTTACCTTCTTGTTCTGTTCAGTGATTTTCTACAGCAACAGATTCAAATTTCAATTTCTTCTGAAAATGCCACTCAGATGCAACCACAGAATTACGTTTTATGGCCACTTGGCATACTTTAAACCATTCAAGTTGACACATAGCATGATAAATAGAGGACCACACAATGCTGATTAGAGCCACTGGATTATAGGTTTTAATCTATATGCATATGAAATGTGTTCTTACTTGGAAAAATGCTACAAATAACAAGTGTAAAAAAGAGAAACAGAATGATAAACCTAAATTTATAGGTGATATTGGTGAAAGGATCATTTGGTTTTATGTCTTCATTTAACAGTCTATGAAAAAGACCTGTATGTGAACACTTGGAGTCTAAAATATATCAAGTATCTCAGAACTCAACAGAAAACAAAATATTATCAAAAAATACTAAACTACTAAAAAAGAAATTATTGTATTTGGTAGAAAAAAATCAATTGGTCATTCAATTAAATTACCATTTATTTCTAAATTTTTATAAGATATTTTTTGTCTTGATTTTTAAAACAGTTAAAATGGGGTAATTAGACTTCAGAAAAATTCTATTTATGTACCATTTATTATGCAGTCATGGTATTAGGTGAGAACCTTGTTTGCTTTGTTTCAGATGGCCTTCAACACTCACAGGAGCGACAATTTCAGCAGATATCACTCTATTGGGCCCAAACTTACTTTGTATTTTACAGTGGTTTTAAAGTTTTTCACCTGGAGAAAATTGTTCCTAAAGTCAGAGACCATGAGCTGGCACATCAAGCGACATGTTCTGACAGGTGAAAGTGCTGAGCATGGTGGTAAGTGTATAAATGAGTTGGAGCCTAGCCGAAGGCTGTGCAATCAATCTCACTTTGAAATGGATGGCTATTCTTGATGATAGTTTTGTTTGTGTGCTACCCAATTGAATCTGTAAGTATAAGTACAGCTTAGAAATAGGCACTGAATTTCTCTTATCTTAGACAATCAAACACCTTGGTGATAAACTGTTTCTTAAGAACTAAATTTATTTAATCTAGCAACATCAAACTTACGTCGTAGGGAACACAAAAGTATAAAAACTCCTAGTTTTCCTTCAGTTAGTTTTGAATTATGCATAAGCAGAGCATTTATGGTGTGGCATGAGTCATCTCTAAAATCATATCTCTCACCTCAGTAAAATCCATAATCTTTCCAGCTAGCATTACTATAAATAAATACCAAGTAATCTACAATTTTAATTATCCTTTGCTCTTTTCTCATTACTCTAGTGAGAAGTAGAAAATCTATGCTCGTG
The DNA here is from genome assembly GCF_037038515.1 of Microtus pennsylvanicus. Lineage (NCBI taxonomy): Eukaryota > Metazoa > Chordata > Mammalia > Rodentia > Cricetidae > Microtus > Microtus pennsylvanicus. The sequence goes on along the minus strand of NC_134592.1, from coordinate 61,248,377 downwards.
ATGACTGCGGTAGTCTATATATCTAGATGTGAAACAGGTGGAAAAGTAATGGAATGAGTCATTTAACTTATTGTAGAAAAAGTCCTTAGAATTAAAAAAATTCTAGGCCACCCTTTGAATATCAACAACATAGATAGGCATAAATAGTGAGTTCTACTCTTTTCTAACTAGCAGAGCCAATCATTTGAATAGAAGATATGCTAACTATCTGATACAATAGAACTAAAATAGTAAGAAATAAAGCTACAATATGAAGCCTTAATATTTCACAGGAAGTGTTTATTTTACCTTACTTTGGCTAATTGGATCATTTCCACATGATTGAGATACAGGGTGAATTATTTACAGATAATTACATGGTGTGCTGTTGCTAAAACATTAAGATACAGTTGTGCCACAGGAAATATTGCTGCAGACACATCACGAATGCATCACTGAAGGGGTTGTGAAGAGAAGTTGATTCAAAGACTCTGCTTAAGCAGAGGCACAAGTATCGAAATTCCTTTATTTTACAAAGTTTTATAAATATTTCTAAATTTTTCTTTTCTTGAACTCAAGTTCATTTTTTTTAAATTTGACTGGTCTGTAAACATGAAAAATCTATTTTATTGTTATTCATAACTAGCCTTTTACCTTCTTTGAGTGTGATCATGACCATTGTTGATATAGGTAATCTTAAAAATCTTTAGCACTGGACCACTCCCTCATAATAAAGAGCTTGAGAAATGAAAACTAGAACTAGAAGTATGTAATACTATTCAGAGGATTGTGACTGCATTTATATTTCTGTCATGTGGCACCATGAACTTCCTAGGTCATTAACTGATAAGTATCTTAACTTCATGCAATTGCTACATAGCAGAGAACATTTTATATCATTGCCCTATCCTCTAAGAGGAGAGTCAATCCAAATGAGCCTTTCAAATAACCTAAAGAGTAAAATACGCAACTCCCCCCCCAAGGAAATCTGCTTGACAGACTTTAGAAATAGTGTAAAACCTGCCTGAAATGTAAATTGGCATCATGTTCTCTCTGCAATGGCGCACTTCTGTGCTGTGATAGACTCCACTCACTCACTTTCCCTTTGTTAATTGTCCATCCTTACCTTACTGAGATGCCTCACTTTACTAAAATAAATTCAACCTATCTTCTATACCACATTTTGAGGCTCTAGGCTATGTTTTTTCCGGGGGAGACTGAGGTTGCAGGGAGTGAGAGGGGAAAGAGTGATACTGAGAGGTACACTTGCTGTGCTACAATTGGGGTGAGCCAACGTCTCAATAAATTATGCCATCATTAATATCTAAACAAGTACTTCAGATCCTGCTAATGAACATTTCAAAAGGTGTTTGCACCTGGCATAATGATTAATATTTAGGTTCTGTATTTTCAGACAGTATGGATATTAGTTAAGTCAATTTTTGTCCCACTGTTTTAAATACAATTTTTGAAAAGGCCTAATTTTTTGCAAATTAGAAAACACCAACTTCTCAAACATCAATTTACAATTTTTTTTTGATTTTTCGAGACAGGGTTTCTCCGTAGCTTTTTGGTTCCTGTCCTGGAACTAGCTCTTGTAGACCAGGCTGGCCTTGAACTCACAGAGATCCACCTGCCTCTGCCTCCCGAGTGCTGGGATTAAGGTCTGATTGTTGAGTGCAGCAGAAAGTTGTTAGGAGTCCTTTGAATACTTATTTTTTTTGAAACAGTAGTATTTGTTTTTATGCTGTTCTATCTTGTCTCGGGTTCTTGGTTCTCTGTGAATCATAGGGAGTGGGTTCCATCTTGTGGACTGGACCTTGAGTCAAGTAAGATGTTGGTTAGTTACTCCCACATACTTGTGTCATTATTGTTCTACCATAGATTGAAGGTAAAACATCATTGTGGATAGGAGGGTTTGTAGCTGGATTGATTGTTTAGTTTACATTACTCCTTTGGTAGTGCGCATTTTAGCTTACTTATCTAAAATGCTAGCCTGTAAGAATGAAGGCTAGTCTCTGCAGGCATTAACTTGCCTTTTCCTTATTCAATGAGGAATGTGTAGCTGTTGTGTTTAGTAATGGGGACTTGCAGATTGTAGAGAATATCCTACATTCTCAATCTGTGGAAGACAACCTATATTCTCAGCAACAGCCTGTATAATTTGAGGGAGTCTCCATGAGACCCCTTCAGTCAACAATTCAATTAGATGCAACCCACTACCAATAATGCAAGCTTCACTTGGTGAAAAAGAATGGGCAATTGGGATTCTTTCTTCCCCAGTATTTGGAAATTTTATTCAGATCATCTTTAGATATGTGTATATTTTAAAAAACTTCTACTGCAGTAGATTTCCATACTTCCCCTCATATGGCCCTTAATTTCAGCTCTCTCTCCACATAGTCCTCCTTTGACTCCGTTTCTGCTCTGCTTTTCCATCTAACCCTCCAGTTCTTTCTCTACATCTCCGTGATGCACAAATCCACAATGATGTATTATATTATATCCACTATATGATCTATTTTCCCTTTCTAGGGAGCTTAATCTGCCCCTTCTCCCAATCCCTTACTCTATACCTAGCCTCTGTGGTTCTACAGATTGTAGTTTGGAAAAATTAACTGCTAACACATATAAATGAATACATACCATATTTGTACTTTGCGATTTGGGTTGTCTCACTGAGGATGATTTTTTTTCCTAGTTCCTTTCAGTTATCTGTAAATTTTATAATTTCTGTTTTTTTTAATCACCAAGCAACATTTCTTTGTGTAATTGTACCATATTTTTTCTATCCATTTTACTATTGAGGGACATCTTGTTTGTTTTCAATTTATGGCTGTTATAAGTAGAACAGCAATGAACATAGTTAAGCAAGTGTCTCTATATTAGATAGGATGAAGCAATTTTTATGTGAATATGCTGAAGAGTAATATAGCTGGATCTTAAGGTGGATTGATTTCTACCTTCCTGAGGAATTACCACCCTGATTTTCATTTTGGCTATACAAGTTTTCACTCACACCAGCAGAGAATGAGTGTCTCCTTATTCTACTTGTATTCTTAATGACATTTTCGAACTACGTTTAAATTTTCTAAAGTAAATATTGCCAATATTATTTCTTGAAACTTAACATTGCTCACTTCTAAGGAATCTAATATTCAGAGTGCTCAATAAAAAGATCAGAATTCATGAGTTTTCTCAAAATACCACTTTCCTATCTTCCACTACAGTCTCACTTTAGAACTTCCAAAGGGAAGGAGAAGTAATTGGCCTTTAGCTTTAAGGAAGGTGTGCATAGTTATGTAAATCTCTCCATCTTCAACTTGACATTCATCTCTCCTATCACTCTCTAACTTTTTTTCTAGATAGCTTGAGTAAGTGTAAGCCTTTTAAATTAATATATATATATATATATATATATATATATATATATATATATATATGTGTGTGTGTGTTTGTCTCCCAATTATACATTTAATTAATTTCAGAAACTATCCACAAGGTGCCATAATTTAATAAAAATCATTTGTCAATCAAGTTGAGATAAACTTATTTATACATTTTATTAAACACATTCTAAATGAAGAGATAAATAAAAATGCTACGTGTACAGGGTAAGAATTAACAACTCAGAAAACATTTTCTACACATGCACTAGATAACTGAGAAAATGAAATCTATGTGGCATAAGCAGAACCACTTTCCTATCTTCAAATCTAAAAGAGAAAGGTCGGAGAAAGTAACTGCTTCTTAGCTTCATGAAAGGTGTACGCAATGGCCACAAGCCTGAATAAGTGAAGGGAGAAAGGTACATTTGTCTAAGTTTTCATATTTTTGGCATATTCATATATAGGCTAGAGTTATATTACACCAGAATAGGAAGTACCTTATGAAACTTCACTTACAGCCATCTATCTTTCATTCCTCTATAAGCTTTGAATCTTGGATACTGATGAGCCTGTCGCTCTCACGACTGGCATTGTATCAGAGAACACAGTGTCAGAAGAGCACTAAAGAAATAAGAATTACTTCTTTAAAAAATGGGCTTGATTAGAAGACATTAATATAAGTTCATGTATTGTTTAATAGCTCTGCAGATAGACAGGTAAAGAAACAAATATGATTATGTTTGAACATTCTGATTAAATATGCATATATTATGTGCATCATTACTCTGAATTAGGCAAGAAATGTTAGTCAATATCAGAAAGTATCACTAATGTACACCCCTTGGTGTCTTCATACCACTCTTAAGTAAAAAGTTATCAGAGTGTCTTTGAAATTTTATCTATTCTAGGACAGAAATAGTTAAAATACAAAATAAGCCTAAAGCACTCAGTAGTACCAAAAAGCCATGTGTTCTAACAAAACAATAAGATATGCCAAAAAGAACACAGGAGTCAACTGAAAGTTCCAACTGCAAAATTGAAATTGCTTCAGTAACAACATAATAATAGTAATGATTCCCAACATGACCTAAGTATGGATGAGCTACTGATGATATAAACTAAATGAGGAGAAATATGAATAAATAATAGACAAGGAAAAGAAATATTTCCTATAAATATGTCTCAAAGTATGTTCATGTGTTTTCTCAACAAGAACGGGAGTCAAATTCTGCTCTGACTTGGATTTGGAATGAATCTAGTGACTAACTTCCAGGATAACAACAGGAAAATATACAAAGGGAAATGTAGCACTTTGTACTATTGGGGACACCTGGAAGCTGCTTGGTAGCTAGGATATCAAGACTAAATAATCACATATGCCTATTAGGAACCCCAGAGTGACCATGTTTCAAAGTCATTTCTCCTCTTCGGTATTCTTTGCAAAAACCTGTAACCACTTTCTGATGTGGAATTCCCTTCTGTATGCTGTGAATACCATTGGTTAATAAAGAAACTGTTTTAGGCCTGTGATAGAGTAGAGTAGAGTAGTGCTTGGCAGGGAAAACTAAACTGAATGCTGGAAGAAAGGAGGCAGAGTCAGAGAGAAGCCATGGAGTCATGACCAGGGACAGACAAACTGAAACATTGCTGGTAGGCCACAACCTTGTGGTGATTCACAGATTAATGGAGATTAGTTAAATTAACATGTAAGAGTTAGTCAATAAGAAGCTAGAGCTAATGGGCCGAGCAGTGATTTAAATAATATAGTTTCTGTGTGATTATTTCGGGAGTCTGGATGGCCAGGAAATGAACAAGCGGCTTCCTACAACAACCTTCCAAAGTTGAGAGAGTATTTGATAAGCACAAACTCAGGGACAGCCTTGTCAGAACTCCAGAACTCCTTGAACTTGTGAAAGGCTAGGTGTTAACTGACAACTCGTCAGGATCTGGAATTACCAAGGAGTTAAGATTCTAGGCATATCTGAGAGTAACTACCTGATTAGATTATTTGATGTGGAATGAACCACCCTAGAAGTAGGCAATACCACTCTGGTCCTGGGGTGCATGCCAAACAGAAAGCCAGCTGATCGGGGATATTCACTGTTGGAATAACTCTTCCCTGACTGAAAATGCAGCGTGACCGATCATCTGATTCACGCTCCAGTCATGAACTGAGAGCCAAAACCAATTCTTTTCTCCTGTCAGTTGTTTTTGTTACAGCTACAGCAAAAGTAACTTACACACAAGGGAAAGCTCAAAAACCTGTCACAGACCACAGGACGGGAAAAGACATGACAATAAATATCAACATAATATCTTTAATAATATCCTGAAGCAAATAATAATAATAAAACATGAGCTGAATATAGTTTTCAGTTAATAGCAAGAAACTAGCATTTCTTAGTTTTAAGAATCATGCCTCTGATGAACAGTGATAGCACATGCCTTTAATACCAGCACTATGGAGGGAGAGGCAGGTAGCTCTCTGGGAGTTTGAGGCCATCTTTCCTTACTGAGTGAGCTCTACAATAGCCAGGGCTGTTCCATGGAGAAACCCTGTGATATGGGATTCCCTTCTGTATGCTATGAATAATATTGGTTAATAAAGTAACTGCCTTGGCCTGTTGATAGGGTAAAGCATAGCTAGGCAGAGAAAACTAAAACAAAGGCTTGGAGAAAGGAGGCAGAGTTAGAGAGAAGTCATGGAGCCCCGCTGGAGACAGATGCCGAATTTTTACCTGGTAAGCCACAGCCACGTGGCAATACACAGAATAATAAAAATTAGTTAAATTAATACGTAAGAGTTAACCAATAAGAAGCTAGAGCTAATGGATCAAGCAGGGTTTTAAGTAATACAGTTTCTGTGTGATTATTTTGGGGCTAAGCAGCCGGAAACTAACAAGCGGGCTCCTTTGTAACAACCCTGTCTCCAAAAAAAAAAAATTAAGAAAAAGAGAAATATGTCTCCAAATATGGAATAATCATTTTAATTAATTTCATATTTTTAAATCTAACTGTTATTTACAGTTATGTTGAAAAATTATTATATATAATAATAAAATAACACCATTTAACATGTATAAAACAATTAGACCCAACTATAATTGTTATTAGCAAATGTGTATTGAAAATCCAGGTGGCTGTTACCCTGAAGCTAGGGTCTAAGTTTCCTTCTGAAATCCTCAGCAATATTTTTCCTGTGATGCTGTGAAAGGCATGCTGATTTCATGTGAGTTATCTTATGCTCTCTATTTTCTTGATTCACAAGCTGATGTGACCTGATGAAATGTGACATGCTTGTCACTTCTGGTTAAAGGTGAGCATCAGTGGCCAAATATCCATGTAACTAGAATGTTTTCCCATTACTGCTTTCTGACAGGTATTAGTCTAACAACACCGCACTCTACAGAAACAAAAGGCATCAGCATTAAAAAACCAGATGATGCCCCAATGAAACCAGTTACAACATAAAATTTAAAGGAAAGGAATACCCTGAACTCAGGAGGTTGTATGTCCATGCTTTCTCTTTTAAATATTGCATAATGATTACTTCTAAAGCAAATGACCAGAATACATAAGTGCTTTGAGATGCGGAAAAGATATCAGGTGCAGAAAAACCAGATGCTCACATTCCTTTTATGTGGAACATGTGTGCGGCAAAAGGAGAGAGAAATGGCATAACTGATGTATGAAATATAACCAAGGATTTTATTATTAGAATGCTTTCTGATTTTTCTCAGAGGTATTATACTCTGAGCCTTGCTCTTAGTGAGGCAGAACCTTTCTGCTCCTAATGCCACATGAATTCCACCTTCTACTGCTAGCAAAATTAGAGCACAAAGATACCCCACTTCCTTTCTGTCAGTCTCAGATAAAATATAAAAAAGCATTTGTCTAAATGGCTATTTATTGAAAAGCCAATGTAGTCAATAAATAGTCCAATGAAATGCTATTTAATTTATATATGGTTAACAAAATATAACTTGCGGTTGAAAGCATGCATTTTAGCAAATAAGAGCAAGACTGGAAATAATTTTAAGGAAGCAGAATATTCTAGATTTACCTCTGTCACAGATAAAAAGGATTAATTAATGAAGTCTGCACTCAGTAGATAAAGACTCCAGTGGTACTGCTAATTTTCTTGAGAGAGAAAGATAGCCCAGGTCACATTTACATTTTAGCTTGAAATAGATTCCACTTCTTTTCTTAATACCAGGAGAAAAAGGAAAGAAGAAGAATATTAAAGTTAAAATTATACTATAACTATTGCATCAATTGCATCCCTAAAAATTTTTATATAAATTTGAGCATATCTGAAGCCATAAGTCTCATAAGAAGTCATTTAGAATATTTTCATCTAATAATCTGAATTTGTTATATGATTTATGATACACTAAACTATCAAAATAGCACAGTGCTTTATTAATGAAATTAGTTTTATAAATATGATGATGGAATGTGATCTCTCATATTGTTTATTTATTACTCATTTTTATATGATCAGAAATAATACATATTTTTATTGTGTTTTCTAATACCCTGTCAAACAATCTTCCTTTATTGTAATTGGTAGAGAGAATGAAACTAGTGTACAGAAAACTTTATTAAATGAGAACTGAGTTTCAATATTGTGACTCATAGCAAAATGGCATTTCTAACAAGAGACTGAGGATCAAAGCTAAATAAAATGTGAGCTGGAACACACTGAGAGTAAACTTGGGCACACTCTTAAACAGAACCTGGAAGGTGTGTGTGTAACCAGCGTGCTCATTATCACCTTGTCATTACTTCATTATTTAAATAAGAATTAAGTCTGTTGTTTGGATAAAGACAAAATCTATAAAAAAAAACTGTGTGAATAAGAGATAAAAAAATGTGCCAAACTTTTCAAGCCTACTAACCATCAAAAAATCTTGATGATGACTATGAGGTAGGGGTTGTGCATATTAAAACTAAAATAGTTGTATTTATGTATACACAAAATATATCATCTTGTAAAGATACAATAGAAAGTAGATTTACAGAGACTATGATTATTAAAATGCAATGTCCAATAATAATCTACACTATTAGATTTGATACTCTGGTTGAGGGGTATTATTCTACACAGTGATGCCCACATTTCTAGTGCTTAGAATCAAATAAAATTTAAAGTAACCTACTATTTCAATGTGATAAAAGTATATTTTAAGGGAATCTTCCTCATAAATGATTCAAATTTCTGCATAATAAAATACAGACCCTAAAACTACCTGCCTCCTTCTCTCCACGAATCTTCTCAGGAGTATGAAAATTGTTTGTGAGGCCTGGAGAGATGGCTTGGTGGCTTAGAGCACTGGCTGGTCTTCCAGAGAAACAGGGTTGGGTTACTAGCATTCACATGATTATCCACAATCTTCTATCATTCCAGTTACAGAGGGCAGAATCCTCTCTCCTGACCTCCACAGGTATCAGGCATGGAAGTGATTCACAAACATACAGGCAGTCAAAACACCATACTCATAAAATATAACTAAAAAAATGGTTGTTGAGTGTACATTGCATACATAGTTATAGGGGGATATGGCTGAGAGAATAATAATAGTAAAAGGAAAACAAGCAGAAATAGATGCAACTGGATTATAAATCTATAGAGTAAAACCATAGTGTAGGTTCATGACACCAGAGGAACCTCACATTGAAATGCTAGAAGCATGTTAGGAATACTTTAAAACCAAAAGACTTGTTATGGCTCAAGAGCATAAACCATGACACATGCAAATTTTAAACATCTTGATGATGGGAGAGCCAACACTGAATGTCAGAAGCTAGTGTCATTAGTGACCTGATATGCAGCATCGGAAGAAGGGAGATCTTTGTAGTAGTCTCGCTATAACTGAGGGATGGAGCTCAACTGAAATGGAATTAATTTTGTTAACAAACTGAACTGGTGGAAGAATTTCAGAGGTAAAACGTGGCAAACAGTACTGGAAAATACTATGCACATCTTTTTTGTTCAGAATAGAAAACAACATACAAATTGTGTAGAACTAATAACGGCAAAGCAAAGACTGTCAATGGATGCTATGATTGCATGAAAGCATATAGTGTGTACTCCACAGGGTTTGAAAAATCATTTAAAATAGCGCTGATATTGGTAAGTTTATTAGAGGGTTCAGAATGAAGCCTGGTAATGCTGAGCAGAATAAATTGGATGTGCAGGAGATTAAACATTGGATGGACAATTAGGAGAACAGTCTAATTCTCAGACAGTCACTTTACTAAGGACAGTTGTCTGGCAGAAATAGATGCACTTTGCCAAATGACCGGTTCACTCAGGCCAATCCAACAATCCAGCAAAGGAACAAAGCACCGAACGGCTTTACTGCCTGCGCAGAACAAATGGTTTTTTAAGTATTTGTAAAATTTGCAGAAATTTTGATTCTGCACAAAGAGGCTTTACACATTTTTTTAACAAAGTTTTAGTTTGCTGGATCATTTTGTCATTCTGTTGAATCTAGTCACTGTATAGGGACAGTGAACTAAATTACTGTCTTTCCCTTTCATATTTAAAGATGATTGCTCTAAACAATAAGATAAATCTATCCACTCCCCCAAATTATAGACATGTTCTACAAATTTGAATAGCTATTTAGTTTTCCTGACACTTAAAACCATAATCTTTCAAAGTATATGCAACTGTTTGCTTTTTCAGTTTTCCAAATTTCTTACCCATGGGAACTATAGTCTCAATTTAACACATGTATTTCAAAAATTAATAGGAAATTAAAACTCACAAAAATAGAGAGGCTAATTATACTAAAGGGGAAAGCTATTTATATTTCATGTTAGATATGGATCATCTGGGTTAAAATTTTTAAGCATGGTAAAAGCTGATTTAAAAGGAAGTGAATCACACACACACACACACACACAGACACACACACAGACACACACACAAACTTAAAAAGAAATTGCACCAGATCAATGGAGTGAAACTGATGGATGTGAAACAAACATCATTGACAACTGCTCTGTATTTGAGATATAATTAAGACATAATATTTATGGAATATGCATTTATTGCTGAAATGCATAAACGCAAAAGAAGAAGACTTCATCACAAATTGTCTAAATAAAGTAGCAAAACAAAGCAAAATCAAAAGAAAGAGAAAAGTATGCCACAATACATAGTCTTATTTCCAAAGACTTATTTACCATATCCTTGGCCTTACAGAACCTTCTTAGTTTCAGGAGGTCCTGTTTATTAACTGTTGCTCTCAGTGTCTGTATTACTGGTTTTATATTTAGGAAGTGGTCTCCTATGATGATGTGTTCAATGCTACTTCCCGCTTTCTCTTCTAAGAGTGTAACTTGGTTATGTTGAGTTCTTTGACGTGTTCTTGAGTTTTCTGCAGGGTGATAGATAAGAATCTATTTGCATTCTTCTACATGCTGGCATCCAGTTATGCAAGCACCGTTGTTGAAAATGATTTCTCTTTTTTGTTATATAATTTTGGCTTCTTTGTCAAAAATCGAGTTTTCATAGGTGTGTGGATTAACGTCAGGCTCTTCAATTCAATTCCATTGATCCATGTGTCTGCCTTTATGCCAATACCAAACTGTTTTCATTACTATAACTCTGTAGCAGAGCTAGAAGTCAGGGACAGTGAGACCTCCTGAAGTTTCTTTATTGTGTAGGACTGTTTTATCTATCTTGGGTTTTATTCTTTTCTCATATGAAGCTGAGTACTGTCCTTTCTAGGTCTGTGAAGAATTAATTTGTAATTTTGATGGGGATTGCATTGAATCAGTAGATTGCTTTTAGTAAGATTGTCATTTTTATTATGTTAATCCTATCTATCAAAGAGCATGGGAGATCTTTCAATTTTCTGGTAACTTCTTCAATTTCTTTCTTCAAAGATGTAGTGTTCTTGTCATACAAGTTTTTCACTTATTTGGTTAGAGTTATCCCAAGATATTTTATATTATATGTGGATATTGTGAATTGTGATATTTCTTTTATTTTTTTGAACTTGTTTATAATTTCTATATAGGAGGACTATTAATATTTTTAGTTAATCTTATATCCCACCACATTACTGAAGGTGTTTATCAGCTGTATGAGTTTTCTGGTAGAATTTTGTGGGTCCTTATGTATACTTTCATATCATCTGCAAATAATGACTTCTTTCTTTCCAATTTGTATGGACTTGATCTCCTTTTGTTGTCTTATAGTTCTAGCTAGAACTTCAAGTAGTGTATTGAATAGATATGGAGAGAGTGGACAGTCTTGTCTTGCAGCCTTATAGAATTGGATAAAATTTTCACCAACCCCGTATCTAAGAGAGAACTGATCTCCAAAATTTATAAAGAACTCTAGAAATCAAATATCAAATAATCCAATTGAAAAGAGGGTACAGATATAAACAGATTTCTCAACAAAAGAATATCAAAAGGCTGAAAGACATTTAAGGAATTGTTCAACTGTGTTAGTCTTCAGAGAAATGCAATTCAAAACTACTCCGAGATTGTATCTTATGTCTATCAGAATGGATAAAATGAAAAACACTGATGACAGCTGACAGCTTATGTTGGAGAGGATGTGGAGTAGGTGGAGTCCTTTTCCACTACTAGTGGATGTGAAAACTTGTATAGAAACTTTGGGAATCAATACAGGGGTTTCTCAGAAAACTGGAAATCAACCTAACTCAAGAGCCAGTACTCTTTGGCATATACCCAAATGATACTCAATCATACCAAGAGGACACTTGCTCAACTATATCCATAGCAGCAGTATTCATAATAACAAGAACCTAGATGTCCCTCAACTGAAGAATGGGTAAAGAGAATGTGGTACATTGACACAATGGAGTATTACTCAGTAGTTAAAAAAAATGACATCATGAAATGTGCAGGCAAATGGATGGAGCTAGAAACCTGAGTGAAGTAATCCAGACCCAGAAGACAAACACAGTATGTACTCACTTATAAGTGGATATTAGATGTAAAGAAAAGATAGCCAGGATACAACCCACAGCCCCAGAAAAGCTGGGTAACAAGGAGGACCCTAAGAGAGACGACTAAGGATTTCCTTAGGAAGAGAAAATAAATGAAATCTTGTAGTAATAGGAGTGTCGGGGCTGCGTCCCCAGCACCCCGGCCACCTGGCTAGCTTATGCCCCAAAATAACAACACACAAATTGTATTCATTTAAATACTGCTTGGCTCATTATATCTAGCCTCTTCTCGACTAACTCTCGCACCTGGACTAGCCCATTTCCAATCATGTGTGTAGCACCCCAAGGTGCACTTACTGGGAAGATTCTAGCCTACGTCCATCCTGGGTCAGAGCTGAATCGCGTGTGCCTCAGAGAGCAGAGCTCTCATCCGCCTGGGAGAGGGGAGCATGGCATCTCTCTGAGGCGTCTATCTCACTTCCTCTTCCTCCCAGAATTCTGTTCTGTTTACTCCTCACACCTATGTTTTAACCTATCAGGGCCAAGCAGTTTCTTTATTGCTTAACCAATGAAATCAACAGATTGATATATGACACTCCCACACCAAGATCTCCTGGGTCAACTGGGCATGGATGGGAAGAGGGGAGGTAATGGGGGGTTCAGAACATGAGGGAGCAGGATAGTCAAGTTCGGGGAGGGATGGAGAGGGAGAACAATGAAAGCGACATGTTGATAGAAGCCATAAAGGGATTAGGGAGAAATCTGGCGCTAGGGAAATTCCCAGGATTTCACAAGGGTCACTTCAACTAAGACTCCTAGTAATAATGGAGAGAGTGCCTGAACCAGCCTTCTCCTGTAATTAGATTGGTGATTACCCTAATTGTTATCATAGAACCTTCATCCAGTAACTGACAGAAGCAAATGCAGAGAACCACAGCCAAGCACTGGTCTGAGCTCCTGGAGTACATTCAAAGAGAGAAAAGAGGATTTATATGAGCAAAGGGGGGGGCAGGATCATGATAGGGAAACCCACAGAGACAGTTGACCTAAGCTAGTAGGAGCCCATGGACTCTGTACTGACAGGTGGAGAGCCTGCATAGGACTGAAATATGCCCAGTAAATGTGGGAGCTAGTTGTGTGGCTTGGTCTATTTGTGGGTCCCCCGGCAGTGGGGCAAAGATTTATTGCTGGTGCTAGAACTGGCCTTTTGGATGTAATTTCCCTGTAATGATGTGCCTTTCTCAGACTTGATACAGGAGGGAGGGAATTGGTGCTGCCTAAGCTCAATACGCCAGGCTTGGTTGACTCCCTATGAGAGGCCTTACTCTTTTTGAGAAGTGGATGGGGGTTTGGGGAGTTGGGGATGCAGGAAGAAGGGAGGGAGGGAGAACTGTGGTTGGCATGTGAAATGAATTAAAGAAAGAAAAAAACCAACATTCAAAGTTTGCTGTCTAAGCAGTGCATGTAACAAAAAAAAATGAACTTGTAACTAGGCAAAAATAAATTTTGAGTGATTTTTGGATTAAAAAATTTATGTCAGATTGTATACATTTTTATTTTAACAGCATTTTAAAATGTTTCAGCGAAAATACAATTGTTTCATGAATTATTTCTGAAGCAGTTACAATGGGTAAAAGTTGCAAGATATTCTATCACACTATGAACACCAAGTTTGATTTTGCACTAATTAAATAAAATCAACCTTGGTTCAGAGGGCAGAGCCCACAACACATTGACAGACGTCATAGAAAGGCAGAGTGAGCCTCGAAGATAGATAGAGAGATACACAGGAAGTAGAAGGGTGCAGCATTGAGTATAAAGGTCCTTTGGGGTTTGGTAGTACAGAAGGATACTATCTTTTGGAGAAGCTGGTGATGACAGGAGTTTAGCTAGGTGCTCCTCAACCTCTCTAAGTTAGCAAGTTTTCACCCCTGCCTCTAATGACTGAACCTTATTGACAAATCAAACAATAGAGATTTAGTTAAAAATTACATTTGGTGGCAACAGCAGGAAGTGGATCTGGCAGGACATAAAAAGCTCCTGCCTTACAAGCCAGTTACTGGCTGAAATAGCTGTAGATTCAAATGTAGCTGCTGTACTGTCAGAAAAAATTCTATCATTTTTGGCAGTGCAAGGCATTGGACTACCACCCAGCTGCTACCGCAACCATTGCCACCACTCACAGGGACGCCAAATGTGGTTTTATGCTCATCAGAAGGAGCCCGAGCTTGATTACAGCACTGTTGCTGTAGATAAACTGAGGAAATGGCAGATTTGATGAGTCACCTGGGAAACCCTTAAGGTGAGAATTTAGTAATATTAAAAAGAAAAGTCTTTCTGATGTTAAGAATGGGAAATACCACAATATAGGGAATTAGGACTCTGTATACTGGTACTGTGGATGGTTTGAAAATGTAAAAAATAATGAGAGGATAAAGAACTTAGCTGGGATTGTCATAATGTTGGTTGTAATTACTGTCGATTTGGTAATTCCTATTTTTTGTCTTTAAAATTGTTTTGAAAATAGTGCCAAGTGTGAAAATTTGACTGATAAGATATGCACCTTAGAAAATATGCATATAAGATATGCACCTTAGAAAAAATTTACAATTGATAAAACACAAGCCTTAAAAAGACTTCCTCTTGGTAACATGAAAGCTTTAGAAAGATTTAGTACTGAAAATAAGAAAAATTTGACTGATAAGATATCAAGCATTAAAAAAACCTATAATGAAAATAAGAAAAATACTCAGATACAGAGGAATTTAGACAAGAAATTGCAACAACACTGCATAATGAAATTGAAAAGAGTTATTATAAAGCTAACCTTGGTTTATCCAGTAACTATACAAGAATGGCCAGTAGATGACAGACACCCCATGGTTATGCAGAAGTAAAATGGAATCCTATTATGTTTGAGGAGATTTAAGGAAACAGTCATTTCATATAGTATTCATTCACCCTATGTGAAGGAGATGTTAAATTTGTGGGCATCTATTATCTTCTAAGACTAGAAAGATTTAGACACAGGAATATTGGAAGCTTGTTTGCAGTTACAAAGACGAACATGGTAGACAGAGGAAGCTAGAGTCATAAAACAATGAAATAGTGCTAAAGGCATTGCAACCTCCCTCCATCAGCTTCTAGGTAAAGGCCAAAATGCTAACTTGCAAAGGCAGTGTTAATTGATGATCATTGACCCTATGTCATTTAGTGGCCTTAAATGCTTGGGAAAAGATTGAAGAATCAGGAAAGAGCTCTGAGTCATTTGTTAAAATTACACAGCACCCAAAAAAAGCCTTCACTGATTTTTGACAAATACTAATTCAACTGTAAGTAGAATAGTATCAGATCCAGAACTCAGATGAATGTTAATTGAATCTTTGGCTTTGGAAAATGTTAATTCAGAGTATAAAAGGGTGATCAAGTCTTTGAAGGAAATATCAACATCAGTAGATGAATGGATTGGAAATACAGTTGATACTGGATCTCACACCTATGATACTGCTTTGATAGGAGAAGTAATTTCTAGATATTTTAAGAAAAATCAAAATATCATATGTTTTAATTATACTAAACCTGGTCATTGGAAAAGAGACTGTAGGTGAGGTGTTCCTAGAAATAATGTTTTTTTTTTAAATTTCTTTTCTATAGATAATCCAAACAGACGTCCCAGGCACCTGAAATATGCAGCAGGTGGGGCAAAGGCCAGCACTGACTAATGGATGAAGATCAACAAGGTAAAAGCAAAGGTAATTCTTGTCATGAGAAAACACCTTAGGGGGCCTCCTGCAGGCCCCAATATCAAATTTTGTTCAAACTTTTTATCAGAATTGGAGGAATTCATCTACAGAACAATTAAAAGACATAATGGCTGTTGTTAAAATAACACAACAACACATTCCTCTCCATGTGATGAAGTATAGAATAATTTTAGTAGATAAAAAAAATCAGAAGACACAAGAAAAAAAAGTACTGTGGTGCATTATTATAAATGATCAGAGACCCAAGCTAAAAATACAAATAAATGGCATTGAAGTTGAAGGTTTAGTAAACACAAGAGAAGACATAACAATAATTTCATGAAAATCTTGGCATCTATATTGGCCTTTTCATGAAGTAAATGCTCAGCTTCTAGGCATTGGAATTTTATCTCCAGTAAAACAAAGCTCAAGATTGGCAAAGTGTATAGGGCCTGAAGGACAGATAGAAAAATAAAGCCATATGTGCCTAACATGGCAATGACTTTATGGATACATGATTAATTGCAAAAATAGAAAACACAAATTCACATTCCTCCAGTCTCAGAAACAAAACATAAATAAAGAATACTTCTGAGAAAATTATTAAAGTGTATTATCAAGAACAGTAACTAAACTTTCTGGTTATACATAAGCAGGGCACAACAGCTGTCAGTCTTTCAAAGGTACCAACATCCTTACCTTTAAAATGTCTAACTGACAAACCCATATTGGTAGAACAATCGTCTTTGACAGAAGAAAAATTAGAGGCACTAGCAGAGTTGTTATAGGAGCAGTTAAGTGCTCAACATATTGATTAATCAATCGGTCCTTGAAATTTTCCTGTGTTTGTGATTAAAAAGAAATCTGGAAATTGGGGAATAGTAACAGATTTAAGAGCTGTAAATAAGGGGAATCACTCAATCATCTCTTTACAGCCTGAACTATCCTTGATTCTCTATTACCTGAGTGTTGTTTTATTATAGTGAATGATCTAAAAGATTGCTGTTTTGCTATACCTTTGCAAAAATAGGATAGAGAAAACTTTGCATTCACAGTACCTAGGTTTAAGAATTCCCTTCCAGTTAGAAGTTACCACTGGAAATTTCTTTCACAAGCATTGTTAAACAGTCCTACCTTGTGTCAAGAATTAATTTATTATTATTTTTTTATTAAAAATTTTATTAAAATTTTCCACCTTTCCCCCTTCTCCCATTTACCTTCCCTTCCCCCCACCCCTCCCCCTCCCTTTCCAGTCCAAAGAGCAGTCAGGGTTCTTTGCCCTGTGGGAAGTCCAAGGTCCTCCCCCCTCCATCCAGGTCATTAGAATTAATTTGTAGACAGTTTCCTCAGTCTATAATGTATCATTATATGGATGGTATGTTACATGTTGATTCAAACACAGACATCTTAGAAAAGAATGCTTGATGAAGCAAAGAGTTTTGCCTTCATGGGGATTATAAATTGGTCCAGAAAAATACAAAAAAAACCTATTAATTATTTATGTTATAAAATAGGTTTACAGAAAATTCAGCAACAGAGAGTACAGATCAGGAAAGATGAATTACAAACTCTTAAAGATTTTTGAAAAATTGCTGAGGATATTAACTACTGTGGCCCATAATTAGATGAACTACTCAAGAACTAAGCAATTTATTTCTAACTTTACCAAGTGATAAGGACTTAAGTAATCTAAGAAAATTATCAACTGAGGCTGAGAGAGAATTGGCACTTGTTGAAAAGAAATTACAGGATTCCCACGTGGAGCATGTGGATCCAGAGGTTGACTATATTCTAATCATTTTACCTACTACTCAGTCTCCTAAAGTAATTCTTACAGAGAGAAGATACTATTTTGGAATGGATATTTTTGCCTAGCAAAGTAAAACACTAAAGACTTATGTAGAAAAAGTTTCTGAATTCATTCTGAAAAGAAAATTGAGGTTATATCAATTAGCAGGAATAGAGCCACCTGAAATTGTGGCTCCTCTTTGCTAATTTGGAAATTGTCTCATTATGGGCAAAAAATGAGATTGGCAAAAAGCTTGCAGTAATTTTTGTGAGAGATTATCACCAATTTTCCCCAAAGCAAGAAACTCTTGTTTATAAAAGAACTCATTTAATTGAATCATTCCTCACATAATAAGAGGAACATGAATTTCAGGAGCACCTATATTCTTTAGTGATGCAAATAACTGAGGAAAGTCAGATTATAAATCAGGAAAAAGAAGTAATGTTGCTCTAAGCCCTTATGATTTAGTTCAGAAACCAAAATTATATGTTATTGCTTTGGTATTATTAGATTTTCTAGAACATCTTAATATAGTTACTGACTCCCCATAAACAGAAAGAATTTTTTTTACAAAATAAGACCGCTGAATTTGCTCCAGATGATTCAGAATTAACTGTTGCTTTTTCAACTACAACAAGTAATTAGGAGTAGAAATCATCCTTTGTATATCTGAGGTGGGTGTAACAAGCTGTCTAGCACAAGGAAATGATTAATTTGATCATTAATAGGAAATGTACTAAAAACCTCAGAATTTTGTAAGAATTTTTTCCATCACTTGGCTGTAAACCAGGGAAATATAAAGTAATGTTGTACTTGTTCTTTGTATAACCAAACTCCATTACCTGCAGGAAGTAACCCAAAAGGTATTCAAAGAAATAAAATTCTTTGGTAAATGGGTGTGTTTTATTTTGTGGACTTTGGGATATTAAAGCATGTGTACCATACAACATATACATAGTCAGGATTTCAAAGGGCAGCTACTCTAAACTCTAAAAAGTCTGCTTCTGTAATGACATATTTACTAGAAGGCCATATTTATATGATGGCCATTATGGGCATAGCTGAATATTAAGACTGACAATGCCCCAGCATGTATCTGTAGTAAAATGGCCTCAGCCTTTTCTCTATGCCCACTTAAATCCTGCCGTCTCCACTGCAACTGAGGCAAGCACCTACACCATTGGCCTCTCACAATGCCAAACCTCAGCTGATCTCCATCAAGAAACAGGCTCCAGGTGTACAAGAAAGAGAACAAGATGGTAGCGGGACTCAGCAATTAGAATCAAATAATGCCACCATAAGCACCAAAAGCTAGAGGCTTTGGTGATTGCTCTGCTAAGTTGAAGTCATTTGTCTAATCTTTCATTACTGTTACTCCCATTCATCTCTTTTGAACTGTAAAAGATCTCAGAATTAAATATTATTTTTTAAGGCTTGAACTCTTTGAATTTGTGAATATTAATAGAATTGTTAAGACCTTGTGATTCTTGGAGATGGACTAAATGTGTTTTTATTATTATATGGCCATGAATGTTTGAGAACCAAGTATGGTATATTCTGCCTTTAAAATGATGCTTTAAGTTAATAATAGGAGGGCTTGTGGTAGCTAATCTGCTTTGTCGGCCTGCCAGGCTTTGAAATAACCTAGGAGTCACATAGTGTATACCTTTGAGGAAGTTTCAGAGAAGTTTAAATAATAAAAGAAGTTGACACTGAATGTGTGTAGTACCATCTGATGGAGTGAATTCCAAATTAAATAACAAATAAAGAAACAAATACTGGAAGGGGGCCAGCATTATTCTGATTTGTCACTGCTGCCTGGTCTGTCAAGTTGAGAGGAGTCCTGCCTATGCACTCATTTCTCTGCCATTCTCTGCTGGACATATCTTTTATTCTCTCCTACCTGATAAATTTTTGTTAATATGAAAATATCCAATTTCATCCCAGAACTTAATGGACTAAACTAACTCTTTCTCATATCCTTCATTTATTGTGTGCTGATTCTTTTAAAATTAGTTCATCTCAAAACTGTAAGGTCAGACCCCAGCCAGTGGGGTAGGTGCAGTCATCATGTGCTTTAGAATAAAGTCCATGAGTACTTCCTTCCCCTGCTTGTGAGCTCAATTTGAGTTGTAGAACACACTTTTACCAAAAGAAATTGCCTGCCTAGCTACTTTCACTTTGTTTGTATGTCACTTTGTGCAACACTGAGATTACTCTTTGCTACTTACAATGCCTTTGCTTCCAAGACAGACTGTACACTTTAAAATTATAAGTGGATGACAAAGAAATGGCTCAGCGTATAGGTACTGTCTACCAAGCTTAACAACAATGTTAACCCTTGGGACCCAAGGGGAAGGAGAGAACCAAATCCAACAAGTTGTCCTTTAACCTCTATACCAACACTGTGGAATATGCAAGTCCCTACCCCATGCATATATACACTAACTAAATAAATATAATTAATTGAAAATAATTTGTTATTCCCTTAAATTGAGTCAATCAAGGAACTGTATCAGCAGTGAGAAACATAAATAACACAGTACTATAATAGACATCATCTATATGTACTAAGTTGGTTAATTATTAACAAAATTAAATCTTATGGTTAATTGTCATTTTTGGCTTAAAACAGCTAATAAATTAGTCATTTTGCATTTTTCTCTCCATTTGTGTGTGCTTCTGTGTGTGTGTGTGTGTGTGTGTGTGTGTGTGTGTGTGTGTGTGTTGTGTTGGAGGCATGCCATTGAAGATAAATATTGACAATTTTACTATTATTTCCATGACAATTTGCATTTAATTTGAGTCACATTTTTCTTTAGATTTTGTCTTTGTATGCACATGAAATGAAATGACAGAGGACTTGTCTTTCTGCCTTGCTAACATCATTCAACAGACTGCTGACCAGGTTCCTCCATGTTGCAATGGGACTTTGTTTTAGATACTGTCCTTAATAGTCATAGCCAGGAAGCTGTGATGTTTCTACTTATATTTGCAAAGTCCAGCTTTTAGTTATTTGTTCTCTTTTCTTCATTAAACCTGCTTAAAATTGATTTTATCTTTCAAAAGCTATTTTATTGTTTAGATTGCATCCTTGTATTTTGTTATCTTTGACTAATCAAATGACATAAGAAGTTGAAGAAACTCTCACAAAACCCTTTAAGGAATATATATATCACCATAATAGTCATAGCCACCTATGTCATGCCTATTTAATTTACACAATGCAGTCATTTGTACTATGCTGGACAAACAATTGGTTTGGTTTAGACATATTGGTCTTGTCTGTGTAGAAATTGGTCTTTTCACTGCTGAAGCTGGGTTCTTTTTAAGATTGTCTGCATATGGACTGTAACCACCTCTAAATTCATGGACAATTGAAGATTTTCCTTCCTATACTTATTCTTTCCTTGACAGTCTGAGAGGTTGAGAACTTCTGGAAGAATGTTACTCCTTCCCTGTAGGAGGTCTTGAATGCTATTCAAAAAGACCTCAGAGAAGCAGACAACAATGTTTCCCATTCTTAGAGCCTGGAGCTTTTTATCCCCCTTTGTAATAAAATCATAAAATCCTATGCATTAACTTTTAGTAGAAAGAATATTAATGTCTAGAGACAAACAAGATTTTGAGCAATAATATAAATTCATTTCATTAAAAATTAAAAGATAACTTTTTACCTTTTAAAATGAGAATCATTTTATGTGAATTTTAATCAAAAAGTAATCAAATATGCTAGCAACTATAGAAGCTAATATGTCTAACTATCCTTTAATCTTTCTGAAGCATCATTAGAATGCCTGGTTTTTTGTTTGTTTATTGATGTAAGATCTTCATACTTGTGGTTTCTAGAAAAGGATAAGTTAGTTTCCAAAGAATCAGTTAGAAAAATAGCCAAATGAGATGCAAAATATATATTATATTTAGAAAATAGAGTTATTTAAAGTAGAAATATATTGACATTTTTCTTCTAGTTTTGCAAAGTTTAAATTAAAATTTGTAACTGATGCACGAAACACACAAAATTGTAGATATTACCAGGTTAGCACAACATTTAAGTAAACTGAATAAATTCTAAGTTGTGCTAAAGCTATTAAATCCCTGGAACATTCATCAGTTCTTAGTTAAAACATTAATTGTCCTCTCCTCCAGCTTTGCGTAATATACATCATAAACGCGTGGTATCTGTGCTCACCCTCCTATCTACGACATGCCAAAACTTCTTGCTGCTGTTGAACTGGGGCTTTTAGTACTCACTGGTCAAGGCTTAGTTGTCATTTCCTTTCACCCTGCTTTCTCAGCCTCTAGTACCTGCCATTCTGCTCCCAACCCCTCTCAGACCAACATTTTCATACTCTACACAGAATTATATCATGCTGTGCTTGGGCATTTTCATGGTCAGAGTAAACTCTGACACATTCATTATTTATGGATGTGCTGAATCTCTTAACACATGCAGAATGAATGAAGCAGACACAGGCAAAATGAGTCACCAAGCTCTTGACAGTAAAAAACTTCGTTCAAGCTATCAAATTTATTTATTTAAAATATGATCTTGTCCAAAGTACAATTTTGAAAAAGTTGATAAATGATAAATATGTTATCTGTGGAAGCCCATGAGTGACTCAGTTTCCACCTGGAGTCATTTCTGACTCACAAAAGTCATTTGAGTTCAAGCTTGCCACCTCTGCTTGCTCCCAATAAACTTGAGGGCTGTGAGAAAGTTCTGATCAAGCCCATGAGAAGGAGAAAATCTGCCAAGATGAAAGAACACAGTATCTATTTAGATTTAGGCTGGTGTATGCCAGCCAGAGGCACTCTTTAGTTCGTTAGCTCCTTGCTACTAGCTCAGTTCTTGTGTTGAGATAATGCACCAGTTTGAACTCCCTCCCAAAGACAGTGCAGAGAGGTGGCTAGCCAAACAAATGCATTGCCTTTTGTTCTGAATTTTGCCTGTAACTAGTGTGCATGCTGGCTGAGAAATAAATTTGGGGCTGTTTGGTATTTACTTTCAGTCATGCTGATCTATTCTTTATTTCTATATTTATTTCTTTTAAACTGCCATTTACTATAACCTCACAGCCCTTCCCTGGTACCCCCTGCTGATTCCCATTGGAGTGGGTTCTGACTATATAAATTATTGTATGTATGTATAATATACATATATATAATTAAATAGCATCACATACATTTTAAATGACCTGCTTGTCATAATCATATTTTTACCTCATGTTAAACAATTTCTCTTTTCTTCTTAACACGAACTTATTTTCTTACATTCATTAAGAAGATATTTCAGTATTTATTATTTTATTTAATTTCAAATTCAAAAATATTTTCAGTTTATATAGTACAGTTCTATTTCTGCTCCTTCTAATTCAATTATCCTAATGAGTTATATTTTAGAGCTCTTATAACCAAAACAGAAATATTGGAGCACTCATTATTATATATGCCACATTACCAATTATGTATGCAATAGGAGGGAACCTGCTTTTTCACAGAAAAACTGATCATTTTTACAGTATTAAACATTGGATGGAAGTTTAAAACTTAAACTAGCATCTGGTTGCAGAGTTCAAACCCTTCTGCTTCTCCATTATCCAAAATTGTTGCTGCCTCTGTACACACATTTGCATTAAGAAATGACCTCTGGACTTGTACGTCAGTGCCATGATGAAAATGAGACAGGACAGTGGATAAAAAGGATATTATGCAATCCTCTACTACAAAAAAAAATGATTGTCAATCATTTCTCAAAATCTGCTATATGGACATAGTATGAAGCCAATATAATAAATCTAACAACTTATCTCTATATTCATAGACAGTGCATCTATCAATCCTCATCAGAAAAGCATTTTTGCAGAATATGTCCTTTAATGCAGAATCCTGCAATTTGTCACTGTGCAGAGGAAAAAGAGTCTGCAGAATGTAGAACTGTAAATGGAGCATGTGCCCTACAAATCCCTCCTCTCTCACCACCTGAAAGGGGACAGAAAGATGACAACAGCCAGAGGCAGTGGATGACTACAAGGAAATGGTTTTCTGGCCACAGCAGGGCAGTTTTACTTATGAATTCAGAGCAGTGGAGGCGGCATGAATAAGCTAAGCCAGACCAAATCCCAGGATGAAGACAGGAAATTGGTGCAGTATCACCAATTGTGAAAGTTTCACTTCTGGGAGAGGTAGAATAAAGGTTGCTAAACTTGTACAGCCCCTTATACATTGATTACCTTCCAGAAAAAGCCACACAACCAAGAGTATAGGAGTAGGACAAACTGTACTTGATGGCTTTATTTTTTTTTTTTGAGGTTGGATATTTTTAGTGGGTTATGGAGGGGAAATGGGAGGAGAAAAGAGCAGAGAGAAAGAGAGAAACAGGAGCAGGGGAAGGGGAGAAGTGGGGAGAGATAGAAGCTGCCTCTTCTAGAGGGAGACAGAAAAGCAATGGCTACATTTTTTTAAGGAGAGGGAGAGGAAGGAGAGTGGGGCGTGGGGAGTGGGGGGAGGGGGAGGGAAAGGGAGGCGGGGTGGAGGCAGAAATTTTTAATAAAAAAATTAAATTTAATTTAAAAAAGATTTTTTTTCATACAACATATTCTGATTGTAATCTCCCAGTCTCTAATCCCTTTCAGATCCTCACCTCTCAACTCTCCCAATTCCATGCTTTTCCTTTCTATAGAAAACAAACAAAAGAAAAGATCCACAATTTAAAAAAAATACAAGAAACACTCTTTTTGTCTCTGTCTCTGCCTCTCTCTCTCTCACACACACACACATGCACACACATTCTCTCTCATTAACTCTCAAAAACAAAACACTTAAAAGCAAAAATTAAACATAACACACAAAAATAGGCAAATAAGACAAAAATGTCCAAACAAAGTAATTTGAGACAAAAAAAAAACAATCTACAGAAATGTCATTGAGTAATTTGTGTTGGTTTTTCATAGCTGCTCATAGAGCTTACCTTAAAGTGCAGTTAATAGACCCAGTGAAACTCCATTGGAAAAGGCTAAGTTTGTTTTTACATGTTTGTCAGTTAGAGAGAGCTTCTTGGTTAGGGACCAGAGTTGACCTTCACTTCCCATTCTAAGTATTGGGACCATATTTGGCTTGGACTTGTGCAGGTTGTGTGTATACTGTCAGAGTCTCTGTGTGTCAGTCCTGTTGTAACCGGAAAACAAAGTTAGCCACTTTGACTTATACAAGCTTTCCATCTCCTCTTTCTCAAAGTTCCCTGAGCTCTGAGGGGGGTTAATAAAAACATTACACTTATGGCCGAGTGTTACATAGTCTCTCATTTTATGCACAATATCCATTTGTGGATCTCCGTCTTAGTTCTGATCTACTGCCAGAGGAAGCTTAGATGGTGTTTGAACTAGACACTAATCTATGACGATAGCAGAATGTCATTAGGCATCATTTTATCACTACATTCTTTTAGAAAATCATTTAAAAATGAGTGTTGCCAGGGGCTACTAGTTAGTTTCCCAATGGTTTGGCAGCTAAGATCCAAAATAATCACACAGAAACTGCATTAATTAAATCACTGCTTGATCTATTATCTCTAACTTTTTACTGGCTAGATTTTGCATCTTAATTTAATCCATCTCCAATAATCTGTGTAATGCCATGTGGTAGTGGCTTACTGGCAAAGTTCTGGCATCTCTCTCTAGTGGGGATACATGGCTTCTCCTCAGACTCTGCCTCTATGCTCCCAGCATTTAGTTTAGTTTTCCCTGCCTATCTACCCTATTAGACCAAGCCAGTTTCTTTATTAACCAATGGTATTCACAGAATATGGAGCAGAATCCCACATCCTACAAATGAGAGAAAGAATGAATACAGATTTGGGTGAGTTAAGAAGGGTGGGTTGATGTAAGAAGAAAAGAGGGAGTGTGGATAACATCAAAACATACTTTACTAAATTCTCAAAGGATTAATAATATGAGAAAAAGAAAGAATATGGTAAAATAAAAAATTTAAGACTTCCATATTTTATAGCTAATAAATATTCACAATTATTGAACTTGCAGCCCTTATAACAAGCAAATTTTAAATGATATTGTATATCTAAATTATATTGTGAGAACTAGTCTTTCTGTATAAGTTTTGCCACAAGATAACAATACTGTAGACAGCGTGGCTTAAATTACATATTTGAAAGTACTTCTTCAGATCCTATTTACAATGCCACTTTATGATGACATGTTTGTTTCTTTTCAGCATTTTCATGGCACCTCCAGTGAAAGTGTGAAATAAAATTTCTATAGAAAGAAATAACTAATTTTCCCAAGCTATACCTGGAGACTTCTTTGAAAATATAATGATAGGCCAGTCATAATGCTTCAGGCAAATTGTCTTAATCTTCCTTTATTATTGTTAGGATGTCCAAAAGTAATTTATTTGGAAAGCCTTAATTAAATATCTCCAGATCTGCACATGTAAAATACTGTGTGAAATCCAAATGTACATGTAGCTCTGATAGTTATCTAATCAGATGCCATGGTCAGCATGGTTGAATCTGCACAAGCATTACAGATAGATAATGTTTAAGAGATGGGCACAGGGAAAAGAAGAGGCATGGTAGATTCAACTCAGGTCTTGAAGCAGATAAAACTAGTGCATATGAATGGATGCTAGTCTGATTTTCATCACAAAAATGTAAATATAAAATGTCTTTTCCAGCAACTGATACAAAGGGTAATTTGAACTTCCTAATAACGTGTGATCTTGTTATAAAAGTTAGTAAGTTCTTAAGTGCTGTTGATCAATATCTTTAAAGTAATTGGAAACTTAGGTATGGCAAGCATGTATTATAAGATTGATTTTTACAGCAGAAATCTATATATCAAGCAGGTTCATTGGAAGCACATGATAAAATGAATATCACTCTAGAAAGCGAGTCCTCAGACAGTGTGTTATCAGCCAAGGTGATCTACATTATAAGAGACAACTGAAAGGGGAAGCAATGGACAGATAATCAATTTTTCTGTTGGTGTACAATGACTCTTGTGATTTTTTTTCCTAATACACTGTCAAATAAGCAATAAGTGTTTGTTAGTCCCTGATTTTTTTTTTTTACCAGCAGCACTATTGCAAGAATCACCAATAATTGCCTTTTTAACAGCCTAAGGTATGGCAATTTAACCATTAAGTCAGCTACTTCTACCATGACCATTCATCATTAATAACGTACACTATTAAAACGGCTTTCATAAGTCACCAATATCTTTCATTCCTTTTTAAAAAAGAGAGTTTACCTTTCTGACCTAGTTCATTACTAAGAATGTTTAGTATTTCATAATTAGATCAAGTGCAAATTTTCCCTGAAGCACAGATATTTATTCAGCATTTTTAAAACTTTTCTTTCAATAGAGTCCAGGACCATCTTATTTCTCTCTTTCTCCATCTCTTTGTATCTCTGTGTGTGTGTGTGTGTGTGTATATATATATATATATATATATATATATATATATATATGTGTGTGTGTGTGTGTGTGTGTGTGTGTGTGTGTTTGTGTGTGTGTGTGTGTATACATACACATATATGTGTGTGTGTGTATGTAAAAAGCATGAAATTGTAGATGTTTCTCTAATGACTAATAGCAAATAAATATGTATGGGTAAAGAAATCATACATATTGATCTCAAATCAGGTTTTTAACTTAATATTGAAAAGTGAATATCGGAATTTAAATTCAGCATACATCAATGTATATGCTATTAAATACATATTATGTCTCAAACCTGATTTCTCCTTGAAATGTCTTTTACTTACTCAGATGTCCTAGACTCTGACTTGTTGGCAAGTCAAGGTTCTTAATTCACCATGCTATTTACTTTTTATTTACAAGAGAATATCTCATCAACCTCACCACTAACTTCATTTATCAATGATCAAATAGCACATAGTACTCTTTGAATAGATAGTGAAAGAAAATTAATATGAATTTTCATTGAACAATCCTGGAGTATCTTTAAATTTTAAATTTACTAATGGGAGGCTAACAGTGTTAGATGACAATTTCATTTAACAAAAATCACATGATGTTAATTATGAGTTAGTTCGTAGCTACTATGGAAAAGTAACTAGTTCTCTGTCATTCGGTACATGAAGCAAATAAAAATACTGCATTGTTTTTCATATTACATTTTACTTTTCAATTATCAGTGCTCAAAGAATAAGGCCACTTTGAAGAAGACTTGAGGTATCCACATTTATTATAAAACATTGTAACTTATGATTGATTGAAGAATGAAATACAATAATAGTGTCTCCAATTAGACAAGTTATACATTTTTATTTAAATTTTATTAAACCATGGCTCGACCAAATTTATAAATGTGAGAGAGGCTAGAAAAGTGAGCTACTACTTTCCTTCAATTCGAAATCTGTAAAATAAATTTATTTCACAGAATTGAGAGAAACAGAGCATTCAGATTATGACAGATGAAACCGACTCCCAGTGCCTCCTTTGTTACATAATCCACACTTATGTAACTTAGACTTCAACATTTTAGAAAACATAGTTGTTTAAAGACTTTATTTTTAACATGACACTTTATTCCAAGCACTGATACTAGTTTCTATCTAGACCATATCACCAAATAAAATCTGCATGAAGGCTCAAGACAGTGATAAGGAATAAAGCGATCTGAAATATTTTTTTCATCACAACCATAATGACCCATGCCAAGATATCCACTGTTTTTTTTCTGACAGTTAAATCGTAAATTGAAAAAATTCTACATGTTTTTAAGTGAAAACAAAGCAAACAAGTATTTTAATCTGAAAGCTATGATCACATAACAATCATGATGTTGAAAAATATTTGCTAAAAAAGGTTTTGTAGCCATCTGCCAGAACCTGTGTACACCATTAAATGCTCTGTGCTTTCCAAGAATCTAAGCTGATTTCAGAAAAAAAATTCAAAAATACAATGAAAAGTCTATCCTTGACTCAACATTGTAATGATCATACACATTTCTTAAAAGTGGCCAAAGTAGGTAACAGGTAGAGATGCATAATTTCCAAAATAAATGAATTCTTAGTTGGCCTTCCTGACAAAGCGTAATTGTTATCACTCATTGTAGTCTAAATGTACAAACAGCATATTGTTAACCTACTGAAGTGTCCCACTAAAACAAGACAACTGTGAGTTTAAGTTACTTGCCGCTGCTGCACTCAGTGGCCCCCTAGTCCTGCATAAACAGCTGGCCTACAATCAGCTGTATATGAAAGGGGAAAGTAATCTTTAGACAGTTAGTTCTGAGACATTCATTTCTCTGTTCCCCTAGGTGGAAAGGAGCATCACTTTCCAAAGTGCCACACAGTACAATCAATGCCTCATCTCACGCCATCTGTTTTCCAGCTGACCAGAGTGGGGGAAATCACCTACACTCCAGACCACTGCTGAAATGTGTTGTAATGACCTGATAGTTTCTTCTCAATCATTTTTTAAAATTTATTTTAAATACTAACTATAGTTTCCCCTCCCTCCTCTCTTCTGGATCTCTCCCCACACTTTCTCCCTACCCCTATCTACTCTTCCTCAGTCCCCAATGAAATGGGGAAAGGCCTCCCATGGTAACCAACAAAACATGGCACATCAAGTGAGGCAGGAACAAGCTCCTCCCCCTGCATACTTTTCACCACCTTCATTCAACAGCTTTACAATTCTGTAGCAGAGTCTTGAAATGAGCTTAGAGTTAAATATTACCCATACACTTAAATCAGTCCTGGGATTTAATAACAGTTTCTTTTTCTTCTAAACTACTTTTTTTCTTCTCCATCTTTCTAATTATTGTCATCAGTGCAAACCTTTTTTTTTTCTTAAGAGGAAATATTGGTGTTTTAGAGTGAGATATTGAAATAGTGCATTTGTTTTATAGATGATACTGCAACAGTTAATGTTCAAGAGCTAAGCACTACAGAACTTTCTTAACAAGCCTAAAAATTAGGAGTTAATTGAACAAGAAGTGAAATAGTACTTCCTAATCAATGTATATCATTTTCTATAATATTCTCTGAATAAAAAACCTTGTTGGATGAATTAATTCTTAATATCTGGAACAGAGGAAAAGTTCTGAGCTACCTAACAAAATTAATAGGACTTTACACATGAACTGTAGTGATACTTTATTTATTTTTATAAATGAAGCTAGATGAAAAACCAGAAGGTAAAACTAAGCTACTAGAGGACAGGCAGTGGTATAACACAACTTCAAACTCAGTATTTGGGAGACAGAGACACCTGGAACTCTGTGAGTACAAGATGCCACCCTATGCTACACAAGGTCAATGCAGAAACAGATCCAGGTTGCGGTGGCTCTCAACTTTAATCCTTGGGAGTCACATACTTTTAATTGTAGTCAGAGGCTGTTAGTTTGTTTCTGGCTGCTCAGCCCCGAAATAATCACACAGAAATCATATTATTTACAGTACTGTTTGGCCAATTGCTTAAGAATATTCTGGCTAACTCATATCCTAAACTAATCCATCTCCATTAATCTGTGCACCATCATGAGGTCCTGGCCTACTGACAAAGTTTCGGCAGGCTTTAGCAAAGGTGTCTGTCCCCAGAAGTTGCCACATGGCTTCTCCCTGTTCAGTCTCCTTTCTGCCAACATTCAGTTTAGTAACTCTCCACCCCTGCCTAGCTCTATTTTGCTTTTTCACAGGACAATGCAGTTTCTTTGTTCATTAACAATTAAAAGCAACACAGATACAGAAGGACTCTCCATTTAATCCCCGCACTAGAGAAGAATATGAAGCAGGATGAGACAAGAACTCACTCTCTTTCAGTCTGAGGATTTTTTTAACCCCTTTGAGAAATTCAGCCAATAAGGAGCCAGAGCTAATGGGCCAAGCAATGATTTAAATAATATGGTTTCTCTGTGATTATTTCCGGAGCCAGAGCAGCCAGGAAATAAATAAGTGGCCTTCCTCACAACAATGGGAGAAGCACAAAACCTGACTGGACCTGCTAGGGCCCTTCAAGGGTCACCTTCCTTCTTTTACTTTAGAACATTTTTTTTCTCATAAAATTACCTGAAGCATTTTACAGTGTACTCATGGTCCTTTATGCTACAAAGAGGATGTCTTTGTGAAAGGGAACAGAATACCTCCGGGTCACTCTTTGTCCACCCCTGTGCTTCTGCAAATGTCAAAGCTTTCCCCCATCATCTTCCCTGTTTAAACAGAGCAACTAAGAAATTGTCCTAAGACTGAAGATTGAGCCTTAAAAGATCATGTGCTAAAGAAAATGGATACTGTAGGTTTATATCTGCATAACAGCCTCTGGAGGAGGAAGCTACAGCAGTGTCCAAGTTGAAAAGTAAAAGAAATAATTAAGCAAGCTGTCATTTGAAGCATGGCTAGGTGCTGGAAAATTGATGGGGTGATGGAGGAATGATAGACAGCCACACAGACGCATGTACAGAAAAGCTGGGATTGGATGGATGCTGTTCACCCTGATGGAGTCTCACTACACAACAACCAAGAACCCCAATACTCTGCTCAGATCCAGAAAAGGTATAGATAGTCTCAGTAGGGGGTCTTTGTAGAGGAGCAATCTCAGACTGCAAATATTTTTGAGGAGGAGGCAGTGGTAATGCCCACTCTATCAAAATTATCCCATACCAAAGGAAGTCTTTGCCAACTCTGGTGAGTCTGAAGTGTATTACTTCTCCCCTCATTATGTTCACTATGGCTTCCTATGCTCACCACAGAAAGTGTTTAGGGAAAAATGCAAATAGTATATAGTAAGCTCCCAGCAGGGAGATACCAGTAACACAGTGCAAAGTTTCCAGCCTCTCCTCCTTCTCTTTTGTTTAACCAGCTCTAAGTGCAAGATTTGTATTTAAAAATAAAACAATAGTCTCTATTGTCTCATCTCTTTGTCTCCTCCTCATCTCTTACAATTCACATAAAACAACATGACTGACAATACTTGTCCCAATTTCCAGGCATGAATTTAAGAAACTAATCAATGATAAAATCTTTCATATAAAAAAAAAATACCAAAGTAATCACCAGAAACCCAAATGGGCAATCAGAATAGTAACATACCAGTAGATGTCTTTTCTGCTTCACCTGTCTGACTTTCCACACTGAGTACATAGACAATAATGTATTTGCTAATATAGCACTCAAAATCTAATTGGTTCCTCTCAATGATCCACACACTACCAAGCTACCATCTTCTCTCAATTTCTTACTATCCACATTAATTAGCTGTTCCTCATCCACTCCATTTGGGACACTGTTGCCAATGATATACTTGAAGTATGAATAACCCACTCCCTATCTCTTTTATAGTCTTTTGTTGGTCTCACAACACTCATATGTAGGTAAGACCCTACTTATACATTTTGACCCTTTGATGTTTTTCTACAAAGGCATTTGGGTTTTGCTATTGTGGTTGTTGTTTTGCTTTTTGGTTTTTTGTTGTTGTTGTTTTTTCTAGTTTTTCAAATGCATATTTTCTCTATAGGTTTAACTGTCCCAAAACTTTCTCTGTAGACCAGATTTCAAAATCATAGAGATCCACCTTACTCTATCTCCTCTGTGGTAGGATTAAAGGTATGAGCCACTCCCATTTGACCTTATATTTGGTCTTATTAAAAGTGTATGTGTGTTTGCATGCAACTCTGTGTGTCTTTGTGTGTGTGTGTGTGTATGCATGCATGTATGTCTTCCTTTTACTTGAAATATCATTTTCCCTTATTTTTTAGTCAACTTCTACTAGATCATCAGAAATGAACTTAATTATATCATGATAATAGTTTTGTCTTTTGTGATTTCTCTTAATGAAAATCTATTTCTAAGACTATAATATTAAATTATAATATAATTAAAGAAGTAAAAAAATTAAATTAAAATATAAATGCCAATAAAATATAAGTTTACAGAATAAAGTTCCACAAGAAAAGAACATTTTTGAATGTTGGGTAGAAGAGTTGGATATATTCAAAGTACTTATATAAAATTGTCTTTTTGAACTTAATTGTATGTACATTGAACATGGAACAAAAAAATGTACAAAATATGTACTTTCCATATGCAATACAAATTGAGAACTAAAAATAATATCCTTACAGTAAATACAGTTTTCCAAAGGATATAATACAATTAATTGAAATGACAAAATGTATATCTATGGTAAAAATGCTACTATCTACAATGTTATTTTTTTAAATCAAATTATTTCAAAAGAAAAAAATTCCACAAATGAGCCAAACGGTGGTGGTGCAAGCCTTTAACCCCAGCACTCCAAAGGTAGAAACAGGCAGATCTCTGTGAGTTTGAGGCCAACCTGGCCTATTAGAGCTAGTTCCAGGACAGGTTCCAAAGCTACAGAGAAACCCTGTCCTGGGGGGGGGGGGGGAAGAAAAGTTCCACAAGTGGAGAAAGGACATGTTAAGGCAAGACAGAAGAACATATTCAAGTGGCTAAAATCATAGGGAAAGAATAGAAATGCATATTATACTAATTAGTTAAGCACAAATTTAGTAACAAAAACAATGTTTGCATCCATCAACCTAAGCAAGGTGTAAAAATGTGATAGGATATATTGTGTGAGATGTGAAAAGATTTTGACATATTTTTTAAAGAAATAAAAAGTTGTTTTTAGAGGCCGGCTTGGTCACTATGGAGGAGATAGGCATTTTGGTGGAGAAAGTTCAGGATGACATCCCAGCATTGTCTGTGTCTCGGCCCCAGACTGGCCTGTCCTTTCTGGGGCCTGAGCCTGAGGACCTGGAGGACCTATACAGCCGCTACAAGAAGCTGCAGAAGGAGCTGGAGTTCCTGGAGGTCCAGGAGGAGTACATCAAAGACGAGCAGAAGAATCTGAAGAAAGAATTCCTACACGCCCAGGAGGAAGTAAAGCGAATCCAGAGCATCCCATTGGTCATTGGCCAGTTTCTGGAGGCTGTGGATCAGAACACAGCCATTGTGGGTTCGACCACAGGTTCTAACTATTATGTGCGCATCCTAAGTACCATTGACCGGGAGCTGCTCAAACCCAATGCCTCCGTGGCCTTGCACAAACACAGCAATGCGCTGGTGGACGTGCTGCCTCCCGAGGCCTACAGCAGCATCATGATGCTCACCTCGGACCAGAAGCCAGATGTGATGTACGCGGATATCGGAGGCATGGACATCCAGAAGCAGGAGGTGAGGGAGGCCGTGGAGCTCCCGCTCACACACTTCGAGCTCTACAAGCAGATCAGCATCGACCCTCCCCGGGGAGTCCTCATGTACGGCCCACCTGGCTGTGGGAAGACAATGTTGGCAAAGGCTGTGGCACATCACACGACAGCTGCATTTATCCGTGTGGTGGGCTCAGAGTTTGTACAGAAGTACCTAAGTGAGGGCCCCCGGATGGTCCGGGATGTGTTCCGCCTGGCCAAGGAGAATGCACCAGCCATCATCTTCATCGATGAGATCGATGCCATTGCTACCAAGAGATTTGATGCCCAGACAGGAGCTGACAGGGAGGTTCAGAGGATCCTGCTGGAGCTGCTGAATCAAATGGATGGATTTGACCAAAACGTCAACGTGAAGGTAATCATGGCCACAAACAGAGCAGACACCTTAGATCCAGTTCTACTGCGGCCAGGACGCTTGGACCGCAAAATTGAATTCCCACTCCCTGACCGTCGCCAGAAGAGGTTGATTTTCTCCACTATCACCAGTAAGATAAACCTCTCTGAGGAGGTAGACCTGGAAGACTATGTGGCCTGGCCAGATAAGATTTCAGGAGCCGACACCAACTCAATCTGTCAGGAGAGTGGAATGTTGGCTGTCCGTGAGAACCGCTACATTGTCCTGGCCAAGGACTTCGAGAAAGCCTACAAGACTGTGATCAAGAAAGATGAGCAGGAACATGAATTTTACAAGTGACCCCCCCCACTCCCCCTCACTCCCTAGACACCTGTCCCAGAAGCTAGTTTTCTCTTTACCCATGATTAGTTTAGTCAATAAATGGATGTGATTGGATCTATTTTAAAAATAAAAGTTGTTTTTAACCCACCAAAATTAATCCTGAACCATTTATTACAATAAAGTATTCAAAGCTGAGCAGATAGACTAGGAGATTAAAGGTGTTGGCAGTGCAAACACAGGTACCTGAGTTAGTTTCCTGGGACCCTGTTATGCAAGATTCATGTGCTGTACATACATCTAAAAAGTAATTTTAAATGATTTTTAATGTTTAGAAATGAGAAAATTCAAAGATGCTTTGACATAACCCATTTACCCTTGAGAATATATTACATACTAATAAAGAGGATAAATCAGGATAATTATACAATGATGCAGCTTTTAGATGGGATCATAAGCAATTAATTATAACATAAACATTAGCCATAGGGAGTAATCAAAGTACTTCTTTCATCTCCACACCAGGATCTATATTATGAATCCATTTAAAGAGTGATTTATAACAAACTGATTTGGAGAATTCTCTATGACATTATTGTTTAGAAAAATAACATAATGAAGAATAATACCACTGTGATAACACAACAATAACAGAACTCTATCTATGCGTATAAAGAGGTAGCAATAATATGCAATATGATATATGCAAAGGAAAAAATTAAAATCATATAAATGCCACTCCATTAGAAAAAAAACACATATCATACCAAATACTGTCCAGGAAATGAAACACATATCATACCTAATACTGTCCAGGAAATGAAACACATATCATACCTAATACTGTCCAGGAAATGAAACACATATCATACCTAATACTGTCCAGGAAATGAAACACATATCATACCTAATACTGTCCAGGAAATGAAACACATATCATACCTAATACTGTCCAGGAAATGAAACACATATCATACCTAATACTGTCCAGGAAATGAAACACATATCATACCTAATACTGTCCAGGAAATGAAACACATATCATACCTAATACTGTCCAGAATATGAAACACAAGTTATACCTAATACTGCATAAGTGACCCAAAATCTGAGACTAGATAGCCCAGGGACCTAGGGTAAAAACAAATACTACTGTTCTTTAAAAAAAAAAAGCAATAAAAGAATTCCTAATGACATTCTGTTATACTCATAGAAAAATGGCTTTCTTAGATGTTAGAGAAGGTTCCACCTGCAGCAGATAGAACAAATACAGATAGCCACAGCCAGACATTATGCAGTATGCCCACTGAAAGACTTTGGTATATTCAACCTTAAATGAAATGTCTCCAACAAATCCCTCCTATCTGAGCTCAGAGAACCCCATGGAAGAGTAGGCAGAAAGGTATAAAAGCGAGATGGAATGGAGGACACCAAAAAAATAAGCCTTCCACCTAATCAATATGATTAATGCTTATATGAATTTATAGAGTTGGAAACAGCATGTACAGTGCCTACACATTATGCAATCAGGTCCTCCGTGAAAATATTATGGATTCTAGTTTTTTTAAAGTGGTCTTCAGAGTTTGTGAGCAAGTGGGTCTCTAATTCTTGTGCCTTCTCTTCACCTCTTTTTGCTTCTGTTTGTTTGTTTTATCAAAAATTCATGTGTTAGTTTTTGTATTATCTTAATACATTTTATTGTAATATTATATTAGTATACTGCTTGTTTTCTAATGAAATATAGAAAGAGTGTGGGTATGGATTGAGGGGATGTGAGGAAAAACTGGGAGGAGTAGAGTGATGGAAAACTATTATCAGTATATATTATTTGAGAAACCACTTTGTCTTTCAATAAAAATAAAAATATTTGGGGCTGACATACTACATTTATATATGGGGAGAGTTTAACTATGCTCTTCTAAAACAATTTACAGGTTCTGTAACTTGACCACATTCAGATGCTTATTGTAAGTGATTAAATCAAATTAAATAAATATCAATATTACAAAATAAGGAAGAAATACAGACTTGAATACAAAAAGAAGTCAGTCATTCCCTAAGAACACAGACGCACAGGTCCCTAATTTGTCTCCTCATACAGAGGAACAGAGGCACTTAATTATCATTCTACCGCAAATCTATCCAACCTATCTATCACATATTCCATTTTTGGATACATCTTAATTAATTTCAATTAGCAATATTTATAAGGCACCTACTGAGCAAACACAACTTTAAGATCTAAGGATGTAGAAATAAATTAAATGAATATATGTACAATTAAATAAAAATAAATAAAAGCTAAAGATTGGAGGTTATATTTAAATCAGACTAAGAACAGATTTTTATCTTTGGTCTCATCAAATGAGACAATTGTACTCATCAAGGTAGGCTCCACTTATGTGACTAGCTGGGCAACCCTACTGGACTCAATGGGGAAGAAGGAAAAAAGGAAAATAATCTCAAATTTGGGTGGGAAGAAACAGAATAGGGATAAGTGTGGCAAAGGGAGAATCTGTACGAGAGAGGTGACTGTTCTAAAATGCATTATATAAAATTCTCAAGGAAGTAAAGTCCTGCAAAAGTGTTTTCTTCTTTTTTCTCTCTTCTTTCCTTCCTTCTTCCCTTCTTTCTTTCCTTCCTTCTTTCCTTCCTTCCTTCCTTCCTTCTATGCCTATTTTTAGTTACCTTGATAATTGGTTTATATTTTTTGATTATTTCAAAAATTAAAAACATATAATCAAATGATATTAGTTTATTTGAACAGTTAATAATGTGATTATGTTAAGTTATACTTAAACTAGTAATGATGAAAGAAAATCTATTTTATGTTTTCCAATTTCAGAAGATTTTCTTTCAGAAAAAAATTTTGTTTCTAGCTTGTAATTTGTAACCTTAAAGCTGCTTGCTTGTTTACTTGAAAGAAAAATCCTCTTAAAAATCAGGCAAAATAAAAGAGATATCTGGATTAGCTCATGATTATGAAAGAAACTCAATCAGCAGTGAATAAGTTTTCATAGGTGAAAACAACATATCAAATTGATCATTAAAAATGGACTGCCAAAAGAATATAAATAGATATTCCTCAAAAAAAATTGAGAGAAGAAAGTCTTCCAAGAAGGATGAGAAAGGTACCAGCATAATAAGATGGACGCATATTAAAACTACAATGAACCATCACCCAAACCAAAGTGAGAGCAAATGATGGGAGCATGAGTTAATGCAGGCACTGTGGGGATCTGCATGTAGTTCCCGCAAGAACACTAAATACAACTAGCATTTACTTTCCTGCTTTAACCATGAGATGCTTTTCTTTTTCCCTTGACACTAAAAGATAGTTTTGCCTGTTGTATTAGTCTGAGTTGACAGCTATGATCCTTCCAAATATGAAATACAATGTCCCAAGCCTGTCTTGCCTTTAAATTTTCTTTTGAGTCGGCATCCACTGTTTTGATGGACATGCCTTTATAGTCAGTCAATGTTATTCTCTAGAAGCTTCCAAAACATTTCCATTGTTGTGAATATTTGGTTTTATAGTTATGGTATAACGTGAGGAATTTCTTTTACTGAACAGTCTATTTGATATTCTGTATGCCTTTTCTACATAAATGGACCTTTCTTATTCTGGATTTGTGAAATGATCAGGGTATTAAGTTTTATCTAAGGTGCCACCCAACATTAGAATGTTGACTAAACCATTAGGCACTACACAGGGGTAGGTCTCTTAAGGGCTGGGTTCCTCTATTTTGCCTTATATCTATACCCAAGCTCCTAGAATGGTGTCTTTCTACTTGGGATTACTTTGAGTAATAGAGAATCAACTTTCTGCCTTCTCTATTTCTGAGGACTACTCTGGACCTGTTCCTAGAACTGGATCCTTTCCTGGCTTTGGATAGGTCTTGTTTTGACTCTCATTTAATGTTCATAAATATCTGTACAGTTAGTCTCCAGTATTTTGACTG
This sequence comes from Microtus pennsylvanicus, assembly GCF_037038515.1. Lineage (NCBI taxonomy): Eukaryota > Metazoa > Chordata > Mammalia > Rodentia > Cricetidae > Microtus > Microtus pennsylvanicus. The sequence continues at coordinate 61,209,682 of NC_134592.1, read as the reverse complement.
AATTTCTGGCACTTACATGTTGAATGTGTATTTAAATAAGTATTTGTTGTACTATAACTTTAATTGTCTTGGCAAGTCCAAGGGATAAGCAGAGTGCTAAAGTAGAGTAGCAGAGGTCATCCCAGTTTATATGCTTCTGAAGTCACATAGGTTATGTTTATATGGAAGTCATATGGGCTATGGCAGTCTCTTGGGGATACAATGGGATTTGAGACTAGGACTCTTTGACAGTACATGAAGCTATTGTGAATTCAGGTTACAAACGCTGAAGCTTGGAAACAGGTCAGGGACTTGGGTAACAGATTTTTTTTTAAATATTTATTTATTATGTATACAATATTCTGTCTGTATGCCTGAAGGCCAGAAGAGGGCGCCAAACCTCTTTACAGATGGTTGTGAGCCACCATGTGGTTGCTGGGAATTGAACTCAGGACCTTTGGAAGAGCAGGCAATGCTCTTAACCACTGAGCCATCTCTCCAGCCCCAACAGATTTTTTAATCTCACCTGAAGTTCAATGGAGATGACAAAATACACAATAAAATACTTGCAAACCAAATCTAAGAATTCATCAATAAGATCATATCTTATCATTACATAATCTTCATTCCTGTGATACAAAAAGACATTGATTTCATGAAGACATTAAAACCAACCAACATAATCCACCACATAACAAAACTGAAAGACAAAATTATACACGAATCTATTTGGGGCTGTTCACATATTTATGGGTCTAAAGCCATCTCCCCAGATCATGGACAGACTCTCAGGGACTGTGACTGAAGGAAGCTGAGTCTTCCTTTTCCAGCAATCAGCAGCAGCTTCACATTTGGCAGTAGGTCCTCAGCTATGGCAATTTCTTTTAGTTTAAATTAACATGAATTATGAATATGTACCAAGCACATTCATAAGAATTTTGGATACTACACAATGTGTTTTGTTCATTTCAATAATGCAAATGTTTGCTGTCATCATCAACACTGACATTTTTGGTTTTGAAGTTGAATTTCTGATGGTGTGGGGGGTCCTTCTGTCTTTGTGCTGCTTTTATTGATTAATGAATAAAGAACTGCTTTAGCCTATGGCAGGGAAGAACAGAACTAGGTGGGAAAGCTAGACTGTATTCTGGAAGAAAAAACGGGCAGAGTTAGAGAGAAGTGGTGGAGCCACGGGAGACAGATGGTGGGAACTTTAGCCGGTAAGCCACTGTTGTGTGGTGATACAGAGACTAGTAGAAATGGGTTAAATTAAGATGTAAGACATTAGCCAATAAGAAGCTAGTGCTAATGGGCCAAGCAGTGATTTAATTAATACAGTTTCTGTGTGATTATTTCAGGTCTAAACTAACTGGGAACCCACAAGGGGCCTCCCTTCTTCAACATACTGAGTATTTTCCTTAAAATGCACAAAGATAGACAGAATAGATATTCAGCCATACAAGTGACCTTGAAAAGATTATCTAGTTTGAAGAAGTCATACAAAACTCTGACTTGTCTGATAATTTCATGAAACTTTTTTCAGTTTGTAAGCCATCCCTGAGAATACCTAAATCAAACTTCAAAGTAATGTCTCCTATCTTGCCGAGTGACTGCTCTCGTGTCATAGCTAACAGTGGCCATTACAGCAGCAGAGGCAGAGAAAGCCAACAGTAAATCTTGCCCTTTTTCAGTTAGTTCTGGTTTAGGAAGATTTACTTTTATAACTGTGGGGTGATTTCTACCTTATCAACCTCGATTCTTTAATATCTTCTCTCCAAACTGTTCTACAGCCTCTCAAGGTAATAATAGGTCCTAAGGGTCAGAACCATATGAGTTTTCTTTTTGTAGCTATCAATGTGTTTGATTTTGACAAATTACTTTTATTGTCTTAGCTGCTGTAAAATATCCTTGATTTTACTTTGGAAAGTTTTCACAGTATAAAATTAAAGTGATTTTTCTTTTGACTGTAAATCTAATTCCCTGTTTCATTTGTTTATATCAGTGCAAGTCTCTTCCTTGTACAATGTAAATCTGGGAGCCATATGATTCCCAGAGGTAATTTTGACTCCAGAATTTAAGCTGGAACTGATTTTTTTTTCTCTCTAGGTAGTGATACTTCATGTAGAAACACAGGCCAGTGAAAAGGGCTCAGATGCAGTGAAAACAGGCTTCTCACAACAGGGAGTACAGTTAAGAATTTTATTTTCTCCCCTTTCTAAGTAGTATTTCGCATCATAGAATGGAAAATAAGGGATGGAAAATGGCCAAGTATAATGGTGCGAACCTGTAATTATAGCACCCCACAGAATTCAAATTTCAAGACCATCCTGATGTAGAGAGAAAGAATGGCTCTGATGTAGGGATATGGGAAGAAAGGAAAGATAAGAAGATGAGCAAAAGGAAGAGGAGGAGGAAGATGAGGAGATGCTATTGAATGCTAGCACTCTCACAGCAGGCTCCAACACACTGTAACTTTAACTTTTATCACTGTACATTCTTCTTATTATTCTTATTTTTATTCTTGTTTTTCTCCCTTCTCCTTCTCCATCTTCTTCAGGATTCCTCTTCTAGATTTTTGTTGTGCCTGGCAGTAGGAGATATTCTAAAATACCTTGAATGAATTGAATAGATCTATTTATTCAGACAAATTCATGGGAATATGATTATGTCCAAGCACCTTTAATATAATGACACATATTTTGACATTTTTTCTACTTCAAAGATGAAATGTCTGTTAATCATTGCATATTTTAAACAAATAACATTTTAAAATTTATGAAGAGAATCATTTATTCTAAGTGCTTCTTTTTCTAAAAATATTAAAGTTTTCCCTCCTCAGTTTATGTACATATGCAAAATTAAGTGGTAAATCTAATTTCACAATTAGATATTTCAATAAATACTTACACACAGAAGCATTTATTAGTTCACTTTTGAGACTTTATTGTTTTGGAGGAGATTATAAATATTTTATCAGTATATCTACATCAAATTAACTCTGCATTCCTTTCATTATCAAAATTAACAGCATCCTTTTAACATTAAATCATGTCAGTTAATTCTGTTGCCTATCGAAAATGGATAGATGGGCGGAACGCGGCCGGAACACCGGGCGGCGGAACGCGGCCGGAACACCGGGCGGCGGAACGCGGCCGGAACACCGGGCGGCGGAACGCGGCCGGAACACCGGGCGGCGGAACGCGGCCGGAACACCGGGCGGCGGAACGCGGCCGGAACACCGGGCGGCGGAACGCGGCCGGAACACCGGGCGGCGGAACGCGGCCGGAACACCGGGCGGCGGAACGCGGCCGGAACACCGGGCGGCGGAACGCGGCCGGAACACCGGGCGGCGGAACGCGGCCGGAACACCGGGCGGCGGAACGCGGCCGGAACACCGGGCGGCGGAACGCGGCCGGAACACCGGGCGGCGGAACGCGGCCGGAGGACGCCCAGCGCAGCCGGCGGCGACCCACTGGGACCAGAGCTGCAGCAGAGGACACAGGCTGCTGGCGGCGGGAACCTTCCCAGCAGGAGAAGCAGGCTGCAGGGACTGCACGCAACACCAAGAACAGATCGCCCCACTACAATTAAACCAAAGAGGTAGGCCTTCGGTTGGGGAGGTCCCTGGCAAAGGAGGAGCCGGGTCCTATTCCTGAAGACCTTTCTGAGGGGTGAGAGGGATCTTGGCCCCCGGCAGGAACCAGGAAACAGAGCAAGGGCATTTTGTAAGAGGAGCCCCTGGCCAGCAGGGGAACCTGAACTAGTTTTAAAAGACCCCTTAGATAGCATCGATAGGAGGAGATGGGCAGGCGCCAAGGAAAGAATTCACCCAATAATCTGAAAAACAACATGAAAACACCAGAACCCAACGATCTTACAACAGAAGGTCTCCAACACCATAACACAGAAGAAGTGGAAAAAATTGACTTTATGAAAGCTGTAGAGTCCCTTAAACAACATGTGAAAAATGCCCTTATAGAAATGGATGAGAAGTATAACCAAAAATTTGAAGAAATGAGTAAATACGTACATAATACCCTGGGAAACCAAGAAAGAACGATCAAACAGGTAATGGAAACAGTTCAAGAATTGAAAACTGAAATGGAAGCAAGGAAGAAAACACAAACTGAGGACCAGCTGGATATGGAAAATCTAGGTCAACGAGCAGAGCCTACAGAAACAAGCATAATCAATAGAATACAAGAAATAGAAGAAAGAATCTCAGATTCTGAGGACAACATAGAGAAAATAAACGCTCTGATCAAAGAAAACTGCAAAGCCAACAAATTCTCATCACAAAACATTCAGGAAATATGGGACACAATAAAAAGACCAAATCTAAGAATAATAGGAATAGAAGAAGGAGAAGAGTCACAGCTCAAAGGCCCAGAAAATATTTTGAACAAAATTATGGAAGAAAACTTTCCCAACATAAAGAAAGATATTCCTTTGAATATTCAAGAAGCATATAGAACACCAAACAGACTGGATCAAAGGAAAACATCCCCTCGCCATATAATAATCAAAACACAAAATATACAGGTTAAAGAAAGAATACTAAGAGCTGCAAAGGAAAAAGGCCAAGTAACTTATAAAGGTAAACCGATCAGACTTACACCTGATTTCTCTATGGAAACAATGAAAGCCAGAAGGTCCTGGATAGAAGTACTGCAGAAGCTAAGAGACCATGGATGCAAGCCCAGACTACTATACCCAGCCAAGCTTTCGTTCACTATAAATGGAGAAATCAAGACATTCCAGGATAAAAACAAATTTAAACAATACGTAGCCACGAATCCAGCCCTACAGAAAGTAATAGAAGGAAAATCGCAACCCAAGGAATCCAACATTGCCAACACTGCTTACAGTAACTCAGGCATCTAGCGACCCTTCACTAGCACAACTCAAAGAAGAGAGACACACAAATTCTACTTCCAAAAATAATAAGAATATCTGGCGTAAACAACCACTGGTCATTAATATCACTTAATATTAATGGTCTCAATTCACCTATAAAAAGGCACAGGCTAAAAGATTGGATACGAAAACAGGATCCAACATTCTGCTGTTTGCAAGAAACACATCTCAACCACAAAGACAGGCATCTACTCAGAGTAAAGGGCTGGGAAAAGATCTTTCAAGCAAATTGTCCTAAGAAAAAAGCAGGTGTGGCCATATTAATTTCTAACAAAACTGACTTCAAACTAAAATCAATCCGAAGAGATCGAGATGGACACTTTATACTCATAACAGGAACAATTTGTCAGGATGAAGTCTCAATCCTGAATATTTACGCCCCTAATATAAAAGCACCCACGTATGTAAAAGAAATATTACTAAAACTCAAGGCAGACATCAAACCACACACACTAGTAGTAGGAGACTTCAATACACCTCTCTCAGCAATGGACAGGTCAATCAGACAGAAACCTAATAGAGAAGTAAGAGAACTACTGGAGGTAATGAAGCAAATGGACTTAACAGACATCTATAGAACATTCCACCCAAATAGGAATGAATATACCTTCTTCTCTGCAGCCCATGGAACCTTCTCGAAAATTGACCACATACTCGGAAACAAAGGAAACCTCCACAGATACAAAAAAATATCAGTGTCCACCTGTGTCTTATCAGATCACCACGGATTAAAGTTAGAATTCAACAACAATCCTACCTCCAGAAAGCCGACAAACTCATGGAAACTGAACAGTCAACTACTGAACCACACATGGGTCAAGGAAGAAATCAAGAAAGAAATTAAAGTCTTCCTTGAATTTAATGAAAATAAAGGGACAACATACTCAAACCTATGGGACACTATGAAATCAGTGCTAAGAGGAAAGTTCATAGCACTAAGTGCCCACTTAAAGAAAACAGAGAAAGCATACATCGGAGACTTAACAGCACACCTGAAAGCTTTAGAAAAAAAAGAAGCAGATGCGCCCAGGAGGAGTATAAGACTGGAAATAATCAAACTGAGGGCGGAAATCAACAAAATAGAAACGCAGAAAACAGTCCAAAGAATCAATGAAACAAAAAGTTGGTTCTTGGAGAAAATCAACAAGATCGACAAACCCCTATCCAAACTAATTAAACGACAGAGAGAGAACACGCAAATAAATAAGATCAGAAATGAAAAGGGGGACATAACCACAGACACAGAGGAAATTCAGAGACTCATTAGATCTTACTACAAAAGCCTGTATGCCACAAAACTAGAAAATGCAAAAGAAATGGACATTTTTTTAGATAAGTACCACATACCAAAGCTAAACCAAGACCAGGTGAACGATCTAAATAGACCTGTTAGTCGCGAAGAGCTAGAAACCATTATCAAAAATCTACCTTCCAAAAAAAGCCCAGGACCAGATGGTTTCAATGCAGAATTCTACCAGAACTTCCAAGAAGAGCTAATACCTATACTCCTTAATGTATTTCACAATATAGAAACAGAAGAGTCATTGCCAAATTCCTTTTATGAAGCTACAGTTACCCTGATACCAAAACCACACAAAGACCCAACCAAGAAAGAAAATTACAGGCCGATTTCACTCATGAATATCGATGCAAAAATTCTCAATAAAATACTGGCAAACCGAATCCAAGAACACATTAGAAAAATTATCCATTATGATCAAGTAGGCTTCATCCCAGAGATGCAGGGCTGGTTCAACATACGCAAATCTATCAATGTAATCCACCATATAAATAAACTGAAAGAAAAAAACCATATGATCATTTCATTAGATGCTGAAAAAGCATTTGACAAAATTCAACACCCCTTTATGATAAAAGTCTTGGAGAGATTAGGGATACAAGGATCATACCTAAATATAATAAAAGCTATTTACAGCAGGCCGTCAGCTAACATTAAATTAAATGGAGAAAAACTCAAAGCCATCCCACTAAAATCAGGAACACGACAAGGCTGTCCACTCTCTCCATACCTCTTCAATATAGTGCTGGAAGTTCTAGCAATAGCAATAAGACAACATAAAGGGATCAAGGGGATTCGTATCGGAAAAGAAGAAGTTAAGCTCTCGTTATTTGCAGATGATATGATAGTATACATAAGTGACCCCAAAAACTCTACCAAAGAACTCCTACAGCTGATAAACACCTTTAGTAATGTGGCAGGATACAAGATCAACTCCAAAAAATCAGTGGCCTTCCTATACACTAAGGATAAGGAAACAGAGAGGGAAATTAGAGAAGCATCACCTTTCACGATAGTCACAAATAGCATAAAATATCTTGGGGTAACTCTGACCAAGGATGTGAAAGATCTATTTGACAAGAACTTTAAGTCTTTGAAGAAAGAAATTGAAGAGGACACCAGAAAATGGAAAGATCTTCCTTGCTCCTGGATTGGGAGGATCAACATAGTAAAAATGGCAATTCTACCAAAAGCAATCTATAGATTCAATGCAATCCCCATCAAAATCCCATCAAAATTCTTCACAGATCTGGAGAAGACAATAATCAACTTTATATGGAAAAACAAAAAACCCAGGATAGCCAAAACAATCTTATACAACAAAGGAGCGTCTGGAGGCATTACCATCCCTGACTTCAAACTCTACTACAGAGCTACAGTATTGAAAACAGCTTGGTATTGGCATAAAAACAGAGAAGTCGACCAATGGAATCGAATAGAAGACCCTGACATTAACCCACAAACCTATGAACACCTGATTTTCGATAAAGGAGCTAAAAGTATACAATGGAAAAAAGAGAGCATCTTCAACAAATTGTGCTGGCAAAACTGGATGTCAACCTGTAGAAGAATGAAAATAGATCCATATCTATCACCATGCACAAAACTCAAGTCCAAATGGATTAAAGACCTCAATATCAGTTTGAACACAGTGAACCTGATAGAAGAGAAAGTGGGAAGTACTCTACAACACATGGGCACAGGAGACCACTTCTTACGTATAACCCCAGCAGCACAGACATTAAGGACCTCATTGAATAAATGGGACCTCCTGAGATTGAGAAGCTTCTGTAAAGCAAAGGACACTGTCACTAAGACACAAAGGCAACCCACCAACTGGGAGAAGATCTTCACCAACCCCGCAACTGACAAAGGTCTGATCTCCAAAATATATAAAGAACTCAAGAAACTAGACCGTAAAAGGCTAATCAACCCAATTATAAAATGGGGCATTGAGCTGAACAGAGAATTCTCAACAGAAGAACTTCAAATGGCCAAAAGACACTTAAGGTCATGCTCAACTTCCTTAGCGATCAGGGAAATGCAAATCAAGACAACTTTAAGATACCATCTTACACCTGTCAGAATGGCTAAAATCAAAAATACCAATGATAGCCTTTGTTGGAGAGGTTGTGGAGAAAGGGGTACACTCATCCATTGATGGTGGGAATGCAAACTTGTGCAACCACTTTGGAAGGCAGTATGGCGGTTTCTCAGGAAATTCGGGATCAACTTACCCCTGGACCCAGCAATACCACTCTTGGGAATATACCCAAGAGAGGCCTTATCATACAACAAAAGTATATGCTCTACAATGTTCATAGCAGCATTGTTTGTGATAGCCAGAACCTGGAAACAACCTAGATGCCCTTCAATGGAAGAATGGATGAAGAAAGTATGGAATTTATACATATTAGAGTACTACTCAGCAATAAAAAACAAGGACTTCATGAATTTTGCATACAAATGGATGGAAATAGAAAACACTATCCTGAGTGAGGTAAGCCAGACCCAAAAAGAGGAACATGGGATGTACTCACTCATATTTGGTTTCTAGCCATAAACCAAGGACATTGAGCTTATAATTAGTGATCCTAGAGAAGCTAAATAAGGAGAACCCAAAGAAAAACATATAGGCATCCTCCTGAATATTAACCTTCAGCAAGCGATGAAAGGAGACAGAGACAGAGACCCAAATTGGAGCACAGGACTGAAATCTCAAGGTCCAAATCAGGAGCAGAAAGAGAGAGAGCACGAGCATGGAACTCAGGACCGCGAGGGGTGCACCCACACATTGAGACAATGGGGATGTTCTATTGGGAACTCACCAAGGCCAGCTGGCCTGGGTCTGGAAAAGCCTGGGATAAAACCGGACTCTCTGAACATAGCGGACAATGAGGACTACTGAGAACTCAAGAACAATGGCACTGGGTTTCTGATCCTACTGTATGCACTGGCTTTGTGGGAGCCTAGGCAGTTTGGATGCTCAACTTACTAGACCTGGATGGAGGTGGGGGTTCCTTGGACTTCCCACAGGCCAGGGAACCCTGATTGCTTTTCGGGCTGGGGGGAGACTTAATTGGGGGAGGGGGAGGGAAATGGGAGGCGGTGGCGGGGAAGAGACAGAAATCTTTAATAAATAAATAAATTAAAAAAAAGAAAGAAAATGGATAGATGGTTCAGTGGTGAAGAAACTTGGCTCCTTTTTCACTAGACTCTGTCCAGTTCCATCAAATACAGTGCAGTTCACAACCATCTGTAACGCAGGTCCCAGGAGATCCAACAAGCTCTTTGGCCTCTTCTGTCACTACATGAAAGTCATGTATTCAGCAACACTCAGACACAAACAATAAGTAACAAGTAAAATAAAACAAGTAAAGTTTAAAGAATACAACAATAAGAACTAGATTATGTACTAAAATTCCTCAGTCCCAGGAACTAACAAATTGTCAACGTCTGCTTTTACAAGAAAATCATCGAAAAATTAAAAAGCATTTTATTAAATCTCATGACAAGTTTTGAAAAATATTTTCCCATTTAGGCACTTCAAATTTTTCTTCATTCAAAATCAAACCAAATTTAAAAAAAAAAACTGAATAAATCAACAATCTTTCCTGTTAGCCACTATGCTACATAAAATTCCTTCATGATTAGAAGCAGAAGTGAATCCATTGTTTCCTTTTGTATGTAATTTTGAAGACTTTGGTGATAATCTTTAATAATACTTAAGGTAATATGCAAGAAAGTCACTAAATATAGAATTCTATGGAAAAGAGGCTTGCTGGAGATAAACATTTTCCTATATGTTTTTCATTCCTATTCACTTCTTTGATTGAACACTTTTACTTCATTATTTTGATTCTTTCATTCTACATTCTCTATGAGTTTTAATAAACCAATAACACTAAACTCAAGGCAGTGGTTTGTTCTAAATCCAAAGAGGTTGTATGATAGCATAAGAAAATTAGTTTTGTTTTAGTAGACTCTCTGACTTTGACCCGATTGCTGTATTAATTGGAGTTACTTTTTGTGTTCTGACGAGGTTATTGACACAAGGAAAAAAACACAGCATAATAAATGATGGTATGACCTGCTAACTCTACTCTTGTACTAGGATATAAGATCTCATGAAATGACACTATAATTACATGGAAAGTAATTGTCATATATTTGCCAAAAAAATTATATGGCTGACGGTACTCTGAAAATTGCATTGCATTTCCAGTGCCAGCAGCTATGTTAGCAGAAACTGAAATTAGAAACAAGCACAGGTGGTGCTTTCTCGTCATTTAGAAAAACTATTTCATTTAAGAAGTAAAATTTAATTTACAAGTAAATATTATAAAACCAAAAATAAAACAGAATGACTTAAAAAATGCTCCTAATACTCATTGTTATTTTGAGATAATGCTAGCTTTATGGAACAGGCAAAGCCATTTATTTGCTACATCGCAACCTAATTATATATACTATTGTTCTAGTTCCTGGATTATAAAGCCATCTTGCTCATGTTATTCCTTGCAAACAAATGAATCTTGAGAGTTCACCAGGGCAAGAGAGGAATAACTGCATTTTGTATAGCTTATAACTTTTTTTCAAGTAATAATATAGAAGATATCTCTTATCAGTTATAACACCTGATATTGTAAGTTAAGAATAGCTGTTTTGGTGATTTAAAAAAAGTCTAATATTATCTTGTATGTGGGTTTTTATTCTCACATCAATTGTTGCATAAATTGAGACACATGATTTCAAACCAAAATCAATCTAAAGAGCTGTAGGACACTTTATACTCATAACAGGAACAATTCACCAGGAGGAAGTCTCAATCCTGAATATCTATGCCCCTAATATAATAGCACCCACATATGTAAAAGAAACATTACTAGAATTCAAAGCATACATCAAACCCCACACTCTAATAGTAGGAGATTTCAACACTCTTCTCTCACCAATGGACAGGTCAACCAGACAGAAACTTAACAGAGAAATAACAGATGTAATGAACCAAATAGACTTAACAGACATCTATAGAACATTCCACCCAAACAGAAAAGAATATACCTTCTTCTCAGCATCTCATGGAATCTTCTCAAAAATTTATCACATAATCGGTAACAAAGCAAACATCCACAGATACAAAAAAAAAAAATTGTACTAACCACTCGTGTACTATCGTATCACCATGGAATAAAGTTAGAATTCAACAACAATTCTACTCCCAGAAAGCTTACAAACTCATGGAAACTGAACAGTCAACTACTGAACCACCCCTTGGTCAAGAAAGAAATTAAGAAAGAAATTAAAGTCTTCCTTGAATTCAATGAAAATAAAGACACAACATACCCAAACCTATGGGACACTATGAAATCAGTGCTAAGAGGAAATTTCATAGCACTAAGTGCCCACATAAAGAAAACAGAGAAAGCTCACATTAGAGACTTAACAGCACAGCTAAAAGCTCTAGAAAAAAAAAGAAGAAGCAGACTCACCCAGGAGGAGTAGAAGACCGGAAATAATCAAACTGAGGGCTGAAATCAACAAAATAGAAACACGGAAAACAATTCAAAGACTCAATGAAACAATAAGAATAGCTATTTCAGCAAGAAACTGATCTTGCCTGAACTGCTTCGTGGCATGCTGTATACGTGGACATGCAGGAACCATAGAAAAATGACTGTTGAACTTGCCTGAAAAGGGTGAGATGGTCCTTTATGGTTCCTGTTTCATGAAAAACCTGCCAGACATTCTGCAGAACACAGAAGAAAACAACTGATAAACTTTGCCAGTACAAGGCAGAACAAATCTTCAAATTCCCTGCTTCATGGAAAAGTCTTCCAGATACTATGGACCTGTAAGCTGAAGATGGTTACCTCAACATGACAGAAGAACTTTGAGGGACTGTCCAGGCAGGGAGATGTCTGTGTCAATTCTAGAGTTGTGGAAATTGCTTACAATGCACTTCTTGTTTACTTAGGTTATATTATATCCTTTTAAGGTCTTTGAAGAGTTGAAGACAGAGAGTTAAAGATTTCCTTAGTTATAACAAATGATAAATTAGATATAAAACTTTAGACTTACAAAGATAGGGTAGATGATAAAGTATTTTCCTTAATTTTCCAAATGTAAATGAACTAAATATTGTAACTATAATTCTTGCCTGATAACTGTTTTGTTATATGTAATTTTACTAAGTTAAAGTTAAAACCTTCATGTTTAATTAGACAGAAAAGGGGGATGATGTGAATTGCCCTCTGTATGCTGTGAATATGTTTTATTAGTATATGTTAATGAATAAAGCTGTTTTGGCAGCCAATGGCTTAGCACAGCAAAGCTAGCAGATATTAAAACAGAGATATGGAGAGAGTGGGCAAAGTCAAGGAAACCCCATGTAGCTGCCAAAGGAAACAGATGCTGGGTCCTTAACAGTAATTCATGGAACTGTGGTGATACATAGATTAATTAAATTGGGTTAACTCAAGATATACGTCTATATTGCTGAAGATAATATGCACTTCATGCATTTCAAACATAGGGTCAGAAAAGCTCATGAAATGAACCAAACACAAAACTGCCTTTCTTATTAATAGCTTTCATGGTGCAAGAACAGGTTGTGTACAAGCTGTCAAAAAAAAAAAAAACCTACACTCCTATCCACTTATGACACCACTCAGCCACCAAAATGAAAAGTGTGACATAATAACCCTAAGGATGCGGTTACTGTCATGTATAACTGAGTTAATCAACAGCAAAGTGGACTTTAAACCCATTCAACAAGAGGTACCAAAAAATGTAGGCAACTACCCAAGGCTAGCAAATGCATGGATCTTTTAAGGGAACCTAAAACTGCTACTTTACCAAAGCAACGTAATCCCTAACTACATTCTGGATATTTTCTGTTATTCTTTTTTTTTTTTTCCAGACAAGTGTAGTTCTCATTCCTCATCAGGGAAAATTCTTTTTGTGACAGATGGCAGACCACTACAATAAACTAAAACTCATCAAAATCTACAACACTTCACAGAACATTCTCAGAAATTGACCACATACTTGATCATAACCCATTTCTTAACAGATAGAAGAATAATGAAATAAACCCTGCATGGTATCAGACCACCAAAGATTTAACAATCACAAAAGCAGCAAAAAACTGACAAACTCATTAACACTGAACATCTCTCAACTGAGTGACTTCTGGGTCAAGGCAGGAATAAAGAACTAAATTAAAGACCTTCTAGAATTCAATGAAAATGAATTCACAACATACCCAAATCTTATGGGACACAATGAAAGACTTTTTAAGAGGAAAGTTCTGAAAGACACTTTTTACATAAAAATGTAAAGTTCATCAGAATGAAATCAATAAACACAAGTTTGAAACCACATAAAAACTTTGTTGACTTATTAAAAAAGTAATTATATAGAGACCTTTAAAAGACAGTATAATTACGCAGTTCTTCCTCTTTATTGAAAAATATGAAGAGACCTAAAACATGTAAAGTGATAAAAATAATGACCTAAACCCACTCATTAGGAAGTTCTAGGTAATGTCACTAGGGAATTCTGTCAGTCAGAAAAGAATTAACAATATGTTTACATAGAGGTTTCCAAAACATACAGAAGAAAAGAGTTTTTTATTATTTATTATCTTATGATGCTATTTTTATCATGATCAAAATCCACTTTAGGGGATGCATGCAGAAAAGCATACCTTGTATGTACAATATTTGCCAAAGTGCTGAACTACATTTGAATTAATATCACCAAGTAGAAAGATTTATGTATCACAGCCAAGATGAATTTCTTAGCAATGAAATGTTTGGTTGAATCTTAAATCCAATAGTTAATACATCATAAAGAAACTTAAAGAATATATTTATAATATATTTCAATATATCCATAAAACATTGTAAAATGCAATATTATACATTGATTAAAATACTTAACAAGTATATATGCAAGATACTTTCTCCACATGGTGTAGGACAGGTAAAAGTAGTCTACAATTAATAAGGTTATTGGTACAAGTTTAAATACTATACTTATAGTCAAACACATGCTAAAGATGTCTGCTATTCCCACTTTTATTTAATTTTGTATAAAACATAATGAACAAGGAAATTAAAGAAGAGAATAGAAGACATCTAGATTGTAAAGAATGATGGAAACAACTATTATTTGACTATGTATTGCTGTTCCTTCCTTTCTTCCTGACTGCCTGCCTTCCTTTATTCCTTTTTGCTTTCTTTACTTTCTTCCTCTTTTCTGTTTTCTTAGTCCAGCATCATTTCACATTTTTAAATGGCTTCTTTGATATTATACTTTTAGTTTTTTTGGCTTCTAATTTTTTTATATCCTCCATTGTTTTGAGTAGAAATTACCAAAAAAAATTCTAAATGAAATATTTGTAGTACATAATGTTTTTTTTTCTCTTGAAACTTTAAAATTTTTAGCACATCATTTGGTTTTCAACATATTAACATCAAAATGTGAGCACGAGATTTTTTTGCCAATGTTATTCTAATTGGAATTATAATCTTTGGGGAAGCTTTTAACAATCTTCTCTTTAAACATTATTTGGTCCCATTCTCATTCCTTTTTCTTACTCACAGTATACATATACAGCTGCATAAAATGATCTGACCCAGTCTTCGGCAAATATACTTCTCTGATCTCTCAATTTTTCATTTTTTCTCTTCTGCTAGCCTCAGTTTCTAATTACTAATTATTGACAGGAGCTTTCCTCTTACTAACTTCTATTTACCACGGAAGCCTTATAAATCTGTCAATAATAATCTTTTCAAATTTTATATTTTCATTTAATTACTTTTAATCATCTCTGCCTCATGTTGATATACTTTATCTCAGAATATATTGAATTTGTACTTCCCACAATTAAACAGGTGGGAAAAAATTATTGTCTATCTTTTGACAGATATAAAGCTCCTGTCTTGCAAGATAAAACATGTTATGGGGCTTAAAAGAAGACCCAGAGGGCAAAGCAGTGCTTAAGTAAGCATGAGAACGTAAATTCCCATAACCAGAAGCCATGTAAAGCCATCCATAGTAGCAAACTCTGTTATATCCATGCTTCTGTAGAGAGATGGGAAGAAAAGGGGGCAGAACAATCCTTGGACATTCACAGACCACCAAACCTTGGGAATATTATGAACAACAAAGAGAGTCTCTCATAAACAAGGTGGAAGGAACAACACACAAGATTGTCTTCTGACCTTCACCCACAGGAATACACATACATGCACATCATACACACAACATGATAAATTAGTCTAAAATAAATTTTCAAAGGTTAGTTCCCTCAAGTGTAATATGTACATCAAAAAAAAAAAATCATAGGTTACCAAATAAAAAGTCCAGCACTGGATGAGAGAATATACCACAAGTTGTTAATCAGAAGTATCCTAAATCACTTCAGAATAATACACGCTATTGATGTTGTTTTTGCTTATCTACAAGAACCTCACATCATAGATCTTTAGTAATGAAAAATATACATATTTGGTTCACAAAACATGAAGAAACAAAGTGGGCATTTGATAGAAATCTTCCTTCCTGCTTGCTAACTCTCATAATCCTAGAAAGTGTTATTCAGACTTCAGGAGAAAAATATCCACAGTTTTACTGCCTGAGAACTACAATAATGACCCCCATGACAAGATATGCCCATATGCAATAGTGATATGAATATCATAATGGTTGGCAACCTCTTTCGGATTGGAATTAAGGCCTACTCCACAGAAGGAAATGCATTCTTTATACTCTCACTCTGGTCAAGAACCTATGATTACTGAGCTCACAGCCTCATTTTAATCAAATTTAATCATTTGCTAAGTGAAAGGAACCCACTATCCAACTGCTGTCTGATTTATATTTCTCTACCAATAGATTAGTTAAGGTGTCTGACATCATCAGAGGAGTATATTTGTTCCGAGGACAATGACTAATGCAGGAACTCATAAATGGTGTAAGTGCAGAGAAGCGACCATGGAACACCTAGCCAGATACGGGAAATCAGTATCACACGCTTTCCCCAAGGTTTAGAGACATCATAGAAGAGGTGGTGGAAAGATTCGGAGATCCAGAGGTCAGGATGGAGGATAGTAAAAGAAGGTCCTATGCACACACTGCACACCTGAACTCACAGCATCCATGACTACTTAATCAAAGCAATTAATCAAAGCCTGTACAAGATAAGGAAATCAGCATTCTAGCTTGAACTGGAAAGAGGTTATAAGCCCTAGCCCCTAACTGACAAGATGTGGACAGCTGATACTGGCTAGCAGAAGAGAGGTGAGTCAGTTTAGTTTAAGAGTTTGGTCCCCATGCTTCAGTGTTTAGCCTCACACCCAGAAGTATATGGCCAGCACAATATTGAGTAGATGGGTGATTTAAAGGAAAAACAATGACAGGAAGTTGCAATGGGTGTAGAGAGGTGGGAAGGATCATAGAAACATTTAAGTGACAAAAGGAGGGATTTGATCAAAGTTAAATTCTCAAAATGATTTTAAATTTTTGCAATGGTAAACTTACTGTATTACATACATATTTTACAAAATTGAAAGTAATTTCAAGGCTGACACATCTTTCTTGACTGTGACTCTCATTTTAGCTTACTTTCTGCTATTTGCCTGTGTCAGCTGTCCTCCGTTCCTCCATTTGACAAACTTGTCATATATTTACACATCTATCTTTAAAAAAATTGGTCATGAAATCCTACTTTTTTTCAGAACAATACTGAGAGAAAGTTCACATGCCAATACAATTTAGTCATTTGAGCTATGGCATTAACTACATTCATAGATAGATTCCACTATCAACACAGACAACTTGACATACCTTTATCACCATAGAGGAAACTCTTATGCTCTTTGCCTCTTACCCATCTTCCCATTGCTCCTAAACATAGTCTTCTAACTCTAAATCTTTGCCTGTTTGGGAAACTGATTACCAGTTGAACAATGTAGTATGTAAAAGGGTAGTATTTTCAGTATGCTATAAAATAGAGTAATTTTGTCTGTATAAAAGAATGGAGTATGGGGAGAGGGAAATGGGAGGCTGGGAGGAGGCAGAATTTTTCTTTTTCAATAAAAAAAAATTAAATAAAAAAAGAATGGAGTACTGACATATTCTACTATAGAAGTTAACCTTGAAGTCTCATATTTTTTCCAAAAGTTTTAACTTTATTTCCTTATTAAACATTCCTTGAAATCCCAGGGACTCAATTAGGTGGTCCTTGGGAATTCTTCCTAGCTACTATTACATCACTTAATGAAGAACATACTCTGAAGCAGTCATAATATATTTCACCCTATTTGTGAAGATATTTTTATTTAAATTTTTGTGCCATACACAAAATCATTTATATAAAAGATGACTGTATTTAGCCTAATTTGAAAATAAAAAAATCAACATTTGACTTTTCAACTCTGATTTCAGAATGTTATGTCTGAAAAAAGTCATAAAAATCAATACTTGGACCTATCTCAGATCAAGTAGATCAAGGTCCTGGGGAAGTAGGAGCCGAGAATTGAAGTCCAAGATATCAGCATTTATTAAAACACCCCCAGCTAATAAGTAGAAGAAATTGAAAGCTACTTATTTTTTAAAACATAAATTACTGTTCGCTAACATAATCTACTGGCTATGTGATTTAATGACACTAAAATCTTTAGGTTATGGTTGTTAGCATTATATCTATTTAACTAAGTTTGAATGTCATATAACAACAAATGTAAAGAAACAAAATTTACTACATAACAACTACATCATGTATCATTTTTTTCTCTGAAAAGCAAAGACCTCTTGCAAGTGCTTAACTACCCTAAAATTAACCCTTCTGTGTCTGTCAGATGAAGCCCTTGCATATGTCTCATTGGTATTTCATGTGTTATAGTCACTGTAATATCTGTTAAACTTGATATACCTCTTTAGTATAAGCATAGCAAACTACTCTCTTAAAAGTCATACTGTCATCAAACCACTAGGATCTTTAGAGTATTAAAAGTTGCTCAAATATAGGAATAGATCACTGAAAAAATTCTTCCTTAGTGCTTTCATGTATAGAAAAGGTCAGACATTGGGGCAAAAATTTCAAAATTTATTGTGTGCTTCTGATTGGAGTTTATGCAACTCCAAACTTTCTATAAAGGTTTTTCTTCAAGACCATCTGGTGTTTCTAGACCTGGAGGACCCCAGAGGACAAGCATGACCTCTGGAGCAAGACAGTCGGGTTCCATTATGATTCTTAGAAACAAAATCCTGCCCAGCACCATGAGAAACTGGGCAGGATGAGACCTGCATGCTGGCCTGGGGCGGATGGCCCTGGGTTCCCAGGATGAAGCAGGGTCATGCCTACAGCCATGCCAGACTGAGCAGGATAAGGAGACCAACACGTGATGCCAGGTAGATGGTCATTATTATGGTGAACGAATGTATGGTTTGGTATGGAAAAGAGAAACAGAAAGAGAAAGAATGGCTCATGTCCTGTAAACAGAGGCATACCTGAGGAGATGAAAGTACTGAGGGTGGGCATGGGTGTCTTGTATGGCATCCAGGACAATGGTGATATCTAGGGCTTGTGTGCTACTGGGGCCCATGTCTGGGTTCATGGCCCTGATGTATCAAGGGTCTCTTTTGATGTCTGTGGCTCCTGATACCACCAAAGGCCAAGAAAATAGGGCTGTATGGAGTTAGCCCTACCTTCTCACTGGTTGCAACACTAGGGAGAACTGGTTCTTCCCTCATCAGCTGAAGCACTCAGGAGAGATAGTCCTACCTCACCTGGGCAGCATAACAAGAGTTGAGCCTGTTCACAGGGGCAAGTGTGACCTGGACCTGAGGGTGTGAGAATGGCCCAGCAAGTTGTACCTGCCATGTGATAAAGGAAAGATGTCTCATCAGTTGCAGAAGGTCGGGATGTGATCTAATCCTTCACCAACTGAAGCATTCAGGAAAATGAGCCCTGCATCTTGCCTGGGTATGACAGTAGAGCTGACCTTGTAAACAGGGGCAGGAGAGGGGCATAGCTGGTTCTATTCCCTTGTCTGCAGTATAGTACTGGAAACAAGGGAAAGATGCTAGGCCTCCTCATCCCTATCACTCTCAGCTGGAAAGGGAGCTGAGCCTTGCCTTTACCAGTCACAGCACTCAGAAAAGTGGTACTTGTACCTCCTCTGGGCAGGACAGCTGAGCTGACCCAGTTGACAGGGACAAGGACCAGCTAGCATGAGAATAAGAGAATGGGAGATCTGGCCTCACCCTTCATCTACCATGTTAGGGCATGAGCAGGAGAGACATGTCCTCTCACCCCTCTACACCTGAAAGTTGACCTTAGGCCATAAGAGCAGGAGAGCTGCCCCTCACCAGCTACAGCACTGAAGCGAGCAGGCCCTGCACTCCACCCATGCACCACAACAGAGCTTATCCTGTTAAAAGAGGTGTGGTGAGCCATCCCTGAAGTTGTGAGGATGAGAGAGATGTCCTTCTCACTCTGTCATGTGGAGGTATAGGTGAGGGAGAGTTGCTTCCCCTAACCCCACTCCGGTAGACAAAAGTTTCTGTCCCATCCAGTCCTGAAGCCCTTCGGTCCCAAATAAACACACAGATGATTATATTAATTATAAATTGTTTGGTCTATTAGTCAGCTTATTACTAACTAGCTCTTACAACTAAAATTAACTCATAAAACTTATCTATGTTTAGCCATGTGGTGTGGTCCCTTTTCTCAGAAAGGCATTCTCATTTTCTTTCTCTGCATCCGGCTAGTGATTGTACCTCAGCCTTTCCTCTTCCCAGAATTCACCTAGTCTGGTATCCCTGCCTATACTTCCTGCCTGGCTACTGGCCAATCATCATTTTATTAAGCCAATCTTTACAGTATATGAGAGCATTATTTCACAGCACTCACCCCTTGCTGCCTGTGGCAAATGAGGGAGCGTATCCTCCCTTTTACCAGTTCAGCACTCATGAAATGTGTACCTCCTCCTCTCCTGACCAGCACAGTAGAGCTGACCCTATTAGCAGAGGCACAGGTGACCTGGCTCTGAGGATGAGAGAGTGGGATAGCTGCCTACACCTACCTGTTCTGCAACATAGTGATAATGGTGCTTGAGAGATTCCCTCCCCATCGCTCAACAGCTGTGGCAGAAGGGAGAACTGTCCCTGACATCGTAAGAGAGAAAGAACTGGTTCTGCCCTTCACCAGCTCCAGCTGCTTTTTTCTGGAAAATGACTGTTGCACCTTGCTGGAGCAGCACAGTAGAGCAGGCCCAGATGGTGTAGACATGGGAGAGCCCACCCTGAGGGCTTGACAGCAGGAGAACTGGCCCACCCCATGCTCATTGCTGCAAAGGGTGAACAAGTCAGGGCAATGCTGGAGAGCACATCTTGGAACTGAGGACAAGGGAGAGCTGGTAGACTGAGCAACTCTGCCGCTACCCAGGCCCAGAATCATGAATGTGAGTTAGGCCACCACAACATCCACCCAATCTATGACCTGCTAGAGCATATGAAAGGGTAAGTCCTAAGGGCCCAAAGCTGCAGGATCTTCATGACAAAGGGCAAAATCAGGATATCAAAAGGAGTTCCAGTTAAGGCCTAGCATCAATAGTATAGCAGAAACTGAACGCTTCAACCCAGATCAATGACACTTTGCTGTGAATATTTGCAACTAAAGATATATGAATAAAAGGGTTTACTGTCGGGGGCTCACTGCGTTGCACTACAGCTCTACGATGAGATTGATTTTTCCTTTTAAAGTTTATTTTATTTTACTTTGCGGGAGGTTGCAAGGGCAGAGGGTGGACACAAAGTGACAGGGAAATTAATGGCATCAATATGTATGATGTGAAAGACTCAAGGAATAAATAAAAAAAGTAAATAAAAAATTTTTTGAAGTACTCTCAACTGAGTTACATAGTATGAATTTTACGAACTGTATTTCAGGGACTATTATGATACTAACAGTGAAATAAATTTCCTAATAAAAACACCATTATAAATATTTGAAGTTGATAAGTGAGTTTAAATATTATTTTATATATAGGCATATAAAAAATTATATCTTATTCTTACACCAAGAGATTCCATGGGTTATTTTCCTGTTTGTTTAGGGGTGTTATTGTTGTTGTTGCTTTTTGCTTCAACAGCATGACTAGAATGAGAAAGAATGAGTACTAATGAACATATACTTGATTTTCAATGAATTTACATGAGAAAGTTAGAAGGAAAAAGACAGGGAAGACATTTTAAAATAGTAAGGTACAAAATAACTAACCTTTAAAAGATCATTGTCTGTGACCATTTACTAAGATTATTATAAAACAAAAAGACAGATTTGTTTTCTGTACAATTGGTAGAGAAAGTAGGGACATACATTGAAGACAGACACTAAAAAGAATTCCCACACTAGCTCAGAATTGAGTACAATGGTTACGTTTTTAGGGGCAGACTTACTGATCCACAGTCCTCTGCTTGACCAGGAAAACAGCAACTGAAAACAGCAGCCAGACGAAGAGGTGGGCATGTATTTTACATGGGCATTTATAGAATAAGAGGCTACACTCAAGTGGGCAGGTAACTTAAAGGCTATTGGCTGAAGGATTTCCTACAGCACCTCCCCTTTTTGTTTAAATAAGAAAGTTCTAAGCCTAATACAAAATTATATACAATAAGAACAAATATCAAGTATAAAAATTAGAATTATAACCAGCATAAACAATATTAAGCAAGAAACATGATAAATGTTTCAATAATTATCCTGCACTAGGGAGTCTAAGTCTTGTATTATCAATAACTTGGCCAAGTCATGAGAGGACTACAACTATCTAGTCTTCAACCCCATCGAAGACCCGAGAAAAAAATAATATTACATTAGTAAGCAGGAAGCACAGTCAAGCAATTTTCAAAATGTGCAACAAATGACAGAGACAACTGGCTACCTGGGTTCTAGAGTAACTGACAGACCATTTTCAGAGGCAGAAAATTTTTCAAAACTGTCTTGCTCTGTCTTGGCAGGGTTTGACAGTCTTTTTTCTTATACCGTGTTGTCCTGTCTGGACATCATGCATTTTGTCAGTAGTCAATACATGGGCAGTTCCTTGCCCAAGGGGCAGTTTTGCAAGAAGAAAACAAGCTCTAAGTGGAGTGTCTTCGGTACTCAACATTCTCTTGGGAATAGATGGGTGCTGCCAGGAGCAATTGTGTCTCACATCAACAGAATCCTAAGTTATTTAAAAGCCATATTCTACAGCTCTTTGAAATGGTTAAAAATTGCCTATCTTTGCAGAATACAATCTCTGTGTGTCTAAAGGAAATGATTAGTCTAACTATAAGTATGACAAACACGAATGACTATTGACCTATAATTCTTAATACCTATATAACTTAAAGACTAAGAATTCACATTAGAATATTAAACAATCTTTAAACAACTGTCCAGCAAATTATGGCAATGACCTCAAAATGTAAACAATGTATAATTATTATGATCAGAGGTAGAAATATATACTACAATATCATAAATATATGCTAAAATTGTATCAACATATAAAATGCCTTAAGCAGAGGTAGAAGCATGCAAGCATACAATATGACAGAATCACTTTGCCTAGGTATACAGATATTGTAGACAAAATAGGAATATACTAAATATAATTTAAGTTTGTATTAATATACAAGAATCTATACCAATGTAAATTGTCTATAAATAATAGCTAACAAGTATTTACTCTATTACTCACTATTACTATTAGTGTGAGTAAGCTTATACTATTATTCCATCCAATTTTCCTTTTTTTCCAGAGATCCCAAGCCTTCATAATTTGTCCCCAACCACCAACCCTATACCAACTATAATCAACCTCGAATTGATGTCCCTAACCCTGAGGACAAACTTTGTTGGGAGAGGGAATGTCATCTTCTAGAATTACTTCCACCTATTTTGGGAGTGATGTTCTTTCTATGGGATCTTCTGAATATAAAATCACATTTAAGTTTCAAGATTGTTGTCTGGTATAATTGCTAATAGTCTCTGAGTGTTCGGTAGGATTTTTCTAAGGCTCTTATTTGGAGTTCTGGCCAGAATGTTGTAAAAATGTACACCATTTCAGTTAACCAAGTTGGAACCATCCCAAAAGAGGTCTTAAAGTAGCACTAACCAGCATCACAACGTCATATCAACCAGGTGAGGTTGTTGTTTTGGGGCCCTATCTTCTTTCTGGAAACTGCAAAGATTATGTCAGGAAAATTCATTATTCATTGTGGAAAACTTAAACATTATACAGACATATATTTAATGAAAGGTACACTAGATGCAAAAATAGGTGTGAAGAAAAGTAAAATATTTCTAAATTCTTTCTTCTTTCTGTCCTATACCAGATGGCTCCAGACATGAGACAGAAACTCTAAATTTTTCTTTTAACAACATGCTTGGATTTAGAGAAGGACAGAGCCAGTGTCCAACTTCAAAGTCAGCTTTGAATTTTAAGTGAGTTATGATTATTATTCTAGTTTTTATGTTCAGAGATTCATAAACTCAGATGACCTGTTCTCATAAGTCATAATCCTCTTTGCTTGGTGATCCTATCTGGATAATTATCTTTTCCTCTTTAAGCATCTAGATGTCTTGACATTTTGAAGATGAATATTTTCCTGCAAAGACAAGAACCAAACACTGTCTCAACCCTTACAAGGTTTCCTTGCAACCTGTATGGTTGTCACCTCTGTGGATGAGCCATTGTTTCTCTTTCTCAAGAAAGTTCCCTTTTTCAAACCTAATCTTCATTAATTTTGATGGTATCCATAACTTTTCTTCTCCTGTGGAAACAAGAGATAAACCCCTTCCCCAACATAGCAATCCTCTGGTTTCCATTGTGAGGTCAACACATCCTTGAAATATACCTGTTGATATAATTCAGAAGTCTTTTCTATTACTCAGTGTCTCTCCGGGGCTTTTGTTCCTTTCTCATTACCATTAAGAAAATTCAATGTTAATAAAGCATTATGTAATCTATTTCATGAGGTATTTTCCATCCCTTTCTGTTTGTTTGACATATCTTTTATACTTTGATTTGATCTTTCTATAACTGTCTGACCTGTAGGATTGTTTGGTATACTTGAATATTCATTATAGATACCTATACTCCTTAAGGTGTTTCACATAATAGGAACAGAAGAAATAATCTTTTAAATCAATAACTCTTAAGAGGCCAAAATTTTGGTAGTAGAGAAAGCAAAGACATTCCAGATTGCATAGGAACCATAGGTTGAATTATCTTGTTGACAACTATTAGATCTATCATTATTCTCCATTTACCAGATTTCTTTTTTAACAACAAATACAGAATTCCAAGGGCTGGTTGATTCCTCAATATGGTGAGGATTGAGTTGTTCCTGTACCAGCTGTTCTAAAGTCTACAGTTTGTCTTCTATTAAAAGCCACTATCTAACCCATATTGGTTTCTCAGTTAACCATATTAAAGGTAAGGCCATTGGAATAGCTAAAGGTTTGCTAGCTGCTTTTGTGTATAATACCTTATAATACCCATGCTGGGTCCCACGTGGGGTCCAAAATAAAGACGGGTGCTAAAAAGAAATCCCACACTAGCTCAGAATTGAGTACAATAAAGGGTTATTTATGGGTAGACTCACAGATCACAGTCCTCTGCTCAAATGGGAAAACAAGAATCTAATCCAGCATCCAGAAGAAGGGCAAGCACCTGTTTTACATTGGCATTTTTTTTTTTGGATTTTCGAGACAGGGTTTCTCTGTAACTTTTGGTTCCTGTCCTGGAACTAGCTCTTGTAGTCCAGGCTGGCCTCAAACTCAAAGAGATCCACCTGCCTCTACCTCCCAAGTGCTGGGATTAAAGGCTTGTGCCACCACCGCCCAGTTTACATTGGCATTTATAGTATAAAAGACCATACACAAATGGGCAGATAACTTAAAGACTACTGGATGAAGAATTTTCTACAGCAATTCATTCTACCTTTAAATTTTAAGTGTTTTTGTTTGTTTGTTTTGTTTTTTGTTTGTTTTGTTTTTGGATTTTTTGAGACAGGGTTTCTCCATAGTTTTTGGTTCCTGTTTTGGAACTAGCTCTTGTAGACCAGGCTGGCTTCAAACTCACAGAGATCTGCCTGCCTCTGCCTCCCGAGTGCTGGGATTAAAGGCGTGCGCCACCACCGCCCGGCTTAAATTTTAAATTTTGCACAAAGAAACAGTATGAGTTCTATACCTTGGGAAAATCTCGTCAAAAACCCCTTTTCCTTTAACATCAAAATGAATATATTCACTAGCTGTATCATAGCTAGAGCTGGCTATACAGAGTGCCTCCTTCACACACATATTATGATACTACAATTTGTTCTCCTTTTTCCTATACTAATTTTAGCATTGAGAAATCACCTTACATTGAATGGATTCACAAAGAATCTGATGATTTCTGGAAATTCAGAGTTTGTGAATGTAATGCATACTTCTGACCTAGAGAAAACACTGTATGAAGCATCCCAAGTTTTCTCTCATCACAGATATGATGTGGGATTGTCAATTGTATGCTGTGATTACCATTAATGAATAAAGAAACTGCTTTTGGACCTATAGCAGGGCAGAATTTAGCTAGGCTAAAAAAATTAAACTGAATTCTAGGAGAAAGAAAGGTGAAGTTAGAGAGATGCCATGTAGCCCCGCTGGAGACAGATGCCAGAACTTTAGCCAGGAAGTAACAGTCACTTGTCAATACACAGATTAATATAAATGGATTAAATTAATATGTAAGAGTTAACCAATAAGAAGCTAGAGCTAATGGGCCAAGCAGTGATTTAATTAATACAGTTTCTGTGTGATTATTTCGGTAGTCTGTGTGACTGGGAAATGAACAAGCGACCTCCTTACTACACAGATACAGTCTGGACGTTTCTTTTTACTTAGTCTCAGTTTTCTTATTTGTATCTTTGACCTTGATTGTTACAAAAGAGAACAAAGAATGATTCTGCATTCAAACTTGTCTTTTTTCAAAAAAAAAAAAAACTTGTCTTTTTTCATAGGCCATTCACCTTTCCAGAGAATGAATGTGATGGGCTGCCATCATATGTGTATCCCAAGTGACAGAAAGCTGGCCAGAAACAGGTGGACACATCTGTTTCAGTTCATCAGACCTGACTAACACTGTGTTCCATAATCATTATTGTTTTTATCCTGAATTATAGTGTCAATCTGTTCAGAATTAATATGTATTACTCTACCACTTGTTACAAAATTTTCAGCTTATTTGTTGGACCAAATGCTACCCTAATCACTTAGCCACAATTCCCTCTGAAAATCTAAAAGAGAGAATGTGTATCCAGAGGTTATGCTTCCATTTCATGTCAAAAGATGTTTTTACATAAATGGATAATATTTCGATTCCCAGTGAATACTTTCTCGTGTTAATATAGTCAGCTTGCTTAGATATTCAGCATACTGGTTAAATTGTTTTTAATGACATTTCCTAATGCATGCTATATCCAGGTTTGACTGTTTTCATGAACAGGAAAGGTTTGCATGTTATTTGTTTGACTCAAAATAAAGCATATATTTTTAATACTTGGGAAATACTTAGTTTAATTCCCTCTTCTACTTCATGTCCAGTAATTGATAAAAATTGTAAGTCCTTCAAGCCATAGTTCTATTTTATTATAATATGATGAATCACTATATTGCAACTTTATTTCTCTTTCCTCTTATACCTTCCATGAAGCTATTTAAACACATAGCTTTTATTAATGAGAAAAAGTTATTAATTCATAATTATTATGTAAAGGTTAATTGATTAACATTCTCTAAATGACTTTTGCACCATCTGGTGATTTTTCCTCTACTTTTTCTTCTGGTTGATGTAGAGGAAGGTGAGTCTCAGAAGCTGATGAAATGTAAAATTTAAGTGGGTTCAGAAGTCAAAGAGATTAAGAGTATCCGAGTAGCAAACTCCATGAACATACGTTTAAAGTTCTCAAAAACATAAAAATAAGAGTAGTAAGACTGTAAATACTGAAAACAGAGTGACCTTTCACCCCAGCATTTTGGGGAGAGGGGCTGTGTTGTGGGGTTTTTTATTAGCATTGCACTAGTTTGCTAGAGAGT
The DNA here is from genome assembly GCF_037038515.1 of Microtus pennsylvanicus. Classification (NCBI taxonomy): domain Eukaryota; kingdom Metazoa; phylum Chordata; class Mammalia; order Rodentia; family Cricetidae; genus Microtus; species Microtus pennsylvanicus. Next base: position 61,182,344 of record NC_134592.1, on the reverse strand, counting down.
GCGGAATGGCAATAGTGCCTGGATAATAAGAATTCTATTTGCTTAATACACAAGGAAGTTATGACCTTAGTTAAAGTCATATCAGAGAAAACTAATCAAAATTCAGTCAAGAATTAAAATTTGAACTTTCATGTTGATGTCTCCTTTAATTTCACTGTGACTGTAGAAGGCATTATAAGGTATAGTTATAGCCAGTGCCCCCAACTCATTGTTAGGCATTGCCCAATAGCTACCCTCAGTCTATCATAGTAACTATGCACAGCCTGCCTTAAGCATTTGAACAAACTGCTTTGCAATTATTAGACATGTTATGAGAAAATGTGAACAGCTTTGACCAGCAAATTTTCAATATATTTTTTCCCTCGGGCAAGAATAAAACTTAAAATAAAAATCCCGAGACTCTGACATTCTTCTCAGCACATAACACGTACCAGGAGAGAATAAAAGAAAAAAAAAGACATGAATATTTGAAAAGGCCTTTTGAATCTTGCAGGCATAAAGTAGGAGTATATATCATTCTCACAGACCTGGAGTCCATGCAGATACACACTGAAAGACAGGCTTTGTACCATGGTCCTCTGCTGATATGTCAAAGGAAAGGGATTCACTCTCACCTTTTCAGGGTGTCTGCCATTAGATACATTAATATGGATGAACCATCACAAAATCAAAAAGCAGCAAGAAAGGTGAGCTTAAAGGGAAAGATTTTAAATATGTTTAAGTTGTGCTTTAATTTGAGGGCTATACTTTGAGGTGCTATAATAATTACCTTTCTGTCTCCACTTACCCAGGAAGAAAAAAAACAATAATTAGATTCTCTAAAGTCCACTTGTCAGCATTTTACTAAACATTCCTCAAGCTTTCCAATAAATGAAAGAATGAACTGACGCTGACAGGAGTTGAACAAGATTGCTTTCTTCTGTCATAGCTTCTGCTATTCTGATGTATTATTTTTAAAGTAAAATATAAGATTTGCTTTCTCAACACATTCTGCAACTGAAAATTGTGTCCATTCACAATAATTTAAGCAACAATTCATATTTATTTTGCTAACAAATTCCTACCAAAGAGTAACTAATAAGCACATATATTTCTATAATACTGTACATTTAAAATTAACTTTCAGTTATTTCATATTTCATTGCTACATGTCCCTATAATGACATAGTTTAATAATGATGTGATAACTCTGACACACATTGCTGCCCTATGCATAATATCATTGGGTGGGAAATAACTTGTCATTAATATATGTATTTTTTTTCTAAATGCCTAGGCAATGAGCTTGATACCTACTCTTAATGTAAAGAAAATGAGAAAACCACATAATATTGTTGATAGGAAGCCTGATTCAATTTGAAGTTTTTATCTAAAATGTTTATTGCATTATGTAATACTAAATTATATTATTAAAGTTGAATAAAACAAACCTGCATTCTGTAAACTACAAATTTACTGAAACACCAAAAGAAGCAAAAAATGCTATTTCTTGGTCAATTCTTACATTTCATGTTTAATATCATGTACCAGGTTGATTTTAGAATTTCATTTATTAAAAAATGATTTTGCTGTCTTAGTCCAGTAGCTAAATTTTGCAAGAATTATAGCATTATCTGAGGAAGTTCTAACTTGCATTTACTAAGTAACATACTCCTTGATATTTTTTAGTAGATTTTTTAATTGTGAGTAATTTCAGATTATTTCAATTTAATATGAGGAGGCTCACATGTGCTTTACCCAGCTTTCTTAGTGATGACATTTTCCATATTTGGCCATGCCTATTATCAACATTGACTCAGTGCTACTAGTAATAGAGTTGATTCATCCTTTCAGGTTTTTGCAGTAGTGATCTTTGTTCAAAAACCTCACACCTCACACCAGTGTGTATCTAGACATCACCTTGTCATCTCACAAACAGGTTCTCAGTTTTTCCTAACACTGACACTTTTTAAGATGCGCCTACTGATAGACACAGTAGGGTCAAGACTGGTTTATAAGAAAGCAACAGCTTTCCTGATTGGATTTGGGGCCTGCTCCACAGGAGGGAAAGAAAGTCTGATTGATACTGTAAACATGGTTCTAAAAACACATGGCTTGGAGGTCATAAGCCACAGAGGTGATACTACTGAAGCTTTTCTTAATTGTTCCATGGCCAAACAGCTTTCTAAATATTAATTCCCTGATGCATATGAGTAATACCAATTGGATTCAGTGGGCTTAATAAACAAATAAAAAGGGGACATGAAACTGGGAGAGAGAGATGAGGAGGAGGACTCCTGAAGAATGATAGATGGGGAGAAATGAGGGTTATAGATAATCGAGCTGTGATGTATGATAATTTTAAAGAATAATTTTGTGGAATGTTACTCAGGTTGAGGTTGGCCAGTGATTACACCTGACTAGACTGGAATGAGTGGTTTTGTGGAAGAAGCTCACCTGGGTGAGGTTTTCCTCTTCTCGTGTACCTCATCTAAAAGGATGCATGACATCAATATATTTTATACATACCATCCTTAACAGTGAAATGGGTTAAGATAGTGTCTAACAGGTGTGCCTTCCCTATAAAAACATTTATAGAGATTTAATAAAAATCTCTAAATTTTTATTAATATTTTACACTTTTCTTCTAATTTTTTATCTTTCAGATTATAATCACATTGTTTCTCCCTCTCTTTTCTAACTTTAAATGTTCCCACATAACCCTCATTGATCGCTTTCAAATTCATGGCCCCTTCTACCACTAACTATTTTGCCTGCATATTTATTCCTAAATATACCATATTCAGTGCAAATAACACTACCCCTGTGTAGTTTTTCAGGAGTGATCATTTGGCACTGGACAATCAATTGGTGTGTACTTCCCTAGAGAAGATCACCTATCCTACTCCCAGATTTCCTCAGTTGTCTATAACACTTTTGTAGAGTTAAGGCCCTGTGGACTTTCTGCCATTCACTTTGACATGTCCATTGGTGTCATCCTTGTTCACCTCATGATTGCAAAATCCTGTTGGTGAGAATGTATGGCTTCTGTTGTTACTAAAAGACATGAAGGACATGGTCAACAAGACAAAACAACAGCCTACAGAATGCGAAAAGATCTTCACCAACCCCATATCAGACAGAGGACTGATCTCCAAATATACAAAGAACTCAAGAAATTGGTCATCAAAAATACAAATAATCCAATAAAGACCTAAACAGAGAACTCTCTCAACAGAGGAATCTAAAATGACTGATAGACACTTAAGGAAATGCTCAGCATCCTTAGCCATCAGAGAAATGCAAATTAAAACAACTCTGAGATTCCATCTTACACCTGTAAGAATGGCCAAGATCAAAAATACTAATGACAAGTTACCCTGGAGAGGTTGTGGGGTAAAGGGAACACTCCTGCATTGCTTGTGGAGTGCAAGCTGGTACAACCCCTTTAAATATCAGTATGGCAATTTCTCAGAAAATTAGAAAACAACCTTTCTCAAGACCCAATAATACCACTTTTGGGTATAAAGAATGCTCAATTGTACCACAAGGACATGTGCTCAACTATGTTCATAGAAGCATTGTTCATTATAGCCAGAACCTGTAAACAACCTAAATGCCCCTCGACCGAAGAATGGATAAGGAAAATGTGGTACATTTATGCAATGGAGTAATACACAGCTGAAAAAAATCACATCTTGAAATTTGCAGGGAAGTGGATGTATCTAGAAAACATCATATTGAGTGATGTAACCTAGAGCAAGCAAGACAAATATCACATGTACTCACTCATAAGTGGTTTTTAAGCATAAAGCAAAGAAAACCAGCCTACAAATCACAATCTCAGAGAACCTAGACAAAAATTAGGACCCTAAGAGAGACAGACATAGATCTAATCTACAAGGAAAGTATAAAACGACAAGATCTCGTGAGTAAATTGGGAGCATGAGGAGCCTGGGAGAGGGTTGGAGGGGAGGTGAGAGGAAAGGAGGGGAGCAGAGAAAAGTGTATATCTTAATAAAATCAATTTAAAAGGGAAATCCAAAAATAAAAAAGACATGATTTTAAACAAAACTCCCTGATCTTCTGGCTTTTACAACCTTTTTACTCCCATTCCTCAGTGTTTCCTGAATCTTAGATGCAGAAATGTTAAGTAGATGTATCCACTGAGGCTGCCCTCAATAACTCTGAACTTTGATTGCTTGTCATTTCCTGGAGTGATCTTTGTCTGTTGCAGAGAGGGTTCCTTGATGAAGGATGAGGGCTACACTTATCAATGGGTTTAAACACAAATGTTGAGATCATTCTTAGAAGTTATGGTGGTTTATTAAAGTAGTGGCTAAAATCTATATTTTCTAAGCAATTTTTAAGTCTAGTTCTTAAAAAAGTCTAGTTCTAGTGGAGAGAAATTAAATACCACTTCCAGGATATTTGTATACACATGTATTATTTGGAATAATCTTGCAAGGACAGTGGGTTATTTCTCTAAATTATTTATTTCTTTATTATGTCAGTATGAAATCGAAATTAATTAGATTATTTTTGTTTTAATTTAATATAGTGAGTCTTTACTACAAAATGATTCCACTTTTATTCACTGGAATTATTTTTAGAATTATCTTATGGCAGTTAAAGTACTAATAAAATATTGTAAATTTATTAATAATTAAATTTAGGAAAATACTGAATAATAAACTTGTTAAATTATTAACAAATATTCTGTGGCATTTATGAAAATGTTATGATATTTAATTAGAAAAATCATATTTTACCCAAATACCCAGAATGCCTCTTATATGAATCATAATGTTTAATATATATTTCATGAAACTTTAGTGGCAGAGCTAATTATTACATAGCAAAAGGCATATTTTAATGTATAATATTATGCACATGTGGTCTCAGAAAATAATATCATCAGTCAAAGTACTTCCTTGTCTACATCACCAACTCTGTGGCTTCCAGTAGTCTCTCCATCACTCCCCACTCCCTTAGCATTTATTCTCTTCTCATGACATAACAATCTTCACATAACCAACCTGATTTTAAGCCCTCTAGTTTTTATCAATGTGTGCAGAAACCTTGGAATGAATTTTCAGAGACCTTGACTTCCATAAAAAAAAACTATCAAACCTTTTCATTTCTTATATTTTAAAACATTAATTGGAGAAAATAGTTCTCTCTCCAGGAAATAAATGAAAACTTAGTCTTTCCTAAAATGGTTTTTAAAACAAAACATATCCCCTTTGAGCTTTTTGTGTCATCAAAAGAGATATATTAGCCAAATAAAGTAGTAGAACATTGTAGACATTCATTGTTTAAGTGATTTTTCATATTAAAAAAAAGAGATTCTCATTTTATTTCTACACATCTCTGACCTTTTATTAAGTTTCAGTTCTTGGCTAGAGAGCATGGAAAAGGGAACCTATGTACATCGTAGAGAGACAAACTCTTGTAAATGGCATGTCCTAAGTAATTCAGTAGATTTCTTCCCGTTAGATGCACTGAAAGCACAGCCTAGAGGGACTATGCAATGGTGCAAACTTGGGAAAAATGCAGACCAAGCAGCTTTCAAAGATTGATGGGATAGTTCTCAGATTGGATTACGGAAGTTAAGATCTATGGCAAGCCAAACTGGCACAAAGAAAATAGACCTGGGAGGCATGCCAAGAAGAGTACGTATTTAGGTGAAAATGGGGTCAACTCACAAGCACGAGTAGTACAGGCTAAAACTTAAAGGCTGTGTTTTTACAGTACTTGGCAAGGATGCAGGAAATGAATTTGGATTTTGATTTCTTCCGTGAACTGTTTGAGAATGATTTTAAAAAGAGCATCCATAATCCAATAAAACTCTTTAGGAAAATCATCCAATCCAGATCAGCATCTGGCTATCAGTACACAGGGAAACCTATTAATCTTCTCACCAAAGTGCACATTCAGAAGCACATGGAAATACAGACTCCTAGAGAGCTGTGTCTTGACCATCTTAAGGTTAGAGTTCCAAAGGTGTCATATTAATCACGGCAAAACGTATTTATTCCATTAAAATCATTCCTCTTTTATTAAGTGGAAAATAACTACAATATTGAAAAAGCAAGAACATCAAGCTATTTATCTTCAATGATAGGACCTACACACACACACATGCTTTGCCCCAAAACCTAGTGAGTTCAAGTTGGAAATGATTCTTAGTAACACATTCATTGATATCTGAGATATGCAGAATATTTGGAGATGGCTTATGAGATTAGGAACAGCATAAGGTTATATGAAGAGAGAATAGGATCAAGGCAATGAAGCTCAGTGCTCCAGCCACATCAATTGCATTAAAGTCCCATGCAGATCACATGAAGGGGAAGATTCGCTCTTTCCATCCCTTCTAACACAGCATTTCCCCTGCCATAGAACTGTGTTTTTCACTCTCTGTTCTCTGCTCTTAGGTCCTGCCACCCAGTTCCCAAATAAATCACATGCACAGACACTTATTCTTTCTTATGAATACCCTTAGCTTGGTTTGTTTCTAGCCAGCTTTTTAAAAACTATCCAATTTACCTTTGCCTCTGGGATTTTACCTTTTTCTATTTCTGTATTTCTTTTCTTTCCTTCTCTTTCATGTCTAACTGGGTGGCTGGGTGGCTGATCCCTTCTTTTCTTGCTCCTTCATCTTTCTCTTCCCAGATTTCTCCTTCTATTCATTCTCTCTGCCTGCCAGCCCCGCCTATCGTTTCTCCTGCGTAACTATTGCCACTTCAACTCTTTATTAGACCAATCAGGTGTTTTAGACAGGCAAAGTAGCACAGCTTCACAAAGTTAAAAAAAATCCTACATAAAAGAATACAACACATCTTTATATCATTAAAACAAATAACCACAGCGTGAACAAATGTGACACACCTTTAACTAATATTTTACAACAGAGGACACAGAGTTAAAGTGTCATCTTGTAGACAGATACTAATTTTGATTTTATTTTCATCTCAGATTAATCAGCAATAAGAACAGTACACAAATCCGCATACTTTATAAAGCACCCATTTTTTTGTTTTGTTTTTTGATGGAGCAGCACAAGTGGATGCAGCATGGATGCACAATTGAGAGAATGTTACAGGGATGGTGAACAAATATCCAGTGTTTCCTGCTGTGAAGCCTATAATAAAGTAATCCTAAATGAATGTTTGAATGTCAAACATTGTAGAGTATGGACATGTATTGAAACATGATAATTCTGACACCTCATAAAACAATTTTACATTTCAATCTACCAATTACACAAATATATAAGAATAAAATAAAAGAATATACCAAAAAATGACTGTAGATTTAATAATCTAAATTTCAAAGCCTTACTCATAAAACTGTACATATCTCCAAAAATAGGAATTTTACTTTTAAGACTATTATCTTATTTTGAAATAATCTCTTTACTTTTGTACAGCCTTAGATCTAAGAAAATGTTGCAAATATAATTCTGAGAACTCGAAAATACTTTTCCTTCAATTTCCACTATTATTAAAATTTTACATTAGCATTTATCAAGGATGACACCAACAGATATATATATGTGGACAAAAAGGCATTCATGAGGGCTCCACTCTAGAAGGAAAACTATAGGTAGCTAACGATTGCTAAAGGTGGGAGAAATAATCTTCTCCAGAGAAAAGTAACTCCTACTAGTTATCCAATACTAAATAGTCAGCCTTGAAAACATTCATACAGAGAATATATAGACTGAGTAGATTATATTTACATATTTAAGAATGGGCAAGTTTGTCAACAATTAAAGAAAGGGGGCTACTAATTTGAAAGAACACAGGGAAACTAAATAGAAAGGTTTAGAGAGAGGAAAGAGAAGGTGGAAATGATGTAATTATATTATAACCTCAAAAAATATTTTACAATGAATGTTCAATATTTGAACGAAGCAAATGCTGTTTTTCGGTCTCTTGCATTTTACCTAATGTCCTTCTTAAATTGCAGGGTCTTACTGGAACACTGCACTGCAGCTGTCCCAAGGTCCTGTCAGGACATCCCACTGTGACTATCCTAGAGTACTGCCAGGAGCTGTTGGCTTTTGTGGCTGTGTAGTTTCTTTTGTTTTCCTTGATTAGAGGACTTTGATGATTTTACATAATCCTGTTCAGGATTTATAGAATGTTGTTGAGCTTTTATAGAATGCTCCTTGGATGAAATTGTCTGATATTTTCCTCATTATTAGACTTAGGATTTCTGAGAGATGAACTAGAGAGGTAAAGTGTCGTTCCTATCACATCCTATTAAGTGGACAGAAAATGAAAAGGCTTAGTGCTATTGTAATCTGGCAACCTTGCAGAGGTAGTGTTTGCTACGGTTTTCCCTCCAATTTTACCCTGTATTCAATGTGCTCTAGCTGGGGGGCTAAAGAATATAAAATTGTGTCTATGTTGTTTGAGAGGCAATTATCTATATAAGTTACTTGAAATTGCTAAAATACTATTCATTTCCACCTAACATACTTATTCAACAATTTATTGACTAATCTATATTGCTATTTTGAATGCTATTGTTTATTCTGTTGCTCCCCTTGTTTCAGCATTGGACATTTGTTCTATCAAAGACTCATCTGTTCCTTGGAAAAACTTACTTTGTGAGTGTGCATGCTTGGGTGTGTATATATTATTCTCATATCTCTTCAATTCTGGTTACACTAAATAATCCAGAATCATGATTAGTTTTTCCCATCTTGGGATCTGAACTTCTTGAAGACTTGACCTACTATGTTGGAGGATAGTAGAGTGAGTAAAACTTGAGCTCAGATTTATATGTTGATGCTCGAGATGCCCTGCTTCGCCTTCTAAGCTGACAAAGAGAATTCCCATATATTCTAAACAGTCCAGTGTACATGTTCATCTGCATGCAATTCACATTGCTGGTATCATATATCTTACAGGAGCTGAAGGAGTCAAATAATTGTCAAAATTCACAATACTTTTAATAAAGAAAGACAACAAAGGCTCAGAGCATTCTGGAAGGTTCTACTAGAAATTTGTTTTACATTTATTCAGTTAAAAACTCTTATATAGTAAAGATTATACTAAATTCTTGTGATTTTAAGAGAATTATGACATGTCTCTAATGCCATATAGCTTCAAGATAGCCTGGATTGCCTCATATCTGACTTTAAAATGTTGGTAGATTGGAAGACAAAAAAAAAGTAGAGAAATAAGGACAACTTAAGTAGTATTTGGTCAACTGATCCTCTAATAATACTCAAAGAACACTAAGTTCACCAATCTACTTGATGTCAGAAGTATCAAAATATAAAAGATGCATAAACCTTTAGCTAACACCAAGTTTCACATAAAAAAGGAGCACTTGTGTTATTTGTCTTATTTACTTTTCTATTACTGTAGTTAAATACAAAGACAAAGGCAACTTACAGAAGAAAAAGTTTATTTGAGCTTATATTTCCAGAGGGTTAAGTTCTTGACAGAGAAACAAAAGTGTTAGGCTTGGTAACTGAACCAGCAAAGTAAGGGTTTATATCCTTAAACATAAGCAGGAAGCCAAGAAAAGAAACTGGAATGGTTTCTGGTTCTGAAACTACATCTTGCCTCTGGTGATGGGTTTCCTACTTAGTAGGCTGCACCCACTAAGCATCCCCAAACAGTACTATTTAACTGGGTACTGTACATACAAACATCTTAGCCTATGAGAGGCATTCTCATTCAAACGACCAAACTGAACTTCAGAAAATGAGAGAGAATGGCTCAGAGGTCAAGATGTGAAAGCAAACTATGTTGATTAAATAGATACTCTGTCTGAAGATAGCCATATAATATATGTGTAAATATTCAAAGACAGTAAGACACATAGTAAAGATAACACTGAATGCCCTTCTGAAAGTTTACAAAAGTTTTTCTTATACAGAATAACACTTGGCAGCTGGTACACAAGTTAATGCTGCCTTAAAAACTGAGACACAAAGTAGTGAATTTGGATATAAAATTAATATTCATGATAATATCAAAATAAGTTATTGAGTCAGACGTAACTCAGAGGTACAAGTGTGAATTAAAAACTAGCAGTGCCAAATATTGGTTAGAAAATTAATTACAGGCCTATGGAGGAGGCTTAGCCAAAGGGTCCAAAGGAATTTTAAAATGTTCAATTTTATATCCACAACATATAGCAATTTGGAAACAGAGAACAGCTGATTTTACAAATAAAGGAGGCAGTAGGAAGGATGGAATTAAAATGCAAACTTGAATCAGCTACATGGAGATGGTAGTGTTTTGAGGAAAGAATAAAAGAGGTGAAAGCAGGGGGTGTTTGGGAAAGGGACCAAAGACTGCTGAATAATGCAACAGGAAGAACAAATCACATGGAAACGGAAAGAATTGTGAGGTTGTCTTACCATGTTTCTCTACTCCATGGTGCTTCCTCAACTGGAAATGACAGAACAACTGGGAAATCTCACCACATAAAATCACCTTGAATAATTTCCAGGGTTTCTGTTATTAGGTTTCCTGAGATTTGGGGATGTAACTTAGTTGTTTTGTTTTTGTTTGGTTGTTTGCTTGATTAATTTTTGAGACATATTCTGTCTATGCAGCCCAACTTGAAGTCAAAGAAAAGACCTGCTGAATTGACCTTTCAGGTGCTGAGATTGCAAACATGAACAACTACATTGAGTTTTCATTTTACTTGATCTGAAACTTAGAAAGACTGCTAGAAAGTTTTACCTATAAGAAAATGTCTGAGCCGGGCGGTGGTGGCGCACGCCTGAAATCCCAGCACTCGGGAGGCAGAGGCAGGTGGATCTCTGGGAGTTCGAGGCCAGCCTGGTCTACAAGAGCTAGTTCCGGGATGGGCACCAAAGCTACAGAGAAACCTGTCTTGAAAAACAAAAAAAAAAAAAAAAGAAAGAAAGAAAATGTCTGTATATTTAACCTAAGGACACAAAATATAAGTGGATATAAGTTAAGGCCATTACATGTGATGGGTGAATCATAATAAGTTATACTGAAAATAACTTAAATTCAATGTTTTACTTAATCAAGGAAGGTCTGTCTATGAGCACCCACTAAATAGACCTTGAATGTAATTAAAAGTCTCAAATACTCCAGCTCACTGATTTTACCTTGATCTTTGGGCATAACTCAAAATCACTGAATTTTCACCTCGTCAAGAAAGATGAAACCTGATGCATGTTGCACAGCCCCAGTCATTTCTCTGGCTACTTGTTTTTCTCCTGCCTCTATTTTTTCCCAGATGCTCCTCATTCTCATGTGCCTTAATGTTCAATCTGTTCTTTGACTGTTTTAAATTTGAGTGGAATTAGTTTAATAAACTTACATGCAATCATTTCAGGGGCCATGTGTTCAATACCCACTGCAGAGATAGGCACTGCATTAAGTCACAGACACACCAAATCACCATGATGAGTGCAGTCTTCATCCTGTTCCAGAATTGTAGTTCATTCTGTGAGAGGTAACCTTTGTAAAGTTGACATCCCACTCTTGTGGAGACTGGAAGTGTGGAACTCACGGAATATCACTTCAAATCTTAGCTACACAAGTCATCTGTCACACCTAATTGCATTTATTAATCAATTAACTATATAAGAGATACCTTTAATGAGGTAAGTGCTGAAATTTCCTGTGATTTAGAGACCATAAATTCAATCAGTTTCATGAAAACCCTCGAGCAACAAGGGAGGCTGGACAAATCAGGGCACCAGCTGAAGGACTACAGATTAATGAAGCTCATGATCAATTATAAACTATGGATAGATGTGATTATACAGGAATAAAAGCATTTCATTATGAATATTGTTGTCTAAAGCCACATTATTTATGTTTTGTAATTTTGCAGAAACAACTTCTTATTTCAAGTCATATTGTTCTAAAATATTGTTTACTAATTATTACTTGGCTTCTTGAATTCCATTGATTGTAACACAGTAGTAATAGTAATTACATGGATAATTATTTTTCTTATTTTTGATATGAAGGGCTACCTAGGTCATTCTCATGCAAGTATACGACGGTGCACTTTGAGAATTCACATCTCGATGCTACATCTAGCCTCAGCCTCCTCCTATTATCTGCTTTGCCCTAGACACTACCACATCTGTTTTCATGAACTCAGGGTATATATGTGTATATATGGTTATAAAGTCATAATATAATAGTTTCTTTTGCTGTGGACCATTTCAATGAAAGGGCATACAAATGCTACATGTTTTTCTCTGCTATCTCGTTGTTTTTATTTATACTTCATTTTTAAAAATCGTGTTTTGTGAGTTTTGTTGTTTTGCCTCCTTACATGTCTGTGCCCTAGCAGGCCAGGAAAAGGCATTGAATGACTTAAAACCGAGGTTACAGAGGGCTACAATCCCCTATGTGGATTCCAGGGAACAAGCCCAGGTCCTCTGGAACAGAATCCAGCCTCCTAACCTTTGAGCCATCTCTCCAGCATTTCAAGTTAATTTTAGTATTCCCAATTGCTGACAAAATTTTCAAAAAATAAAAGTACTGGCAATTCTTTGCTCTTTTCCAGTACTTAGTTGTATTATTTATTAGGTAACACCTTTCTATGAAATATAAATTATAATAGCTCCTAGCTCTTGTTCTTATTTTACACAAACTAAGGGTAAATATTTTGTTTAATGTTTAATATTCTTTCTACTACTAAACTTTTACCTGGTTGATAATGTAGGTAGCATAGCTATAATTGGTATAGTTAGGAGCTAGGCCTATTCAGATTGAACAAGACAAATGGCAGGGCAGGGAATGGCACGGTATTAAGAAAATAAATGTGTTTAAAACATATATTTAAAAATATAGTTACAAAAAAGAAATGAGAGCTATTTGAAAATCTTTTTCAGATATGAACAATCACGTTTACTGCAGCATGTTGTAGAAATACAAAAGCAAACGATATTGTCTAGAGAACCAGTGAGAATACAGACTTCTGAACTCCTTGCCACTGCTGGCCAAATACAAAATGAGTGTAATCTACCATGATTAATTGCTTGTGTTTTTTCTCCAAACTGTATAATTGAGAAATAGTGTAATCAATGATACAAATGTAACTCTAATGTATCTTTCATACACAACCTTAATAGTTTTTATTGTATCCAAATGTTGCTTTGCAAAAGAAAGCACTATATTTGACAATATCTGCTTATATTATTGCTCCATCCCAGATGACTTATATATGAATTTTTATATCAAACATAAAAGTATATATTGTGATCTATTTTGTGTTTTAATAGTCTCAATGAAATAATCTGACAAATGTGTTTTAAAAATCTGATACATTAAATAAATATAAAATTTTGTTATTATAGCATGGAATCCACACAGCAAATAAATGGTCTGATTTTCCGTAGTTCGTGCAGCGTCTGAACTGCCGCAGGCAAAGACCATCCAGGGAATGGACTTTCGGCCTGCTGACCAATGCCTCTCCTGCGCCATCCTTCAAACGACCCAGTCTACCCAAGCACCACTCAAGAAACTGACATCTCACTGAATGACCCTTCATCACCCCTAGTCCTCTTGACGACTGCCATTTAAAAAGGGCAAGTGTTGCCCCCAGAGCCTGTGAGCGGCTCTCACCTGAGAGTCACCTGACTTCGTTTCCAGCTTTTTAGCCCTCTGTAAGCTGTTCCTCATCGTCTTGCCACAGTGTCTTCTCTCCATTGTACAAAGAACTTCTAAAAAGAAAAGTCTAGGTAATATTGAGGAAAGTTGCATTAACTTCCACTTTTACCTTAAATATTTCTATTCTTGCTGATGAAGCAATATCCTGCGAAATAATAATCCCAGTTTCCTCAGTTGACGAATCCACTATCTTCTCAGAATACCTATATAATTTTTAATTTTTAAAAAATTAGCAGAAATTTGTGCCATCAATAGAAATAGGTCAATGAATATCCCCTTGTTACCCCCAAATGCACCTTCAAGGCTTCATCTACTGTTATTAAGTTACTATGAAAACAGATGAAACATAATAATTATTCACAATATTACGGCTTTTTTCCTTGAGGCATAAGAAATAGAAAACACTGTAAGTACATTTCAATCCTGAACACAATATATGCTATTATTGAAACAAGTGTTTTTACTGATCTAGGATTCATTACCGAAACATCAACTTATGTGCTGGCAAAAATAAATAGCCATTTCATTATGAAAAAAGATAATCTCTGTATTTATGATGGTGAAGGTAAGATTTGTAACTCTCATCTGCAAGTCTCTCACTCATTGTCAATTGCACTTTTCAGCCAATGTCCTCCGAGTGCTCTAAAATAAGCCTTCTTGAGAGTATTACACACAGATGCAAAACTAAATGCAAAGCCACAGAGTAAATTTCAAACCAAATCACAGACTTCAAACCATCTATCTATGTAAATACATGTGTAAATGCACATACACACATACACGTGCACATATATATTGGTTCATTATATACTTACTACTCAAATTTTCATTGAAATATATTTATTACATATGTGGGATTATTTTGCAGATGATGAGCAGTGAAAATCTGTGGTAGAATATGTCAATACTTCTGTAGATGGAGAAAAATAAGGGACTTTGGTTGTTTAAACTGGGGGAAATTGGATTATTTTCTTTAAACACATGTTGGACAATGAAAATTTTTAAAGGAAAATTTTGTGTGCCTATATTTTCATTCTGCAAAATCACAGTTATTCCAAGTGAATTTTTAAACACGTTCTGTTGATGTACAGTGAGAGACTGGCTGAATATTGTCAGCTTCTCTGTGCTTGCCTTCCCCCAGCTTCTCCCAAGCACGATGCTGGCCAGAAAGGAATCAAAACTCAGAAAAAAAGACAGGCATTGTGTTTCTAAGCTTGCTCTCTCCTGGTCTATACTATTCCTCAAGCAAGAAATATTTTACATATTTTTGTACTAAGCTTATCTTGCACTCTAATTGTCTTGCTTCCTAACTGCATGCTAAGACTGATTTTTTAGGAGCACACTGTCCTTTTGTTTGGAAAAGGTGCATCCTCATCTTTGTTATCTTTGCTGCTCTGTACTGTAGTCAAAAATGAGGGAGAATGTAAGTTTAGCTTGTAAGTTGATACAAAAATAAACGGAATAAGATATAATCAGGATTTACATCAGCTAATTATGCCCACTTTGGTTCTGTTTCCACTACACCTCCATCTTTTCAGGCCTCCATGTTGGAAGAAGCAGCCTAACATACGTCTACTATAGATACTTTCCAACTAGCAAGTCAAACGAAACATTCCAGTTGATAACTGTTTAGATATTCATGTAGTACATTGCTTAAAAAGAAACAGACTTTGCAATCATAAGCAAAGAAATTACTATGGATTATGATTGTGATTTCATTGTACCACGATACAGGGCATGCACATCTCTAACTCTTGCATGCTCTTTTTTTCCTCGTGCAGTTGCAAGGTCCCTTTACCTTGCCTGTCTATTAAACTACAGGTCCAGACAGAATCTGAGTCACATTTTATAGCATAACTGTGAGAACGGAGTGGTCACAGAAAAGCTTGCTTTTGTTATTAGTTTCAGGACCTCTGGGATATTAATTCATCATTGCACCTTCTCATCGCTTCATCCATTATGCCTGTCTATAGCCTATGTGGAGGAAAGAATGATGTAGGCTCCGACTAAAGCAATAGCATGAGATTACCAACACAATTACTTTCTGTGTAGGAAGAGAATTTTCCATAGCAGCAGAAATGACTACAATCTGCTTTAGAAATATCCTTGTTGCTTTGGCTTTTCAAGGCTGCTATAAGTGAGATTAGCAATATTAATCTATTCTTCGGTAAGAAAAGATATTGTGTGTGGAAAATTAAATGGGACCATCCATTTTTAGAATTGAAATGCTAAGCTTCAACCTCCTTCTGCAACCTCACCGTTTCTCCCCAGTGCACTGCGGGTGTCCATGCTACAGGGAAGCATCCCTGTTCTCTCTCTTTGTTTGACTCTGATTTTACAAACAACCATGGTATCCATTTCCTCGGCTTACAAGATCTGTGAACAAGCAGTGCCAAGAATCAGCCATTTTATTCTCTCTTCAAAATGCATGAACATCCTAACTGCCTTTCCCGCATTTTCACATAAAACATCAATGTAAATGAGACTACCGGACTAATCAATAAATGTAAGAGGATTTTTATAATGTTCCTGTGCATTAATTTGAAAATTTAAAAGATTAATAATTACTGTTTGAATGAACTAAATACATTTTTTTCTGTCTCTCACAAATTCAGAAGCTTTCTGCTAACAAAGATTTTTCCTTAAAAACTGCTTTCCACCTCTTAAAATGAATGCTAATAAACAGAGACCAATGAATGAGCAACTCACTTCTTTTTGACACGGAATCTGAGCTCCATCTCCTGGTCATAGGCTTCCATGACAACTGAGCATCCTGTAATTCAAAAAGGAATTAAAAGCTGATATGCTTTGCAGCAAAGGTGGGAGATAGCGGGTGGGAGGAAAACTCACATCACACTCGGAGCAGGTAACACATTAGGGCAATGGTCCAGGGAAAAGCACATTTCTGGGTCACTGCACTTACAGTAAATCTGTTCAGCCATTTAGATGTTGCTTTTAACTGCAGTTCCCAGGGCTTGCTTTGGAGACTAGGTCATTGAGGAACAAAGGAATAGAAAGGAAATATGTACTGGAGCTGGAGACTTGGTGCAGGGCTTGTATAGCTTGTGCAAGGCTAAGAGTTCAAGCCTCAGCCCTATGAAATAAAACAGAACTCTAAGAGTTCTGAACCTCCTCCATATATAAACGGATGACTATCTGCCTCAGAATACCAAACGTTCAAAATGTTTTAGGTTATACAGCATCTTTACAAAACCAAAATATTGTAATCCAAATATATTCTTTATAGAGCTAGTATTTGTGTGCATTTTTCAAATTTTTGGCATTTTAACTACCTACTGGCAAATTCAGCTCCAGGCTAAGAGACCTGTTACAGTGCGCTCACTGACTTAGATCTTCTAATAGTTTTTTTTTCCCCACACAAAGTAAAACCCTACACTTTGTGTCTAGCACAGTAGCTACACAAACCCTTGTTTAGCCCATATTCCTCACCTGAGACCGTGCATCGTCAAACAGCGTAAGACAAAACTATTTGCTGGTTTATCCTTTATGTTACCAAAATAAATAAAGAAATCTATTTGCATCAGTTTATTATGAACTAGAAATCAAAGTGGCTAATTTAAAGTATTATTACAAATAAAAATATAAATTGTTTTTTGAAATTGGTTCACAAAAGGAAAACTCTATAGACATAGAGCAAACTATAAAGTTTTATATCTCAACAAGCAAAGCCAATCTCGCTGCAGATTTACTTTGCTATCATTCAGAGCCCAAGTTTGTCGCCATAACTGCAGCCATAAATCCATGGTCAGTGACTCTGAACCTACTGGCCTCACAAGGAAGTATTTCCAAACCGTAAATATCGGCTGATTGAAATCCAAGGTCATGTCTTCAGGATGATTTATGGAGCTAGTTAGAGAAACTGCCTCAGACTTATTCCAAATGAACAAGAACAATTTCCACAAATGTGGCTACGTCCTTCATGGAAACATCCAAATGATTAGGAAGCAGCATTCTGAGGTGATTTTCTCTCCATTGTGTGGGCAAATGCAAGGAAGAGGGGGGAAATGTGACTAATTTTAAATTCTACCAGAATAAAGGATTGAAGAAGTGGGCAAAGAGTAGCGCCCAAGGGGAGAGGCAGAGAGGGTTTCTATGGAGACGCTGTGCGTGCTGCAAAGGTTCACTCACCTGCCTTCTTCAGCTCTGGAATTCCTTTTCAATTCAGCTCAGTCATTATTTCCTCTTAGAGGTCTCAGCTGACCCTGTGACTTGGTCAAATTGCTCTTCTATATGCTTCCAGGCACTTGGATCCCAGCTTCTAGCTCAGTAGAGGTTTATGTGCTTACTCGATTAATTTCAGTTTTCCATTGAACAGTAGACTTCTTGGGGTACATGATGTCATTAATGCATGATGCTTATGGAATCTAGAAACAGAAAAAAAGACAAATTGCCTCAATAGGGACGTAGTCAGTAGGTTAGTGAAAGAAACAGAGGAGTGGGTAAAGAATCCGCTCAGAACTTGGTTTATATCAATTTTATGGACTGGGGTTTTATGTATCATGTGCTCCTAAGCTTTACTCATTTTACAAATGAAAAATCAACAATAGCAAATGTAGTTGAGCTAAAGTCTCAGGAGTGTAGGATGTCATTTGAAATTAATGAGGTACTTGAGGGAAACTTGAAAACAATCAGGTCATTTAATTAGTAGCCCCCTAATGTTTGTAGATTGCCTCTCGTCCCTTTTAATTTTTTTCCCTGTGGTAGTATGTCAGGTGTCTCTAATTGTGTATAACTTGTGTGATGATATTAACAACAATAACAAAAGTTTTGTTATGTGTGAATTATAGTACTAAAGTGAAATGCTATAAACTAGTGAATGCCATTGATATTTGCAGAAAAATGGTTTTCTCCAGGCTTAACAGGGCATGTAGCATCCAGAAGGTAAAAGCAGGAAGATCAGAAATTAATTCAAGGTCATTCTGAAATACATACTATTTTTAAGAACAGCATAAGTATGAAACCCTGTCTCCAAAAAAAAAACAAACAAAACAAATGCTTTCATAGTTCCCTATGTAAATCTGCCAAACAGTTTCGAGTTAGAATTATTATAAAACTGACAGTGAGACCAGAAAGAATTAAAGTGATTGAATAAGACATGTTCCTAGATCTATTCTTCATTTGTGTTCGCATATGCTGGTAAGGGTGTAAAACCTATTCAATACCTTGTAATATAAAAAAACCAAAAGTCATTGAATTTTGAGTAAATGTAGGTCTACTCTTTTCTCAAGGAACCACACAGTAAAACTTTTAGCTATTATGGGCTATATAAGAGTCTGTTGCAGCTGGGCAATGGTGGTGCACGCCTTTAATCCCAGCACATGGGAGGCAAAGGCAGACGGATCTCTGTGAGTTCAAGACCAGCCTGGTCTACAAGAGCTAGTTCCAGAACAGGCTCCAAAGCTACAGAGAAACCCTGTCTTGAAAAAACAAAATAAAAATAAAAAAGAGTCTTTTGCAAGAATACAACCTCAGTTTATATACAAAGATGACCATAAACACAAACAGAAAAAGATTTGCTCCAATAAAACATGTTTAAACAAACATGGGCAAGTGATGCATTTGTCCCACATTGTGGCGAATCAGAAGTAAGACTCTTCCCACTTACATTCTCAGTAAATGAGAAAAAAATAGGTCATAACTTGACACCAAAAAGCTGACACATCAGTAATAAAATGATTCACATTTGAACAAATGGGAAAAATATTACGAGATTTTAGCAGAATCTAAACGTTCTTTTGAAGTCCCATATTTGTGACACAATGTTTCATGCAAAACTTTAAGGTATTTCCAAAGAACTCTATCATTCATTCACTGGGTTTCTTCGGATATCTGGCTTTCACTAAGCTTCTCTGTTTTTTTTTTTTTTTTTTTTTTTGTAGCTTCAAGAGTCTAACTTGCACTGCTGCATTCTACGTGTTCTGCTTGCTATAGTATGTCACAACTAGCAGAACTACCTGGATGGAGAACATGTCCCTGTCAGATTTGTTGCCTATTTGATTAGATAAATGCATTTCCTACTATACAGTATATGAGTAGGGATTACTCCATAAACTATGAAAAGTTTCCAGAATCAATCAATCCACAGAGAGGTAACTTTATCTTTTCTGTTTCTGTTTCCAGTTAGGTTCTGGCTAGTTCAGAGACTCTGCGAGGCTGCATGACTAGGTGTGAGTGTCTGTTCTGTTGCACTGAAAACCAAGCCTCATAAAAGATCCAAGAATGACTGTGGGAGTAAAATAAGAAACAGCTCTTTCTGGAAGCCATTTAGAAAATAACTGTTTTGGAAAGGTGTTTAAAAAATGATCCGGGGAATTGGAAGGATGTCTCCGTGGCTAAGTGTGCTTCTCATTCAGAGGATGCCAGTTCACTTCACACCACCCATAGCAAGTGGCTCACAACTGAACATAACTCCAGATCAATGAGAATTTAACACCGCGCACTGTTGGCTCTTTGGGTACTCACATTCATGTAGATGGACAGAGGGGATATGAATGAAATAAATATTTTTTAAAAAATAAAGAAGTAATTAAGAGGAATAGATTTATAATCACAAAGAATATAAGAACAATTTGACCTTTCTAGAATGACAATGGTAATAGCAGGCCTCAGTATAACCAACCCAGCTCACACTTAGAAAGACAAGACCAATGTATCTATATAAAGAAGAGTAAAGAATACTCTACAGATCAAAGGTATCTAGAAAAATGGATTCAGAAATCTCTTAATCAAAGTGTCTTGACAAATCATTCTCTTATAATTCCTAATGCTAGAAAGCTTAATTTCTACCTGTTAATTTCTCCTAACTTAACCACTTAAGAAAAATACCTGTCTCCCTAAGGAAATGTGAAACTATGATATTCAACTAAATAGTCCCTTCCTTTGAATACACAAAACAAATGCTTTAAAAAGTTCATTAGAAACTTCTTTAATATTTTTCCAAGGACTCCTCTCACCATGCAGCCAGACTTGCTTAACATATCTGAGTTCTCCTTGCCCTCACCATTAGTGGGACTGTTCTTTTCCATTCCATGGACCCATCTGTTTTTTCAAGATTTCCCTCCCCATTATCAACAGCTAGGCCTCTTCCTACTCATCCCAAATTGTCACTGAAATAGTTTGTTGTAGGGGTTTCTGTCCTGGCCAGTTGCCACAATCGTTGAGTCCCAAAGAAATCTCACAGAGGTCTACATAAGTTATAAACTGATTGGCCCATGCGCTTAGGCTTCTTATTAACTCTTATAACTTATATTAGCACATTATTCTTGTTTATGCCATCCATGTGGCTCGGTACCTTATTCAGCAAGGCAGGCAACCACATCTTACTTCTTCTGTAGCTGGATCACGACTGTGGACCAAGCTTTCCTCTTAACAGAATTCTCTGCTTTTGTAGCGCTGCCTCTACTTCCTGCCTTGTTTTCCTGCCTATACTTCCTTCCTGGCTACTGGCCAATCCGTGCTTTATTAAAATACAATTGACAGGGTACAAACCATTGTCCCACAGCAATAGTTAAAGATTCCCCCATCTGTGCACCTCTTGCTTGGTCAGCTTTTTTCCTTCCCATAAGCCAGTTCTCTTCTCTGGGATTTCATTTCCGGAAAGGCTACTTATCTCATAGCCCTCCTACTTCTCTCAGACCTTCCTCGTCTGCCCACCAAGTTGTCACTGCAGCTCGGCACACTATAGGTAATTTATCTCTAATATCTCACTTCTCTGAGCCTTTTTTTGTTTTGTTTTGTTTTGTTTTTCGAGACAGGGTTTCTCTGTGACTTTGGAACCTGTCCTGGAACTAGCTCTTTAGACCAGGCTGGTCTCGAACTCACAGAGATCCGCCTGCCTCTGCCTCCCGCGTGCTGGGATTAAAGGCGTGCGCCACCATCGCCCGGCTTCTCTGAGCCTTTTAGTAGCTATTTCTCTGTCTTGTTTCACAGACCTCCTGACTCCTCATCTCCAAATGCTATCGGAACAACTATGTCCTCTAAATCTCCTGTCCTAATGCCGCAGAACAGGCCTATTAATTCTAACTCTAGTAGCCACCTACTTCTCCAGCGTCATATTTCCAAGAACACCAAGGCTTGTCCTGGCCTCTATATCCTATAGGTTTTCTGACTACAAACCCAGTTTATAATAGCTTTATAAGAGGTCCTGTCCCCAACCCCAAGCTTACCAGAGCTTTTCCAAGGTAGATTGACTAGATTTAGAGAGCCACTCACAGAAGACATAGTACCAGGAGCCCTCCCTAACAATTCCAAAATAGAAGACAAAGTTTCAACTTTCTTACAACTTAATTCCCTCTTAAACAGACACTGTATAGTAAAAGAAGAAAGGTGATTTGAACAAAAAGAAAGATTCAGCAAACAAACTGCTTCAGAAGAGCAAATCATAGAGTCAAAAAAAAGTAATAAACAAAAAGGAGACAAGAGGTACCCACCCCTCAAAAAAATTACTAATCACACACTAATGAACGACAATAAGAATTACCTGGAAAATCTGTTAATCAAAGAATGTATTTTTAAAATGATTTTAACAGTATTCAAAAAGCTCAAGAAGGATGTGAATATATTCCAAGGGGGAAAAAAAACCAATGAGCTGACTCTAGAAATGAAACCTGAATCTGCCAAATAGAAACCTTAGTTGGGAACATCACTCAGAGAGTATATCATGTGAAACACAGAGCTTATCCCCAGCTCTGTCCCAGTACATCTCTGGCATCCTTCCCTGTCTCCTGCCCTATCTTCTGTGCATTCCACAGATCTTCTCCTTCTAACCTTCCACCATTTTCAGCAGGCACATTCTCCTAACACAAAGGCCAGTCCTTCTGGGGCAGCAGAGAGACAACAGATGCTCACCTCTCCTCCAGCTCCTCGAGATCTAGGCCTCCCAGTTTCATCTTAGTGCTGAAGCAGAACACCTGCTGTATTCTCTCATCCTCTGACCACATCTACAAAATATCAGAGAAATCTTGTTCTGCAGCCTTCCTTCCTCCAATTTATCCCATTATCCCAGCCTCCAGCCTTAGGAATAGACCAGCTAAACAGGATGGGGAAACAGGTCCACAGAAAATTTCCTACCAGACAATATAAAACCATCACACTAGCCTAAAATGCACAGAGAAAACAACCACCCAATAAAGACAAAACCTAGACCTAGAGTAAAATATACTCAATTACAGACACACAACTATTTTTCCAGTAGGACCCAGCAACCCTACCACAGACTCTAAATATAAAAACATATCTGAAGAACAAAGGAAATAACTTTAAAATGCCTGTATGAAGAAGATAAGGTACTTGAAGAGGAAAAGAATACATTCCCTAAAGAAATCCAGGTAAACACAGGTCTGCAGAGAAAGCAGATAAATAAAACAGTTCAAGGTTTGAAAGTGGAAGTAAGGAGATGATCGTATGGTTTTTTATTCTTTCAGTTTATTTACATGGTGGGTTATAGACCAGTTTCACTCACAAATATTAATGCATAAATGCTCAATAAAATACTGTCAAACTGGATCCAAGAGCACATCAAAAAGATCATTTACCATGACTAAGTAGGCTTCATCCCACAAAAGCAGGAAAATCTGAGTATTTATGCATCAATGTTCATACAAAAAATTGGTCTTTAATTCTCTTTGTTGAGTTTTTGTGTAGGTCGGGTATCAGGATTGTAGAAAGAATTTTACAAAGTTCCTTCTGTTTCTGTCTTACGGAATAATTGAAAGAATATTGGTATTAACTCTTCTTTGAAAGTATCATAGACTTCTGCATTAAACTGTATGACCCTGTTTTGTTTTGTTTTTTAAGTTGAGAGACTTTTAATGACTGCTTCAATCTCCTTGGAGATTAAAAGTCTGTTTAAATTGTTGATCTCATCTTTATTTAACTTTGGGAGGTGGTATCTATCTATCGGGAACTCACCAAGGCCAGCTGGCCTGGGTCTGAAAAAGCATGGGATAAATCCGGACTAGCTGAACATAGAGGACAATGAGGAATACTGAGAACTCAGGAACAATCGCAGTGGGTTTTTGATCCTACTGCACGTACTGGCTTTGGGGGAGCCTAGGCAGTTTGGATGCTCACCTTAGGAGACCTGGATAGAGGTGGGCGGTCCTTGGGCTTCCCACAGGTCAGGGAACCCTGATTGCTCTTCGAGCAGATGAGGGAGGGTGACTTGATCGGGGGAGGGGGAGGGAAATGGGAAGCGGTTGAGGGGAGGAGGCAGAAATCCTTAATAAATAAATTAATTAATTTAAAAAAATACCAAATTTTAAAAAAAAGAAAAAAAAAGAAATTTGACCATTTCTTTTAGCTTTTTCACTTTTGTAAAGTACAGGTTTTTTTGAAGTATGACCTAATGATTCTCTGAATTTCCCCAGAGTCTGTTGTTATAATTTGGTTTTGTTTCTGATTTTGTTGATTTGGATGCTCTCATGCCGTTTAGTTAGTTTAGATAAGGATTTATCTACTTCGTTGATTTTCTCATAGAACCTACTCATTGTTTCACTGATTCTTTGTATTGTTCTCTTTGTTTCAATTTTATTGATTTCAGCCTTCAATTTGATTAGTTCCTGCGATCTACTCCTCCTAGATATGTCTGTCCTTTTGTTCTAGACACTTCAGGGATGCTGTTAGGTCACTAGCATGAGATCTCTCCAAATTCTTCACAAGGACATTTAGTGCTATGAACTTTCCTCTTAGCACCATTTACATTGTGTCCTATTTTTCCCTGAATTCTAGGAAGTCTTTAACTTCTTTCTTATTTCATCCTTGACCTAATGATAACTCAGTCGAGAGTTAATCAGTTTCCATGAGTTTTTAGGCTTTCTGTTGTTTCTGCTGTTGATGAAATCAAGCTTTAATCCATGATGGTCTCATAAGGTACAATGGGTTATTTCAGGGTTTTTTTTTTTTTGGTATCTGTTAAGACTTACTTTGTGACAGAGTAAATGGTCAATTTTCAAGAAGATTTCATACAGCACTGAGAAAAAAAGTATATTCTTTTGTGTTTGGCTGAAATGTTCTGTAGATATCTGCTAGGTCTATTTGAGTCATAACGTCTCTGAGTTTCATTTCTTTCTTTGTTTTTGTCTGGATGACATGCCCATTGGTGGGAGTGGACTATTCAGGTCTCCTACTATTATTTTGTATGTTTCATATGATATTTAAGCTTTATAAATGTTTCCTTTACAAATGTGCCCTTATATTTGGGCATAGATGTTCAGAACTGAGACATTATATTGTTGGATATTTGCCGCGCACTGCGCCCCCGTGTCTGCGCTCTGTGCTCTGGCACCCAGTTCGCAAGCTTTGGATAAGGGGGCTGGAAGTTAAAATACACAGACACACAAAGACAGAGAGACAGCGACACTGATCATCCTTGAATTCCCCAAGAATGCCCCCTTTATTGTGTTCAGGGGCAGATTATATAGAGATAGCCATGCCCCAGCCAAACCCACCAGAAACCACTCTCCTGCCATCAGGAACTTCTGAAGGTCTCGTGCTCAGAGCAGCTGTAGGCACTCAGATCAGGGGATTACAAGAAATTCAGGATCTGGGGTCTCACTGCTCCCAACAGATATTTCCTTTGATGAATATTAAATGCCCTTCTCCAGCTCTTTTGATTAATTTTGGTTGCAAGTATGTTTTGTTAGATATTAGGACAATCACAGCAGCTTGTTTCTTAGATTCATATGATTTGAAAATGTTTACTAACCCTTTACTATGAGTTAATATCTCTTTTTGGTGTTGACTATTGTTTCTTGAATGCAGCAGAATGATGGATCATTCCTTCATTGAGGTAGGAGTACAAATTTGTAAAGCCACTTTAGGAGTCACTGTGGTAGTTTCTCAGAAAACTGGGAATCAACCTACCACAGGGCCCAGCTGTATCACTCTTGGGACTATGCTGAAAGGATTCTAAATCACACCACAAGGACACTTGTTCAACTATGTTTATAGCAGATTTATTTGTAACAGACAGAATGTGGAAACAACCAAGATGTTACTCAATCAAGAATGGATAAAGAAAATGACATTTATTTAAACAATGGAGTATTAGTCAGATGTTAAGAACAAGGACACTAGAAAATTAGAAGGAAATGGATGGAACTAAAGAAAAAACATCCTGAGTCAGGTAACCCAAACAGAAAGACAAACATGGTATTTACATACTTATAAGCTGATATTAGCTGTAAAAGATAACTATCCACAAACCCAGAGACACTAGAAACTGAGAAGGATTGATGGAGGCAGGGTTTGTTTGGATCTCCATGGGAAGGGAAAATAGGAGAGATGTCTTAAGTGGACTGAAGGCAGGTGGGGATGATAACATGAGCAATCAGATTGGGAGAGTGGAGGGGGCGAGCACTAAAAGAGATTACTGGAAGGGAAGCACAAGAGAATCTCCTGGGAATCTACAAAGATAACCCCAGCTAAAACTCCTAAAAATAGCAGATATGTAACCTGAATTGGCCATCTGTGACCAAATTAGTGCCTAGCCTAACTGTCATCACAGAGGTTTCATCAAGCAATTGACGGAAACAAATGCAAACCCACAGCCAAACATGAAGCAGAGTTGGGGAAATCCTGAAGAAGAAGGGCAGAAAAGATTGTAATAGCCAGATGGGTCAAGGACACCACAAATAAACTCACAGAATCAATTAACCTTGGCTCACAGGGTCTCGTAGAGACTGAACCAACAACCAGGGAGCCCTGCATGGGGCTAGGCACTCTGCTCATTTGTTACAGTTGTGTAGCTTGGTTCTCTTGTGTAGTTACTAACAGAGGGAGCAGGCGCTGTCTCTGACTCTGACACAGGCTTTTGGGACCCTACTCTCATATTGATTGCCTTGCCCAGCCTTAATACAAGAGGAGGTTCTTAGTCTTACTGAGCCTTGATATGCCGTGTTTTGTTGATATCCATGGAAGACCTGCCCTTTGCTGAATAGAAATGGAAAAAAAGATAAAAGGTGGAGGATGGAATAGGAAGAAAAGGTGGAATAGAAACTTTGGCCAGAATGTAAAATAATAAATAAGTAAATTTATTTCTAAAAAATGAAGAAAAAAGTAAAATAGAATCAATACATAAAACAAAAACAGAGAAATCTGGAAATGAAAGATTTAGAACTAACAGGAACTATGGAGCCAAGTTACAACAATAGAATAGCAAGAGATGGAAGAGAGAGAATCCCGGTCATTAAAGACACAATAGAAGAAATCAATACATCCATTAAAAATATTAAATCAAAGAAAATCCTAGCACAAAACATCTAGGAAATCTGTAACACTATGATGAGACAAAATCTGAGAGCAGCAATACTGAAAGGAGATAAAAACCCAGATCCAAGGCCCAGAAAATAATTCAACAAAATTATAGAAAAAAATCCTATTATAAATAAGGAAATAACATAAAGGTATAAGGAGAATACAGAATATAGATAAGACCAGAAAAGAAAATTCCCTCAGCACAAAATAATTAAAACATTAAATGTATTGAATAAAGAATACTAAATGCTTCAAGGGGGAAAGACCACGTAACATACAAAGGCTGACCTAGTGGAATTATAGCTGACTTCTCAATGGAGACTATAAAAGTCAGAAAGGTCTAGACAAATAAGATCAATGCTTTCATCATCAACATTTATGCCCCCAGCAATGCTTAAGCCTGCATGGGCAGCCCATTTATGATGGTTCTCCAGTTGTTCCTATCCTGAGCAGTCCTGGATGCTTGTTTTATTGTCATACCCAAAGTTCCATAGTCTTCCTTTATGTTGTCTATCCAGTGTTTTTTTTTTGGGGGGGGGCATCTTCTTCTTTACCCTATCCTGTGTACTCCTCCAAACAGTACTATTTTGGGGTATCTGCCATCATTCATTCTCATAACATTGCCGAAGTATCTCAAATAATATTGCAATATCCTGTGGTTTCTTCCTTCTGTAGTTGGAGATGTTTCTTGATGTCATCATCACACAACCTATCTCTTCATGTGACACCTAGAATCCTCCTGAGACATGCCTCTCAGTCACTGTTCTGAGGAGCTTTACATTGTCCAGGCTTCAGAGTTGTAACGAAGGCAGCTCAAGACATGTGTCTCATATACTTGCAATTTGGTTATTGTTATGTCTCTTGCTGACCAAATTTTACCTATCTTCCTCTTGACGTCTGAAATAGTTCCCTCCTTTGAACTGGAGTTTCCTCCCAGATAGACAAAGTTGAATGTTTGCTTTAGGTTGACATCTATCTTCTCATCTTTCAGGACTGTTACTATTATTAATTACAGGAAAATATTAAAGAGTAATCATGAGATCCCTGCAATGCTCTTATTCTTATGATTTTTTCTGGGTACTTGTAGAACCTCGTTTCCCAAAGTTCTTTTCTCCAAATGCTGTCGAATACCTCCCTGAGCCTATGTAACAGACATATAACCATTCTATGATGCTTCTCCCACCACTGATAACCACATGCAAATGAAAATTAGTTTTCTCCAAAGGAGTCTCACTAGGGAAACACAATCCTTAAGAGTAGGCTGCACGTCCAGCAGTAGATAGTGAACAGAAAATAAACTCAATAGTATCTTGTCTCATAATGACATATCACCTCTTTTACATTTATTTATTTACTTATTATTGGTATTACTACAGGTCTTCTGTAAACATTATGGAATACAGTTTAGTGGTTTTTATAGCATTTCTGGGTGAGGGAACAAATGGATTTATGCATTCATATCTGTTTTTGTGCCTTTTCTTGGACTCTTTTCTGTCTGTCTTGTCCTATTCCAGTATAGTTGTTTTTGTCTTATTTTGGATTTTACTTTTATAACTTTATTTTCTAATACAATGCATGTTTGTTTTCTAATGAGAAACAGAAAGAAAGTGGATCTCAATTAGAGGGGAGGTTGGGAGGAACTGAGAGGAAGAGATGGAGGGGAAATAATAATCAGAATTTGTTGCATAAAAAACTATTTTCAATAAAAGAATTATGCAATTACAAAAACATATTACTAATATTCTCTCCCTCTCTTCCCCCCTTTGCCCTCTAATAATTTTGAACTGTGTATCTAGTGTTTCTCTGTCAGCATCTATTAATAAGGCATCCTGCAATGCCCAGGGAGAATACACTAAAAATATATTAACTCTTTACATACTATATGAAGATATTCATGTAAGAATATGTCACTAGGAATTGAAATATCTGCACTTTAGCTTGCAAATTTCTAGTTTCTCTTTACTGATAGATCCATTATTTTTTCCTTTGCACCTCTTCTAACGTAGATCTAAAAATCCATTTGATGTATTTTTTAAAAACTGTGAAGCAATGACATAAGTACCTTTATTGTTTTTGTAAGGATGGAACTTATTGTAATTCAGCCAGACACCTTTCTCAAGGTTAGTTCTACTCCTGAAGCTACAATTTTCTCAGCAAAAGCTTTCATATTCTTTAGAGGAATTTATCCAACTTCTGGTAATATATAATGTTTCTCTTTTTATATGTGTAGCAATGGCTTAACAAATGTTTTCAATTATCCATTATTTTATCTGGATTCAAAAACTTTAAAGGAATGTTTGATGTTAATGGTTTTGTAACAGGATTTCTGTATCTTAAATTGGGTATTCTATATAAATACTTTTCATTTCCATGAAAATTTGAAAGTTAAAATTATTGCAACAGTTTGTTGATCTGCTTGATTAGAACCTACAGATGAATTACTCATTTCAACTTATATCATAAATAAAAGGGGATTTAACTCATGAATTACCAGTAATATCATGGTGAAATAGTGCTTTTAAATTTTTTTGCATTAGTCAACTAACATGAAGAAGACACTGAGTTCACTCAGGAAAGGCTTTGCCTCTGTGCTTTCTTCTCTTAAATCTGTGGTTCTTTTCACTTTAGTATTTTCTATTTCATTCAGTGGGTCCAACTTTACAACTCATGGATGTGGTCATAACAGCTTGTTCAGTGATGTGAAGAATCATTCCAAGAGAAAAGCATGTGGAAACTTTGCTATTGGTTCTCAAATCTATAGACTGAAAGTCCATGCTATATGTAGTTCTCTAAATTATTTTCAGTAGAGCATATCACAATCCCAGAGAACTTAGACAACAATGAGGACCCTAAGAGAGAGATACATAGATCTTATCTACATGGGAACTTGAAAAAGGCAAGATCTCCTGAGTAAATTGGGAGCATGGGGACCTTGGGGGAGAGACGAAGGGGAAAGGAGAGGCAGGGAGAGGAGCAGAGAAAAATGTGGAACTCAATAAAAATCAATAAAAAATTATTTTCAGTAACTTACAATGGAAATTTTGATGAAATACTTAAATTCTTTATTCAGAGTGATTTCTATTGTCCCTAAGGCTGATTATGATTCTCATTCACGGTTTCTGAAAGCAGAGCCCAATTTCCTGCTTTTGGTTTTCTCAGAGAATAAAGCCACTGACAGAATGGCCATCCAAGTGCTTTTCCCTCAATTCAAATACAGCAATCATTTTGGATGACCAGTTCACTTTTAAATACAATCAACCTCATTCATTCATTCATTGTCTGAGATTTCCTTTATTTTTAACTTTATTTTCCAAGACAGGGTTTCTATTTGCCTCTGGCTGTCCTGGAACTCACTCTGTAGACCAGACTGGTCTGTAACTCACAGAGATCCACCTGCCTCTGCCTCCCTGAGTGCTGAGATTAAAAATGTGCTCCACCACTGCCTGACTTTGAATTCATTTAACATGGGCAAAAAAAATCATAATTCCTGATCATCTAATAGTACAAAGTCTAAGTCAGAAGTTTCACTCAGCATATCTCCTTACGCTAAGGTATAGAGCAAATTTGTGCCTATCCATTTTCTTTCAAGCTGGTTTAAAGAGGACACTGAATACTGTCATCCTCCAGATTGTAACTTCAATGTAGTTTTTTGATACCTCCACTAAAAGTTACCTTTAAATGGTAGTAAAAAAAGTTTATAATGGTAATTGCTTCTGAATTCTTTTGAAACTATTTATTATGTAATTTTGTTTGACCTATGCAGTTGTAGACAACGTTTATCTTATAGATACAAAAAGGATTAATTTACCCATATTCTCAGTAAAGCTAACCAGTGAGGACCTATTGACAATCCCATAACATTTTTGTCAACTTTTGTAGCTGTTTATAACTAGACATATGATGAAGCTATGTTTCCCAATGTATTAATCATATTTTTACATACTGACCTGTCATGGCCTACTCAAAAATATAAAAACTGAACCACATGTCTTGTTAAGAATTGCTTCCTATTGGACCATTGAAAAACACAGAGTTGTAGAGCATTACAATATTTCTAGGTTTGTGTTAGAAAAAGCATTGTGGGAGTTGAGGTGCTTAGAATCATCAGTCAAAAGAAGATGAGAACAAATTTGTATTATAAGTATATGCAAATATACAATAATTAAGAAAATATGCAGTGAACATATAGTGACTAAAATATAAATATTTCAGTAGAGAGATTTTCCATATTACACTGTCTTCTTTCAATAACATTAACAAGAAGGGCAACCAGGGAAACACTAAACTGTTTTATATCTTGTGTCATGTCCATGAATTGATTAGTAAAAGTAACTAAAGACTGAGTATTATATGTGAGATATATACAGTCTTTGATATCAGAACTAGAAGCAATGAGTTATAACTCTCTACATGGAGTAAATTTCAGACTACAAACTCAGGTCAGGAGGAGTGTCTTATTAACTCCTCAAAAGTTCTAATTCAAATCTCTGTTTGTGGAGACAATTTTATATCTGGCGTTCTTGAGAAGGATCCCACTTTCCTATAAAGGTTTATAAATTATTGCCTTTGGGGAACACAAAGCCTGGTTTGCCCTCCTATAGACATAGACCCCCAGCTACCACTGCATTTCCAGCTGTGGCAGACTGCAAGTGGCCACTTTAGATTTATGAGCAATAATTACCCTTCTGAGGCACACCCACTGCAGGAGCTCTGACGGCTTTCAGCTCCCAAAACTGTAGTTTCCCCTAAGCTCACAGATGTTTTAGATTCATGGACCTTTCTTAACACTTCCCAATGTCACGGCTCTTTTCCTTGCTTCTTGCTGTGTGGGAAAGAGTAAATTTTCTTCCTACCCTGTCCAATACACTTGAGTTAATCTCCATGAGGAGTTCAGACCTTTTTGAGAAGCAGTTAGAAATGCATATTCTCAGATGCTTCTGCTTCCGGGCTTATCCAAATCTCTAAGCAAAAAGAGTAACATCATCCAAAAGGATGGAGGGAAACACACCAGAAGAACAAATTCAATTTCACATTACAATAAATTAACCCACGGTAAATATATTTGGGGTGTCTAATTATATTTGGGAAAATCCCTAATCAAGTTGCTTTTGAAACACAAATGAGTGTTTATCAAAAGTGGTCATGGTTATATATTGACATGAATACTCTTGAGGATGGTTGATGGCTCATTGATATTTCTTTTTATTTATTTGTTATTTTTATTGCTATTGTTGTTGTTGTTTTCAAGACAGAGTTTCTCTGTGTAGCTTTGTAGCTTGTCCTGGAACTCAATAGACCAGATTGACCTCGAACTCACGGAGATCTGCCTGTCTTTGCCTCCCAGGTACTGGGATTAAAGGCATGCACCACCACTGCCCACCTTCTTGATACTTCTTAAAGGCACAAAAGAAAACCATAGGAATGGATTCAAGCTTCCATTTACCATCAGAGTTATAGTAGGGAAGATAGCATCAAGGAAGAGTTGTGAACACAATGCTCTATTGCAACTGTAGGCCCAATGTTCCTAAGTATTTATAAGCTGATTTTGGAATAATCAAAGACAGTTTCTACTATGTCATAAATTGAATATCCACTATTCCTTTTAATTCTAGATTAGAAGTAATTCAGGTTTTTTATTATCATTGATATTATTAATGATTAATAATTTACATATAGTTGAGTATTATGTTTTCCAGCCCACATAGTTCATATTTAGGTAAGCTTAACTACATCCATTCAATAGGGTTTGGATTCACATGCAATGTTTGAAATTTATTTTTTAATACATATGAATATATTGAATGTAAGTGGTGAAGGGACACTCATATTTATGACAGCCATTTTGTATTTTTAAGGTTAATCTTGTTTATGATGAACAATGAATTGACTCTTGAATAATCACTGAACATCACAGGAATAAGCTTTATCCTTTGAGAGTTTTCAAATTTCTTCTTTAGAAAGACCATCTTCACGAAAGGAAATTGACTCCTTAGCCTCTTCCCAGAGCACTATGTAAATTACCCAAGTTCTTTACAACCTAGGTATCGAGATTAAAACAGATGTTTTGTATTTTGATCATGGAAAGATTTCCTACTCTATAATAACAAGCATTGCTGGTTAAATAACCACGTATTCCACATGTTCTCCAAAACCAAGATGTTTTCTAGACTTTGATGGATTAATCTCGTTAGAGCTCTCCACTGTGACTCTATTCTCTAAAGAGATGTTACTTTCTAAACAGAACATTTGTGTCTTATGTGAATCCTTAATATTTTAAGCTCTTTTACTGCTTTCTGTTTCTCTCCTTTTTTTGCCCTCCATCTATCATCTTTCCATTTTTCACTTCAATATGTTTGTTAATTAATTTTTATTCCAGTATTTGATAAGTCTTGTGATAACTTTGATGACAGGTTTCTGATTTGTCTTTATCTCCTGCTTTCTCTTAAATGTTACCTAATTTTAGTTTGATATTTATTTTTCACCAACATGCAGCAGCGTTTGGCATTCCGGGCACTTTGTTCCCTAAGTGAATGTCAGAGAACTCTAAGTGAAAGACTGAACTTTAATGGACTCTTGTTTCCAAACCATGTTGACATGTTTGATGAATACTTAGACTCAAAATATTTACCATACAAGTAAAACATATGTGTTTTCCAACTTAAAAAAATGTAATTCATTTCCTAACCACGTGAGTGCCTGTTATGTATTCTCTATATCTAGAAGATATTATTTTTTAAATGAATGTATCTGACAACAACTACAGTTTTGTTAATTCGATATAATTTTAAAAAGAAAAATAAAATTGCAGATTATCCCTTTTTCTTGTTCCTGTGTTAATCATGTAATAGCACAGTTCTTTCTTTGATCACTAAACAGGCTACAAAGAGAAGGGAGTTACACTCTCCACAACAGGGATGAGGCGGAGGCCTTGATGGATGCTGTGGGTGCGACTGTTACACATCCATGCTGCTTCCTAAGTGGAAAGAGGTGAAAGTACTGCCATTGTGTGGTATCACCCAGCAGGTGCAAATGAAGTACGAAATGAAAGATCCCAGTCCACACAATATACAGAGCAGAACCAGATAGCACTATGTAGTCACTGCTGTGCTGGGCTATTTACTGTCAGAGACAACTCAGCTCCAGCTAGGCAGGTGCCCCAAATCTCTGACTCTGATACCTGCAAGAGAAATTGTGTTTCACTCTGTAATGCTTTGGGGTTTTTTGTTTTGTTTTGGTTTTTTGTTTGTTTTTTTTCCTCTTTAGGAGTCTCTGTGTCAAAGGAACTAGTTAAAATGATTATGACCTTCGGTAGATAAAGGGACTGTTTGAAAATATTGGTAAGTTTCAAAATGGGTAAGAGTGTTATTTTAAGTGATTAGATTTCATGTGAAAACATCATGCCTATCTCTTAACACTAAACCATCATCAGAAGCAACACTTGTTTGATGCATTGTTGGAAGATATGAAGACATTGACACTTGTGTTTAAAACATGACTCAAATGGATAATGAAGTTATATGACTTTGTTTGGAGAGGTTGATGTTTCTATGGTATTAGGACATATAAGTCTAACATATAAATCCATGTTAATGGATCTCAATTTATATGTATAGTTTTAATAAGTAAAGCTTGTCTGAGGATCAGAGTGCAAGCTAAGCCACTAGGAACCAGGGAAGTAGTGGTGCATGACTTTAATCCTGGCACTAAGGAGGTTAGCAGAAGTGATATGACTGGGTGGAGAGAGGCATATATGGCAGATGGAGACAGGAGCTCATTGCAGTCTGAGGTTTGGTGAAGAACATCGCAGTCTTCAGTTTCGTTGAAGACGGGATGGCCCTTTGTTTGTCTGAGCCTTGGTAGACGTAAGAACTCTCTAGTCATTTGGCTGTTTTGCTTTTCTGATCTTCAACTTAAACCACAATATTTGTCTATGGGTTTTTACCAGTTTTGTTACATCTGGCACCCAACTTTTGGGGTACAAATTCACAAAAAAGCCATTTGCCTGAGACTTTACAGCCACCGGCATAGGCCGGAGCTACTTGTGGTTGGAATCATGGCCCTACCTGCTAGTTTTTGTTTTCTTCTCTTCTGGTGGGCTTTCCCTGAACACCTTTTTTGGGCTGCTGCCAAACTAGGTTCAAGCCAAGCTGCCCTGAAACACAATCAGGCTTTTACAGTTCTATGTAGCAGTAATAAGCCTCACATCTTCACCATCATTGTTGGGCAGATTTGGTGAGAAAATTGGGAACTCTGTGTAAGGGAGGAATTAGTTAAAAGGGAGAGATTTTTCTCACATTAAAAAAAATTGGGAAGCACAATTACAATGGAGAAAGTTAGCTCTCTCTATGATTCTGAAATGCATGATTTAAAAAACGGAACAACTAAATGAATGTATAATTAACTTAATCAAGATTGACATACTACTAATTATCATTGTGATAATCCTCTTTATAGTTTTGATAAATTATAAAATTAATAATTTTTTGTTTGTCTTATAAAAGTTGTTTGTTTGATTGCCTATATACAGGCCTTAGAAAAACTTAATAAAGTGGATTATAGAGATATTCAGATCCAACAGAGAAATTTAATGGAGAACCAATTTCAGCATTGCATTGTAAAGTTTGGAGTTGTCTAAGGTTTTCAAACAACAGTGTATTTGAATATTCTCATATTACCTCTTCATGCAATTGTGCCACATTATCTCTGTGGTACATATCTGGGGACTGCTAGGTTAAATTCAGATATTGTTGTATTTTTTAAGGAGTAACCACTTTCCCTGAAAGGATTATTTTTTTATCATTTACAATTTCAGTAACATTGCAAAATTTCCATGGTCACATGTATTTTAGGCTTCCAACTCACTTACAACTATGATATGACAATTTCTTGATTGCTAGTGGAGTTTCTCGAGTTGTAGCATGTTTCTATTGGGCTATGAAATGTCCCTCTCATGACTTTTTCCTTCGAGGGCTAAGTATTTCACTGTTTTAATGCTGATTGGGAGAAAGCATCTCCACATTGCTGTCGCATTGCTCCACCAGCTCTGGTTAATAGCTCTTCAACTCTGTCTGTCTAAGTGTCTTTGCTGCTTTCCACGGTGTCTTTTAATGGATGTTTATTTTATCACCAATGTCTTCGACTACTCCAGTCTTGTACCTTATAAAATGCTATACTACCGTCAAGTAGAGAGATACTGCTTATTTATCAGAGAAGTTTTGTTCTTAATGTTTATAGATAAAGATAAAAATTCTTTGGTAGGAATAGAATGCATGTACAGAAATAGCAAACCAAAATATGTTATTAGGTAAAAATAATACAAATGAATAAAAAACAAAAAACAGAACAAATAAATAAATGCATATAATTTTCACTCATGACAGTATTTAATAAGAAAGTTATCCTTCCTCATGAATTTTTCAGAACTTCATTTTACATGTCATTGTACATAGCTTTGTATAGATGAACTGCATGTATATGTATATTTATATGTATATATTGTTGTAACTAGACTGTGGATTAATCCACAACTGAACAAGGTTCCATTTTCAAAAGTATCATTACTTTAAAAAGTTCTGACATGGGTGTAGGGTATGTTCCTTTTTCTCTTAATATGACTATTAAAATCCTATGAAAATACCAATGGGATTTTTATTAGAATAGTACTATGAATTTGTGCATAACTTATTTCTCTAGAATTTTCACATTTTCTATTGCATACAAATTTTATTTCACTTACTTATTTCTTTAGTAAATTTATATAAAGTTTTTCATTTTCTTCATGAATTATTGCATATCTTTTGACAGATTTATTGCTACTGCTTTACATTTTTATTCCCACAGCAGAATACTGGCCTTGGTAATTAGATTTCAAAACTTTTTCTGATTCTTATATATAATAAGCATGTTAGCGTTACTAATATTTTTAAATAATTGAGTAGTAGATTCTCTTTTGAGTTACTTGTTAGCCTCAAGTACAGAATGAAGTTTCCCTACCTCTTCAGTCTACATATTTACTTTCTAGGCTTATTTAGCTGTCTGTATCTCAACATATAGGATCCTTCCTCTTCCTGGTTTTTATGGGAGTGTTTCTAATGTCTTACTGTGACATTTACTAGTGTTTAGTTACTTTGATGGTGAGGTTTTTAAATAACTCTGCCAGAAGCAATTTAAGAAAGAAAGGGTTTATTTTGGCTTATGTTTCCAGAATCCTCCACGGCAAGCAAACCATAGCAACAGGCATTGAAAGCTGGAACTAAAGCAGGAAGCAGGGTGATCACAATCCAGGCTCATGCCAGAAGCAGAAACAGAAAAGAGGAAGTGGGACAAGTCTATGACACCTGAAAGCCTGCCCCCAGTAACCCATGTCCTCAAACAAGGTTCCTCCTCATGAAGGTTTCGAACTCTTTCCACACAGCACTACTGAGCATTTGTTCAATACTTGGGCATGTGAGGGACAATCTAGCACACATAGATTAATGAACACTTTCTCTGTTTATACTTTTTGGAGATGTTTTACTAGAAAAGAGCAGAATTTTGTGACTTACCCAGGTTTATGAGATAATATTGTGGTTAATGTTCATATTTATCTGTTAATGTAATGCACTGTTTTTATTTCTCAGATGCATGTCATTCCAGCATTGTTGGGAATCAGCCATATCTGGTTTCAGTTATATAAATTATGGATTTCCATTGTTAACTACTATGATTAGGATTTTCTATTAATAGATTTGTATAGCAATCAGGTTTATCATGTTCCTTTCATTTACTGTCCCTTCAGCTACCGGATACTGGTTAAACTCATTTATTAATAGAAGTAGAAAATGGTCACACTCATTTCATTTTTGTAACCATCTGTACATGGCAGGAATTGAGGCATTTATTACTTGAATATTTGGCATAACTCGTCTGTGCCTCCAATTTTTCTATATGGTATGCATGAGATGAGAATAGTCACAAGAAAAGTAAGTACTTGCTTAAATAGTTTTCAACTTACTAAGTGATGTTATTTTTACATTTTTAACTTTCTAAATTGGACTTTTTATGCTCTATTTTCTTAACAAATCATGTTTTTACCTCAGTTATTCAAAATGATTGACTATAAGAAAGTTATAGTGCCCTCTTTGTATAAATTCTTAATTAAGGGAGCCATTTTAGGGTTGGCAAGAGACTTGGCTCTAGATGGGTTCCCAGGTGTCCAAAGGGATATCCCCATCTAAGTCCTTGGGCAGCAGAGGAGAGGGTGCCTGAACTGGCCTTCTCCCATAGCCACACTGATGATTATCTTGCACATCACCATAGAACCTTCATCCAGCGATGAATGGAGATAGAGACAGAGACCTACATTAGAGCACTGGACTTAGCTCCCAAGGTCCAGATGAAGAGCAGAAGGAGAGAGAAGATGTGCAAGGAAGTCAGAACCACGAGGGATGAGTCTACCCACGGAGATGGTGAAACTGATCTAATGGGAGCTCACCAAGGCCAGCTGGACTGGGACTGAATGAGCATGTGATCAAACCGGATTCTCTGAATATGGCTGTCAATGGGGGCTGACTGAGAAGCCAATGATAATGGCACTGGGATTTGATTCTACTGCATGTACTGGCTTTTTGGGAGCCTAGTCTGTTTGGATGCACACCTTCCTAAACCTGGATAGAGGGGGAAGGGCCTTGGACTTCGCACAGGGCAGGATACCCTAACTTTTCTTAGAACTGGAGGGGGAACATGAAGGAGGAGAGTGGGAGGGAAATGGGGGGAAGGGAGGAGGTGGCAATTTTTAATAAATTTTAAAAAATAAATAAATAAATTTATTGATCATTTATTTGTATATTGTATGCTTTACCTTTCTTGGTCTTGTATTTTTCTACATAATTTTGGGTTTAAGCTTTTGTGCTCTTTCCAATTTTTCAATAATGAAACTGAGCTCATGTTTTTCAACTATTTTTTTATAGTCTATACAACTAAGAATGTTGCTTTAGCCTTATCAATAACTTTGTTATCTTGTGCTTTTTTTCTTTAATTTTGAACTGTAATTATAAAATTTAATGATTTTAATGATGCTTTCTCATTTGAGTTACACAGACATGTATTAATTTCAGACATGTGAAAATTCCTTTTTCTGAAGGTTGAATTATTTTTCTGATAAATTATTTCATAGAAAATATAACACATCAAAGGCAGTGACTATGTCTGTGGGAATAAGATGGAAACTCCATCTTGTAGACCCAAATTCCTTGGTTTGTTCCATGCAGCTAAAACAGCAATCAATAGAAAGCATACAAAACTTGTGACCAGAAACTTTACCTTCTTTTATTTGTTTTTCTTTTTGGCCCTTCTTTTGCTTTCAACTTTTATTGTCCCTTATACATTACAATGCCTACTTAAAGAAAGTATTTTTCCTTCTTTTTTTTTGAAAAAGTATAATTTTTATTTTACCTTGTTGGTACCAAGTCACAGAATTTGGAGGTAATGGCCACCAATTTGCACATTTTCCTAATAACCTACTTAATAATGATATCCAAAAAGTTAAAATACATTAAAAATATACAATTTGGAGTCATTTAAAAGAATATAAACAGGAACATCTTAAAAGTCATATCACAGAGAGACTTGCATATAATTATTTTTGCATAATTACCAATAACAGCAAATCTCAGAATCAACTTATATGACCAAAAATGAAAGATGGATAAGGAAGAATAATATATCTAATGGAAATTTTTGAGCCATTAGGAAGTTTTCAGATGATCTGGTCATAGAACCAGTAATAAAAGTTTCAAACAGATATTCATGTGTATTTAGTAGACTGAAAAGAGTGGGGATATTAAAGTCTCCTGCATGTGTCCTTTATATGGAGTAAATATGAATATAAAAAGAATGCAAATTCAAAAATACAGTTTTATGGAGAGTAATCAGTATATATCAAAAAGCCTATGGATGATCCTTATTCTTATTTTCTGTTATATATTTTATTTTACGTAAAATGCATCTTAGACTATGAAAGTTGGCTAATCCTTCCCAGGGCTAGGATATGTTATGCACTCACTTTTCTCACTATATTTTTTTTTAAAATAAATTTTTTTAGAAATTCATACGTAAGAAGAATCAATAAAGAATACATAATTGAGAAAATTAAGAATCAAAAATAGTTGGAGAAGTTGGAGGGATATCCCAGCAGTTAAGAGGATGGTCTTTTATTTCTCTAGTCTGAGATTGTTTATTCCCTGAATTTTCATGGATGAAGTGAACTTCCTTGATATTGCTGGACCCAAGCATCTTCCTTGGGGGAGGAGAGGAAAAGGCACAGTCTCAGAAACTGGGAGTCAGGCAGAAGGCTTACAGAGAGTAGTTTAGTTAACAACAAGGAAAAACTTATAAACCCTCCCAGCACGCAGGCGTTCTGATCCGTTGACAGTTGACATCTCATAGTCATCTCTTATTGGCTAGGCACAATCAGGACCTTTGACAGCTCCTGTTGCTAGGCACTCAGGAAACACTGCTTGGTTGCTCCTTATTGGCTAAGCATGATCAGGACGTCTAACAGCTCCAGGAAGACTCCATGTTGTCTCTTTTGGGCCTGGTAGGCCTTAACTTCTTCCACCTTAGGTTAGACTTTTCATTCTAACACAATTTTTAGGGGTGATTTGTGGGTAAACATTGCTGAAATTACGGTTTATCATGAAATATCTTATTTTCTTCATCTTTGGTAATTGAAAGTTTTTCTGGGTTTAATAGTCTTGGCTGCCATCTGTGTTATCTTAGAGTTTGCAGTACATCTATCCCAGCCATTTTTGCTTTCAGAGTTTCCATTGAGAAATCGGGTATAAATCTAATAAACTTGTCTTTTGTGTTTCCTGGTTTTTATCTCTTGCAGTTTTTAATATTCTTTCTTTGTTCTGTATGTTTGGTGTTTTGATTATTATGTACCAAGGAAACGTTCTTTTCTGATCTAATATATCTGGTGTTATATATGCTTCTTATGCCTTTTTTGGCATTTCTTTCTTTATGCTAGGAAAAATTCCTATATGATTTTGCTGAAAATATTTTCTGGGTCTATAAGCTGATATTCTTCTCCTTTCTACATTCAAACTATATAGAAAGACCCAAAATTGAGAAGAAATTTTTAAAAAAAGTAGGTAGGAACAATGCATAGAATTCTAAAAATTATATCTATGAAAAGATTAGAAGAATGAATAGCTTGCTTGGTTATCATTAAAAAAATAACTTGCAAGAAAAGCATTGGGGGCACCACTACAAAGAACAAGTGTGTGGTGGAGATGTGGGAAGACATGTACTATATGGAGCAAGGCATGTACTATAGAGAAATGTCGGGCTCTAGATGTGATGGTAGTGACAGGACAGAGAGAAGGCTGAGGTCGCCGTGATGTCATTTTCTCATAGGGTCGGTGGGATGGTATACAGCAGCCTGGAGGGTAAGCACATGCAGACACAGTACCCAAACCTACTGCTCCACAGCAGGTTCCGCCGTGGGTCTGGACAATGTTGGAGGCCTGAGATGAGGAAAAGTTTACTTTCTTGATTGGATCTTTTAGAAGGATCATCGTGGTTCATGGTGCCACTGGAGGCCATGTTAGTGTTTGTGGTCCATGCTGCTGCTCCAGGCCATGATGAAGCCTGAGATCCATGAGAACGCACGCAGTCTGTGCCACTGCCTGGTACCTTTGTGGTGTCCTCAGGCTTTGCTGTGTCAGAGCACCATTCATATTTGAGTGGCATGTGTAACCAGTTACCTAAGGTCATTTCAATGCTCATGGCCCATGCACCTGCTGAGGCCCATGAGTGGGTCAGTGGTCCTGCCACAGCTAAGTGCTGTGGTGATGTCTGTGGTGTGTGTTTGCTACCACTGAAGGCCACATGATTGTCCATCTTAATGTCGGTGGGTGCAAGAGAATTGGCCCTGTTCCTTGCTGGCTAGAGCACAAGGGATCTGGGGATGGTGTGGATGCAGAAGAGCTGGGTTCTTTCCAACCCTTTCCCTCATGGCAGAGCTGGCCCTGTCCCTCACCATACCACAGCACTGTGGAGCAAGCCCCACTGTAGCCATAGCACAGCTCACAGTTATGAATTTTCAGGAACATTAATCACTAAACATTAACTGAGAGCTACTTTTCAGTCACATTTCAATCATGTTTTGTGAGACCCAAGCCATGTTGGAAGCTATTGAAGTGGCCAGATAATCATCAAAGCTCTATTAAAAGAAAATATTAATAGGAGCTGATGAGAAGAAAATACTTATCTTCAGGAAATTACAATAACCAAAGATGCTAGGCATGGTAACACACACCTCTAATCCCAGCACTCCAGAGGCAGAAGCAGGTAGATCTCAGTGAGTT
Source organism: Microtus pennsylvanicus (assembly GCF_037038515.1). Classification (NCBI taxonomy): domain Eukaryota; kingdom Metazoa; phylum Chordata; class Mammalia; order Rodentia; family Cricetidae; genus Microtus; species Microtus pennsylvanicus. The sequence continues at coordinate 61,140,094 of NC_134592.1, read as the reverse complement.
CAAGGCCATCCTGGTCTGCAGGATGAGTTCCAGGACAGCCAAAGATACACAGAAAAACCCTGTCTTGAAAATACAAAATAAATAAATAACAGTGATTCATTTTATGGTGATGCTTACAGTTGCATCTTGAAAAGGCTATGAAAGAATAACTCATGGTTCCATTTCAGTCATCAAGAAATGTGAGGATGTTTTTACAAACAAAACAAAGATAGAAATTCTGCATTCAGGAATACAGGTTGGATCCATGCTAGTGATTTTCAACCACCTCCAAGTAATCCATCTCTGTTGTATCAATATTCAATGTACAGTATGTTTCATGGTTCAACTTGGAGAAGCCGGCTTTTAAAAAGCTAATCAAAGGTATTTGTCTCCATCTGGTGGCATGTTTGGAAATTACAGTCTTTCTACAAATTCCCAAGCTGGAGAGAACAAGCTTAAACTGGATTCATTCAGTGTTGGATTACTATGGGGTACTGGCTGTCTATAATTGTAGCTGTATATGTGCGAACAAAATAATTTTGAAACTATTTGGAAAAATTGTCATATTTTCTCCAAGTACAACAGAAAATATATTGTATGACTATAGTTTTATCACAAGAGGGAATAGTTATTTTTGCTAAATAAATATTGATGGGAGATAAAAGGCAGAAATGGTAGGATTTTCTGAGTAACTTTTAACTACTGTTGATTTTGAAAATTACACTTCAATGTGTGCTTTTGGGTCTGAGAGCCACCATCCATAACACTATATCACTAAGTTCAATATACATATTCATACATTTTGAAGAACTTATGAAGAATGAGAGTGTTCTGATTAAAATGAAAGCAGTTTTCAAAATTATAATCATTTTTGTGCATTTTCACAATTTTGTGCCTCATAAATCTTTCTCCAATCTACCTGCCTTATTCTTCAAACGCTACCCCTCAACTATTCTACCAATTCTTAATGTTTATAAAAGTAGTATGTCCTATGCCCCCCAGAATGCAGGGATCCTCCCCCATCTACCACAGCTTCTCTAGTCAGCCCAAAGACAAGCTTCCTGTAGATAGGCTCTTCCAACACCTCCAACCCATCTATCAGTCCTAGTAAGCCACAAGTTCTACTCCATCTCAAAACTCTCCTATCCACCTTGACCTCAGAGGAACTCTGAAACACAGGTTGGAATTGGATAGACTGGGCCAAGAGAGTAGACCAAGAGTGTAAGCCAAGAGAGATCTCAGTACTTTCCAGAGATGCAGACAGTGACAGTACATAGAAGACAAAGAACAGCTGTCAAAGACACAGACAGCAACTGCAAGAATTGTATCACGAAGCAAAGACACTGCCAGCAACAATTAGAGAAAGAGATTTGTAGGCACCAATGCAAGAATTCATTTAACCACCTAAAAAAAACAACATGGCAACAGCAGAACCCAGCGGGCATACAACAGGAAAACTTTATCATCCTAAACCAGAAGAAGCAGAAGAAAATGATTTTCAATGTAACTTTATGAGGATGATGGAGATGTTTAAAGAGGAAATGAAAAATTCCCTTAAAGAAATTTAGAAAAAGACAAACAAAAAAATTGGAAGAGATCAATAAATCTCTTCAAGAACCCCAAGAAGACCAAGAAAAAACAATCAGCAGGTAAAGCATTTCAGTTCAAGAATTGAAAACTAAAATAAAGGCAACGAACAAAACACAAACCAAGGGAATTCTAGAAATGGAAAATCTGGGTAAATTAACAGGAACTAAAGTTAAAAGCATAACTAACAGAATACAAAGGGTGGAAGAGGGAATCTCAGGTGTTGAAGATACTATAAAGGAAATAGATTCATCGTTCAAAGAAAATGACAAACCTCAAAAATCCCTAACACAAAACATCCAGGAAATCTGGGATACCATGAAAAAATCAAACCTAATAATAATAGGGATAGAAGAAGAAGTACACCATCTCAAAGAAAAAGAAAATATATTCAACAAAACTATAGAAGAAAACTTTCTCTACCTAAAGAAGGTTGTCTCTGTGAAGGTACAGGAAACTTACAAAACACCAAATAGACTGAAACAAAAAAATTCCTTTGCCCTGTAATAATCAAAATGTAGAACATACAGAATAAAGAAAGAATATTAAGAGCTGCAAAGGAAAAAAGCCAAGTAAAATATGAAGGCAGACCTATCAGAATTACATCTGACTTCTCAGTGTAAACCAGAAGGCTCTGGACAGATGTGATGCAGACACTAAGAGACCATGGATGCAAATCCAGCCTATACCAAGCAAAACTTTCAATTACCATCGAGGGAGAAAACAAAATATATTTTAGCAAAACAATATTTAAACAATACTTGTCTACAAATGGAGGACTACAAAAAGTACTATAAAGAAAAAAATTCTACCAAAAGAAGATAACTGCACCCACAAAAAAACAAAGGCAACAAATAACCTCGAAAGGGAAACACACAAACATTACCACTGAAAAATAATAGGAATTAACTATTACTGATCATTAATATCTCTTCATATCAATGGACTTGATTCACTTATAAAAAGACACAGGCTAAGAGAATGGATACAAAAGCAGGATCTATGCTTCTGCTGAATACAAGACCAACATCTCAACCTCAAAGACAGCATTACCTCAGAGTAAAGGGTAAGGAAAAGATTTTCCAATCAAATGGACCTAAGTAATAAGTGGGTATAGCTATCCTACTATCTAATAAGATATATTTCAAACTAAAATCAATCAGAAGAGATGGAGGACCCTTCGTACTCATCCCAGAAAAAACTTTCAAGATGAAGTCTTAATCCTGAACATCTATATCTGAAATACAAAAGCACCCACATATGTAAAAGAAACATTACTAAAACTTAAATCATACATCAAATCCCACACAAAGGAGTAGGAGACTTCAAAAACCCCACTTTCTCCAATAGAAAGGTCTATAACAGAGAAACTTAAGATAGAAATAAGAGAACTAACAGATATCATGACTCAAATGAACTTAGTAGACTTCTTTGAAATATTTCACCCAAAAATAAAAGAATATAACTTCTCAGCACATTTCTTTGGAACAAAGGTCTGTATCCTGTCAACTATATTTTAATAAAATGCTGATTGGCCAGTAGCCAGGAGGGGAAATATGGGTGAGGCAACCAGGCAGGAAGTAGAGGTAAGACAATGAGAACAAGAGAATGATGGGAAGAGGAAAAGTCAGTCTGCAGTCATCATCCAGACACAGAAAAATCAAGATGTGACTGTCTCACCAAAAATGTGACAAGCCATGTGGCTAACACAGACAAGAATTATTGGCTAATATAAGTTATAAGAGTTAATAAGAAGCCTGAGATAATAGGCCAATCGGTTCATAATGTAGACTTATATGTATTTCTTTGGGACTGAATAGCTGTAGGACTGGGCAGGTCAGAAACCTCTGTCAACAAATTGTGCCCAATGTGTGGACAACTGCACCACATAAATCCTGAAAGAGCTTGGGATGTAATTCTAGACAGAAAAGAATAGAGTTAGGCATGGTTTATTGATAGTAGCACTTTCTCAGGTGGGCTCTGTTTGCTAGAGGCAAGCATTCTCATTTAAGAGAGGTTTCCTGACACAGCGTTAGTTGCAAAAACCTGGCATGCTTTTTAAGAGGCCCCCACTACCAAACACTTAAATGATGCTTATGGGTAGCTTATGCTTCTTGGTGGTTGCAGAGATCTTAAAACTCCATAGAGTTGTGGCAATAAACATGGCTCTGGTCAATACCTCTACCATGAGGCTAAACTCTCAAAAAGCTAAGGAATGGGCTGGATCCAGCCTTCACAGCCAAGACTTTAATCCTATCCATATCACTTAGCAAATTAAAGACTCATGTGGTCATAAAAAGAGAGATATATAGTAAAGATAGATTTAAAGATGAAGAAAACCTCTAAATGGACTCACCTTACCCACATGTTTTTCCTGAAATTTCTCCTCAACAATTGCCAATTTCTTTTTTGCTTCAGCTGTTAATGCTCTGGGACTATTCAAATCTTTATCACCATCTAAGGTTTTGTTTAAATGAATTATTCAATCAGGGGTTATCCCAACAGCTGGTTGTAGACTAGAAATGTCTCCTAATAATTTTTGAAAATCATTAAGAGTCCACAACCAATCTCTCCTAATTTGTGCCTTTTGTGTTCTAACTTTCTGTAAACCCATTTTATAACTAGGTAACTGACAGAAAATACATTCTGTATTTTTTAGGAGCAATGTATAATCCCCACTTTGGCAAAACTTTTTTTTACTTCTTCAGACATTTTTTCTAAAGTATCCATGTTTGAATCAGAGGGTAAAATTCATCCATATAATGGCAGGATACAAGACAAACTAAAAAAATCAGTAGCCCTCCTATATACAAATGATAAAGAAACTGAGAAAAAAATCAGAGAAACATCACCCTTCACAATAGACACAAATACATAAAATATCTTAGGGTAACACTAACGAAAGAAGTGAAAGACTTGTTCGACAAGAACTTTGAGTTTTTGAAGGAAGAAATTGAAGAAGATACGAGAAAATGGAAAGATCTCTCATGCTTTTGAATAGGTAAAAACAATAAAGTAAAAATGGGAATTCTACCAAAATCAATCTATGTATTCAGTGCAATCCCCCATCAAAATCCCAACACAATTCTTCACAGACCTTTAAAGAACTTCAATATGAAATACTGAACACTCAGCTTCAAATGGAAAAAAACAGGATAGCCAAAAAAATTCTGTAGATTATAGCAACTTATGGAGGCATCACCATCCCTGACATCAAGCTATATTATAGAGCTACCATAATGAAAACAGCCTGGAATTGACAAAAACACAGAGACATTGATCAATGTAATCTAATCAAAGACACAGATATTAATCTACACACCTATGAACACCTGATTTTTGACAAAGAAGCTAAAAATGTATAATGATAAAAAAGAAAGCATCTTCAACAAATGGTGCTGGCATAAGTGGCTGTCATCATGTAGAAGAATGAAAATAGATCCATGTCTTATCTCCATGAACAAAACTCAAGTCCAAATGGATTAAAGACCTTATATAAATTGAACCACACTGAACCTGATAAAAGAGAACATGGGAAGTATCCTTCAATACATGGGCACAGAAGACAACTTCCTAAATATAACACCAGTAGCACAGACACTGAGAGCAACAATAAATAAATGGGACTTCCTAAAACTGAGAAGCTTCTGTAAAGCAAATGACACAGTCAATAAGACAAAAAGCCAACCTACTGAACAGGAAAAGATCTTCACCCATCCCACATCAGACAGTGGACAGATCTCCAAAATATATTAAAAACTCAAGAAATTAGACATAAAAATACTAAATAATCCAATTAAAAATGGGGTGCACATCTAAACAGCAAATTCTCAACAGAATCTCAAATGGCTGAAATACACTTAAGGAGATGTTCGACATCCTTAGTCATCAGAGAAATGTAAATCAAAATGACTCTGAGATACTATCTTACACCTATCAGAATGACTGAGAACATAAATATCAATTTTAGCTTATGTTGGAAAGGATGCAGAGTAAGGGGAACACTCATCCATTGCTGGTGTGAATACAAACTTGTACAACCACTTAAAATCAGAATGATGGTTTCTCAGAAAACTGAGAATTAACCTATCTCAAGGCACAACAATAGCACTCTTGGGCATATACTCAAAAGGCTTCTCAATCATACTACAAGGACATTTGCTCAACTATGTTTATAGCAGCATTACTTGTAATAGCTCCAACCTGGGAACAACCTAGATGCCCAGCTAACAAAGAATAAATAAAATAGATGTAGTATATTTGCACAATGTGGTACTGCTCAGCACACACACAAAAAACAATGGCATCTTGAAATTTGCATGCAAATTGATGGAACTAGAAAAGGTCATCATAAGGGAGTTCATCCAGACACAGAAAGAGGAACGTGGTATGTACTCACTCATAAGTGAATACTAGCTGTAAAACAAAAGATAAGGAGGCTATAGTCCACAACTCCAGAGAAGCTAAGTAACAAGGAGAACCCCAAGAGAAACATATATGCATCCCCATGGAAGGAGAAATAGACAAGATCTCCTGAGAAAATTAGGAGCTTGGGGGTGGGGGAGAAGGGAGAGGAGAAGGGAAGAAGGGGGAAGGGGAGGAGAACTTGTGGGAACAGGAGAGTAGAGTTGGGGGAAGGGCATAGATAAAGAGCAAGGAAATATATATCTTGATTAAAGGAGCTATTATGGGGTAATGAGAAACCTGGCACTAGAGAAATTCCCAGGAATCCACAAGGATGACCCCAATGAAGAACTAAGCCATAATGGAGAGGGTGCCCAAACTGCCCTTACCCTCTAGTCAGATTGATAACTATCTTAAATATCACCATAGAACCTTCATCCAGGAACTGATGGAAGTAGAGGCAGAGAGCCACAGTGGAGCACTGGGCTGAGCTCCCAAAATCCAGTTGAAGAATGGTAGGAATTAGAATATGAGCAAAGAGATCAAGACCATAATGGGGATACCCACTGAAACAGTTTACCTGAGTTAATGGGAGCTCAACAACTCTGGCCAAACAGAGAAAGTAGAGGACCAAACTAAGTCTTCTGAATGTGAGTGACAGTTGTATGACAGGGGCAGACTGAGGGTCCACTGGCAGTGGCAGCAGGAATTATCCCTATTGCTTTTACTGGCTTTTTTGGACCCATTCTCTTTGGGTGGGATACCTTGCTTAGCCTAGAAATAATAGGGAGGGCCCTGGTTCTTCCTCAATCAATGTGTCTTTCCCTCTATGAAGAGTGAAAGGAAAAGGGAAGTTGGAGGAAAAAAGGAGGAATGGAGGGAGTGGGAACTGAGATTAGTGTGTAAAAATTAAAAATATGGTTTCTTCATAAAATAAATAATAAAAAATAAAAGTAGTATTTTGGGGCTGGATATCTCCTTGGAAACGCCCATTCACACATACTCGCATGTTATATATAATGTAGATTCATTTGCTTAGGAAATATTCTTCTGCACTAAATTTTGAAACCACTTCTATAAGTAATGATCAAAACTCACTGAACTTTTCAGCATCATGAGAATACTGCTATAATCCCAACATGTGGCAAAGGAACCACTGATGGCCATCTGTAGCATCAATTTTTCAAAGGTGTTTTAAAAGTACCAGATGACTCAAAAAAGATCTCGAGGGGAGGGGGTTTTATGGAGTTCTTTGAAAATTATTGCAAGTGATAATTAACTTGTGGTGGGTAAGCATCCTTGACAGATGAAAACATGATGAAGAAGGAAAAAACAGTTTTATAGTAGTAGAATACTCCTAAGTATAAAATTAAAACATGATCTTACATTAATCAAACAATCAGAAATACAGGCTTTTCCAACTCTCCATACTTGGTGATATGTTGGAAAAAATTAAATGATTACAATTTTAGATGTCACTCAAATTAACAAATTGTTTTAAATAATTATCAAAATACTCCAGATGGCTAAAAGCAAATTTCCAATGTGGCAGAATCATCAAGACTAAGTATCTACATTGATAATATTCAAATTTTTCATTTAATTTAGTTAGGTATTATGCATATTAATGTTCTAAAATTTACTCTGTCTATTAAATATGCCATACACATTATTCAACTTTCAACGTTTGTTAAGAACTGTTTACAGACCATCCACTACACAGGAAGAACTTCACTAGTTACTAAGAAAAAGTGACAAGACAGAATCTGCCACAGTCTTGCAGCAATATAGGTTGAGATTCTCACACAGAAAAAAAAAATGATGGAATTTGTTGTCTTCTGGTAGCAGTGAAAGGGCTAGATGTTGGCAAGTAAATGGGTCATGTGATTCATATATAGAGGAGTAGTTGCAGTTAGGAGAACATTTAGGTGTGAGTGAAAAAATTTATGACTTAACATAATAATAATGAAAATTAAAAAGCAAGATACGATTCTTATTGAGTGGTAAAATAAGCTCATTCTGGGCATAATAACAGATATGGCCTAGGGAAGCAGATTAGTGGGTAATGAATTTTCAATACAAGCATAAGATTCAAAGTTTGAATGTCCAGAACTCAAGTAGATACACTGAATAGACATAGGAGCCCACCTATCAGTTCAGTTTTCCCACGAATTCCCAGAGCAAGTTCTAGAGAGATTAGCCATATCAGCCAGCTGTGTTTTTGAAATACTTCACTTCACTTTTTATAGTAAATGAGCAGTAAGACTTTATAGATAATTTCTGACATTAATCTTGAGCTTCTGCATGCATGCACACACAAATCTATATGCATAGACATACATCACACACATACACATGGAAATGCAGGGGAAAGTGTAGTCTATTGTAATAACTAAATCAGCATGGGAACAGGGAAACTAATTATGGAGTCTGAGGTCCTGAATAACACCCTCACAAAGGAAAACAGTCCCTCAACCATGCAACTTAATTCTTACTAGAATATGGGCAGAACTGAGCCGTGGTTGGACTCCAGGCACAGAGAGATACACCTGAAAGTAGCAGAGGCAGATGAGTCAAGTGTGTCTTAACCCTTAGACACTAAGTGTTATTGTTGGCAATGGTTGGTTTTCAGGGGAAAAAAAACTGGGCATAAAACCAGTTATCTGAATATCATATTACTCTCACAAAGAAATGACCTCTCTGGAAAATTATAAATGCCTCCTCTTAAAGAAGACAGCATGACTCTTAAAAGAAGAAAAGCTCAAATAAATGCTCACTCCATATGCACAAGAATCAAAAGCATGAAACACTAAGACAACAGGACTACTCTCAAAATTACCAATCCCATAAGAAGTGACTTCAACAAGATATTTGGATATTTAAACCAACACACAAGTCCCATTACAGAAACAGAGTTATAAAACACCTTCCAAAGTTAAAAATCCCACAGGAATGGCACCTAATAAAATATTTATACTATGTATGCTAAGGTTCTGGGAATATCACACACAAAAAAGAAATAAAAACAGTGTAAGATCCAGAAAACAGAGAGAAGGGCTACAGAACTGATATCTTCTGGTGCAACACACCACTGAAATCTGGAACTCACAGTAACTTCTGTTACCTACACCAGTCCTGCACAAGACTGGTCTCATCAACAATGAGGTATAGAGGGAGGAGGGGCGCATGTGGTCTTATAATTCTGCCTTACTTTCTTATTGCTGTGGTAAGGCGTCATAATCAACACAACATAGATGAATGGGTTTATTGAAGGCATACAGCTACAGAGTGTTAGAGTCCATGACTCTGGTGGCACAAAGTATGGCCACACAGGCAGACATTGTGTTATTGCAGTAGCTGAGAATTCATCTCCACATTAACAAACATGAGGCAGAGAAAACTAAGTAGGAATAGCATGAACTATTGAGTCTCAAATCCAACCATCAGTGACAAACCTCCTTCAACAAGGTCACACCTCCTAGTCCTTCTCAAGTAATTCCACTAACTGGGGACCAAATTTTCAAATATAGGAACATATGGGTCCACTTTCATCCAAAACAACCACATTCTTCCTGCTGCACTTCTTCTGAGAATTTTTTTAAATTTATTTATTTATTAAAGATTTCTGTCTCCTCCCCGCCACCGCCTCCCATTTCCCTCCCCCTCCCCCAACCAATTCCCCCTCCCTTGTCAGCCCTTTGTACCCACTGGTGATCTCAAAGTTGTAAAAGGTAGTTCTAAACCCATGGTCACCTGAATACCCTTGACTAAACACAGTGGTTCACACACAAATAACAAACAAATAAATAATCTCTATAGAAGACTCACAGGAGTGGGAGGTAAATAGAATGATTTTTAAAACTATGCAAGTACAAAGTGACAAAATTAATTCATTAGAAAAAGAAATGAAGGGTGGCTTACATGCACAATGAACTAAAATTGATTTCTTCCTTGATGAAGTCATAAAAAACCATGCATTGTCTAAGCCAGGAGCATGAGATGCTCCACTACTCACAGTCTTACCTTCTACCTCCTTTGTACTTCCCAAACTAACAATTCCCTGAAATTTCACTGACTTCAACTTCTTCTAAGTCATCTTAGAAAAACCTGGGACCTGGATTCCTGAAGATGCTTCCCCCTGAATTTACATTAAGACTTGCTTTCTTTAGTATCCAGTCAGGATGCTACCCTTCACTTCCATCCCTGCAGCTTCCACAGGCTGCTATTGACAGTCCATGTGGGGACACTGTACTAAATGCTAAATGTAATGGTAATGAGTGCTGCTTTCAAGAAATAGATACTGCTTTCTTCGTAAGACCTTTCTTGCCTTGTATTTTCCTTTATTACCTACCAGCTGCCATACTCTGGTCAGCCTAAGGAAGAGGAAATATGACAGTAAGCCAAATTAAGAATTCAATGTAGACTTAGTCCTATTTCTAAACCATGGGAAACAATTTTGTGTGCATGTTGCTGTAAATTGGACCCAGTGTGTCAAGCCTATTTCTCAAGCTCTCTATCACTGTTCTATACTACCTGGTCAAAAAGTTCTTGGTAACTTATGCTCTCCCTGAAGTCACAGAGATAAGAAATAACCGTGCTCAGTTTAGTGAATACTGACTCCTTTTAGATTCTGGCCCCTAAAGAGACTTGGCAGCATGCTATGCAGATGAAGAAAGTACTTGCCTTGGCTTTGAAAGGATGCATTGAGTAAATATTTGCACCTACATTTAAATTTGTATGCCATACCAATTCTGTTTATAGTCACTTTAAATTGACATTTATTCTTTATTCTCAAATATGTGACATACATAAATTTACCAATGATTTTCAGAATTAAAGAAATGTTCTTTAAAATTTCTTTATATTCTTCAGAATAACAAGAAATGATTTCTATTTCCATTCTAACTGGAGAGGAACCTGCAAAGAGAATTTTTGAATATATTATCTAAGTACTATGATAAAAAAAAATGTTCCAGGTATTAAGAAACCACAGCAAAAGAAACTCCGGAGAGAATTAAAATGTATTTTCTAACAACAAAATGTCTAAGTTGAAAAAAAATTTATTTAGTAGGGGGTAATAACACCTAGCATACACTCAACTAAGTGATCCACTAAGATGTTCATGTGTATATTATGTGCATATACTACTGCTAATATCTTAATGAAGCAAAAATATTCTACACCCAGTAAGACTTACTGTTTCAAAACTGTGTAATGAGGACAAAATAAATTATAAACACATATTCTCCTTCCAAACACAGGTTAACAGTGTCACTCACAGCACAAACAGTTTGCTGGTAGAATGTGAATAGCCACACCTTCCTATTTTCCCAAATTAAGTAGCACCATCTTCCCCACATCTTAAAACACAAAAGGTAAAAAGACAAATTGTAACCTTAAAATGAGTATTGTATGTAAAATTCTATTTTAGTAATCTTTCAAACCTCTAATTTTTTTGGCTGAGATGGGGTCCTATTGTCTTTATGTCATGTGACTGAAAAGAGTTCACACGATAATGGGTGATCTGTCAGTGTGTTCTTTGCTTGTCATTTCCTCTGCTTGAAATAATGGTGTTAAATTATCTTCACTCTTGAGTTTCTTTAAAGGAAACTTTTTATGACCTTATCCCATTTTGTAAAGATAATTTTGTTTAGAATGAGAGTATAATCCATAAATCCACTTAAGTGGGCATTAACGAACTGTAAAACACTTCACTATATACTAGTCAACACTTCACCATGTACTAGGCAGGCAAAAGTGAGATTTCTGTTGCACTTTCTCCTCACTGCAGAACTTTATCACCTTTTCAAAATCTCTTAAAGGCATCAAAGGATACACCAACCTACTAAAAACACCAGTACTCAGCCACTGCAATTTGTAAGACTTTATAATTCTGTTTTGTAAATGAAGAAGTCTTAATATGTAGGATTTTCCTTCTTTTTTTAATGTGTGCGAACATTTGGATGTCAATACATCAGCTCATATCGCATACTACTCACATAGATACCACTGCAGTGCAAGTGCCTATTGCCAGGAAATAGAGAAAGGTTACAAACGTTCTTCAGCAAGAGAGAATGTAGGCTCTTGGCAAGGCGCTACAGTCCACCATGAGCCACAGTATTAGCAAAACAAGTGTGTGCGTTACCATTTTTCTGTTGATGAGGGTAATAGTATTTTATTTTGTAAAATTCAGCAGTAATAATAATACCAACTTGTCAGAAAAATAAATTTGAATATGCATTTATGTTATTTTCTTCTCTCTACTCGCTTATAAATATTTTTTTATCAGTAAGTACAATGCTTCCTTGGTATTTTGCTTTTCTTATCTTCAGCTTAAACCCCAATATCTGTCTCTGGGTTTTTATTATCCTTGCTACACTTTTTTTGTTTTGGAAACAGTCTATTTCTATTTAACTCTGGTGGCAATTCAGTATGTAACCCAGAGCCGCCATGACTTATTTATCCTCTTTCTTCAGGCTCTTTAACGCTGGAGTTAGAAACTTGTCAACACGCTCTGCTTGCCACAAACCTTAATAACTACACTACCACATCTAACATCTGAAACCTCACAAATAAAGTGAAATCAGACATTTATAGTACTTAAATATGTCTGGTGGACATTTTTCTTGCATATCATTGACATTCAATGTCATGAAGGAAATTAGAAGAAAAGAGAAAACAGATTAGGTATCTAAGGACTACTATTGGCCAAGGTTTCTGTCCCGCCTGGTCCCACAGCCATTCAGTCCCAAAGAAACACACAGATGTCTGCATTAATCATAAACTGGTTGGCCTACTAGCTCAGGCTTCTTATTAACTCTTACATCCTACATTAACCATAATTCTTGTCTATGTCAGCCATGTAGCTTGTTACCTTTTATCAGCAAGGCATTCTCATCTGCTTCTCTGAGTCTGGGTGACAACAGCATACTGAGTTTTTCTTCTTCCCAAAATTCTTCTGTTTTCATCAACTGTCCTCTACTTTCTTCCAGGCTACTGGCCAATCAGCATTTTATTAAAACAATACAAGTGACAGGCTACAAGATCATTGTCCCACAGCAGACTAGAAGAATAAAAAAATTTTCGAAATTGCTTTAGTGCCAGATGGCATGTACTTTTATGCTTTATTTCTTCAGAGTTCAATCTGCTCTGATCATGCCTCAACATAAAGAGGTTGTTTGGAAACATAGGAAGTTCATTCTCTATCTCAATGATCCTTGTTTAGTATATAAGCAAGACGAAAGTGTGACAAACTCCTGAAGCCCAATATTCCCATAAAAACATCTTGTGTGCTAGGTCTATTGGATAATTTCCAAAAACTGTTACTGAATTTACCCTTTGAAAGTGTTTCCTGCTTCAGGAACATCAACTGATGGATAGTAATATTTCAATCTCCTTTATTACTACATAGAAACTGACCATAGCATGTAAATAGGGTGACTTATGTGAAGTAGCAATCAGCACTTTCCTATGCTATATCTAACCACGTCCTCATTTCTTTTTTTTTTCACCTGCCTCTACCTACAAAGTACTGGGATTAAAGGTTTGATACACCTTTAATAATACACCCTGCATGCCTATTATTTTTTGTTATTAGTAATAAGTCATACAATTTCTCTGATGTTTACTGAGTACTCCATTTCTCTTGCAAGGCATATCCTATTCAAAGGTTGCATAAATGTCAGAGGTGAACCTCCTATTCAGCTTTCTTCTGTAGTAATGGGGGATTGCATTATAATGTCCTTGTAATGAAATAAGTGTGAGATGCACCAGAATTAGATGACTGTACTGTCAAAGCCACATCCTCATTTCCTCTTTTTTGTATTTATTTATTTATTTATTATGTATACAGCATTCCTTCCATGTATGCCTGCAGGCCAGAAGAGGGTACCAGACCCCATTACAAATGGTTGTGAACCCAACCCTGCAACTGACAAAGGTCTGATCTCCAAAATATATAAAGAACTCAAGAAACGAGACCGTAAAAGGCTAATCAACCCAATTATAAAATGGGGCACTGAGCTGAACAGAGAATTCTCAACAGAAGAACTTCAAATGGCCAAATGACACTTAAGGTCATGCTCAACTTCCCTAGCGATCAGGGAAATGCAAATCAAGACAACTTTAAGATACCATCTTACACCTGTCAGAATGGCTAAAATAAAAAACACCAATGATAGCCTTTGCTTGAGAGGTTGTGGAGAAAGGGGTACACTCATCCATTGCTGGTGGGAATGCAAACTTGTGCAACCACTCTGGAAAGCAGTGTGGCGGTTTCTCAGGAAATTCGGGATCAACTTACCCCTGGACCCAGCAATACAACTCTTGGGAATATACCCAAGAGAGGCCTTATCATACAACAAAAGTATATGCTCAACTATGTTCATAGCAGCATTGTTTGTAATAGCCAGAATCTGGAAACAACCTAGATGCCCTTCAATGGAAGAATGGATGAAGACAGTATGGAATATATACATATTAGAGTATTACTCAGCAGTAAAAAACAAGGACTTCTTGAATTTTGCATACAAATGGATGGAAATAGAAAACACTATCCTGAGTGAGGTAAGCCAGACCCAAAAAGAGGAACATGGGATGTACTCACTCATATTTGGTTTCTAGCCATAAATAAAGGACATTGAGCTTATAATTCGCTATCCTAGAGAAGCTAAATAAGAAGGTGAATCCAAAGATAAACATATAGGCATCCTCCTGAATATTAACCTTCATCAGACGATGAAAGGAGACAGAGACAGAGACCCACATTGGAGCACAGGACTGAAATCTCAAGGTCCAAATCAGGAGCAGAAGGAGAGAGAGCACGAGCAAGGAACTCAGGACCGCAAGGGGTGCACCCACACACTGAGGCAATGGGGATGTTCTATTGGGAACTCACCAAGGCCAGCTGGCCTGGGGCTGAAAAAGCCTGGGAAAAAAACCGGACTCTCTGAATATAGCGGACAAGGAGGACTACTGAGAACTCAAGAACAATGGCAATGGGTTTCTGATCCTACTGCAGGTACTGGCTTTGTGGGAGCCTAGGCAGTTTGGATGCTCAGCTTACTAGACCTGGATGGAGGTGGGGGTTCCTTGGACTTCCCACAGGGCAGGGAACCATGATTGTTCTTTGGGCTAATGAGGGGGGGACTTAATTGGGGGAGGGGGAGGGAAATGGGAGGCGGTAGGGGGGGAAGAGACAGAAATCTTTAATAAATAAATTAATTAATTAAAAATAAATAAATAAATAAAATTTTAAAAAAAACAAATGTTTGTGAACCACCATATGGTTGCTGGAAATTGAACTCAGGACCTTTGGAAGAGCCAGCAATGCTCTTAACTTCTGAGCCATCTCTCCAGTCCCCCCACATCCTCATTTCTATAGCAGACTTTTGGGTTTATCTTTCAGCTGTACCAGACTTTTTCAATTGGACCACCAATCAGCTCCAAAATCATGACACAGAGATTTCTTATTATGCTCAGTCTAGCTTACGCTCATTTCTGTCTATCTCTTTTAGTTCAAATTAACCTGTTTCTTTTTATCTCCCTTTTGCCTCGGCACTTTTTTACCTTTTCTTTCTTTCTGTATGCCTTCCCTTCACTGCTTCTCATGTCCTCTGGCTATCATCTGCCTGGCTTCTGGCTCTGGGCATGTCCCTTATTCTCCTCTTTCTTCTCTCATTTTTTCCCCTTTATCAAACCTAGATTTCTCTTCCTACGTTATCTCTCTGTCTGCCAGCCCCACCTATCCATTCTCCTCCTAGTGATTGGCCATCCAATTCTTTATTAGAAAAATCAGGGGCTTCAGTCAGGCAAGGTAAAGCAAATGCATCACAATTGTACATAGTTAAACACCATCTTTGCATCCTTAAACAAATGAAGCATAAACAAATATTACATACCTTTACACAGTTAAGGTAATATTCTGCGACATCATATTCTTCTTTATTAAGTGCTCAAGTAAAATAAAGTCTATCTCTAAAACATGCTGTTCCCAGCAATAAAAGAATGTCCCAAATATAAAATCCTTTTAACTATGGAACCTGTACAGAAGTAGGAGAGAGATATTAATCAAATAGTCAAAAATAAAACTGAAACTATGCTACCCACACTTATTAGAAAGGAGTTCTGCAGGAAGAACCTGAAACATTAGGTCATTAAGGTAGGCTATGATTTTCCTCAGGAAACTAATGTTAACCTAATGTCTGAAAGAAAGTCTTTCCAGTGGGAGGAACCAGCAAGCATCCAATAGGCACATTGTAGTCTGTATAGATAACTTTAAAGTGATACTCACTTTCTTCAGGAATAAACTTAAAATTAAAATAACACTCAAGATTTAAATATATAAATCATACTAAAAGCTTAAGAAATTCCTGTCCAAAGATATTTGATCCAGAAACTAGCAAAACAAAATAGCACTATTAATGATGAATCATTCCAAGTGTTATTCTGTACATGCAGGGGCCTGGATTTACATATCAGGAAAGTTAGTATCCTATAGCTAGTGAGAGGGATAGATAAAATTTATTTTATTTTTTTTGTAAATGCAACATACAAACTTTATTTAACAAAGTAACAGATAAAGTAAAACAGATGCTACTTATATTAAGAAAAAAAAACTACAAGAAAATTTATCTTTAACAACTTAAAATAACCTACTTGCAGTTGCATTTAACTGAGCTCTGTTGCTGTGAAGAATACAGCTCATGCGCAGGTATGGACGAGAGATTTGTACATTTTCAAGTATTCACTGAATACTACCCTTATATGAACATATACATTTAGTTTCAAAAAGATTAGGTGATCCCAGCTGTACTTCATTCTTGTTGTTCTTTTGGAAGAGGTCGTCTAAAGAGAAGAATATGTGGTTCTGGCTCGTGGATCATGGAATGCATCCAACCAAGACTCTGTTGGACACCAAGTCTCCTCCACTCCTCTTCAGACATCAGGTGAGTTTTCTGTACTTGTTTGGAGAGTTCTCTAGGTAACATGACATGCCGGTACTCGTAGTGCTCGTCGAAGTACTTGTCCGAATAGTAGATCTGTTTGTGGGCCATCCTGCCCGGCGCGCGGAAAGGAGAAAGGGAGCAGGAAACGGGGCGCAAGGAGCTCCAAGTCCGCCCACGGCCGGCGCAACGACTCGAATCGATAGATAAAATTTAAAAAGAGAAATTCTTGGACTAATTTCTGACTTTCTGGAATGTGCATTTCTCTGAATTCCAAACTATCTTTTACGTTTTGGCATCACCTTAGAGAATGTTTTCATTCTCTTCTACAGACTTACCATGGCACAAAGATCCTAAGAACCAGTTATTTTCTAAAAACCCATCTGTGCATCTGCATATGTAGGTGTGCCCAGCAAACCACTAAACCCTAAAGTAAGATGGAAAAGGCTATGACCTATGTAAACAAAACCTGTCCTTGAATATCTATGCTGACAACAGCAAATAGGTAGATATGCAGAGGGACCACCATGGTTAACTTTCCTATTTCTGAACTCCCTATACAATTGTACAGGAAAAGAAGACTTTGATTATGTAATAATTTATAAATGCAATAAAATGCTATTTTTATAAAGTACTGTACCCCCTGCTTGTTACTGTTCCCCAAAGGGCCTAAATAAACTTCATCAGTGAGCGTTTGCTCCAATTACTATTTACCAAATGAGAAACTTGAGCTAAAAAAGAAACCTTAATAAAGCCAAATTTAAAATTGCTGTGCTTCATTCTGTGCAAGCATGACATTTAAATTAATAGCATCTATTGCTACCCCTTAGGATTTATGATATAATTTGGAAAAACTACAGATGGTGTAGATTCATTTCTGCACTTTTTCTTTGAATCTGATGCATTGTTGCTGTGAATATAAAACAGTGTTCTTGTAGTTGTACTTGATGCTGTTTCTGTTCACCATGTTGAACGTAAAATTAACAAGGAATTAGTAACACAATCGTAGCCTTAAGAGCTAACAAAATGCAAATATATGGCATATCACCTATCTCCATGAGCAAATACTGATGATGCTTTCCTTTGTGAACCAGGTCAGGTCATGGAAAGGGAAACAACTCTAGCATGCTTTCTTCCAACGTGAAATGAATCTCAGTTTCTGGGCTAAGTTATAAGTTTAGTAAGCAAGAGAAACTTTGCGTGACAATCATATCATACGCTATGCTTTGCCTAGTTATGCTTTCATCTTTTATTGATTACAAGTCATATAACTTCAGGCAGACAAAAGAAAAATAATCCTTGTGTTGCTGAATACAGTGGTGTTTATGAATATCCCATGCTGTGTTAAGTGACTAAAACATCTGTCAGGTGTGCTACATTACAGCCACAGGAAAATTTCAAGCAGGTTGTGTGCCAAGCATAATATTTCGTCTCAGACCTTGTCAATCTGCTGATGGATGAGCCCAGTATTCTGAGAACTAAAGTTCTAAATGTGTTTATACTTTGTCTGATCTCTGAATCACATCGGGAGGCACAAAGATCACATGGTTACAAGGAATAAGATCACTTTCAATGGGCAGTACTTCTCTTGACCAATAAAACATGTAGGCTTTTATCTGTCCTAGGAAGATAGTTCCCTAGTCCTCTGTAATTCTGTTTTTATTTAGCAGACTACTTTCCATTTACTCAAAACAAATTAATGTCAAACAATTTTCAAAGGCTTTGTAAAGAGATTACGACTGGAGCAGAGTGTCTTGAAGCAAAAGGGTTTGTAGACATATTCTTTACTGAGTTACAATGTAAGTTACACTAACAGAAACTAAGTCATGTGAAATTGTGTTATGAGGGTGGCATATATGTGTTCCATCTTAATAATATAAATGGTAAATCTGTCCACTCTTCTCATGACCTTTCACATTCTAATCTACTCAATGAATAGGTTTTGAATTGGCTTTGGGAAGGATATTAATAAAACATACCTCTATGATACATCAACTCAACTATTTTCTTTAAAATACACAGAGGGAGGAGATTTGTCCTGCCTCAACTTGATATGCTGTTCAGTCCCAAGGGAAATGTTACCCAATCTGAATGGAGACATAGGAGAAGTGGATGGAGAGGGGAGGTAGAAGAGAGTTGAGTAATTGGGACAGGAAATGGGAGATGAGTAGGAGGGGAAACTGTAGTTGGTATGTAAAATAAAATTAAAAATGCATAAAATCCATATTTAAATCTTCATGATAAAATAAGTATTGTCCTAGATAACAATGGTGTACCTATCACATTAGCATGGCAAAGAGTTTTATATTTTACACTTTTTCTTCTGTCAGGTTGAGTGTAACTAGATTCATGTTGAGGTCTCGGATCCACCTAGACTTGAATTTTATACAGCATAATATAAATGGGTTAATTTGCATTCTTCTACATGCCAACATCCAGTTATGCCAGTGCTATTTGTTGAAGATGCTTTCTTTTTTTCCATTGTATAATTTTGGAAATAGAGGTCATGAAGAAAACACAAACTGAGGAAATTCTGAAAATGGAAAATCTGGGTAAATTAATGGGAACTACAGATACAAGCATAACCAATAGAATATAAGATGGAAGGGAGAATCTCAGGTGCTAAAGATACTACAGAGGAAAAAGTTTCATGCATCAAAGAAAATGTTAAATCCAAAAATTCTTAAAACAAAACATCCTGAAAATCTGGGAGACCATGAAAAGACTAAACCTAAGAATAATAAAGACAGAAGGAGAAGAATTCCAGGAGAAACGAAAGAAAATATATTTAAAAAAAAACCCATAGAATAAAACTTTCCCTGCCTAAAGAAGGATATCTCTGTAAAGGCACAAGAAGCTTACAGAATACCAAATAGGCTAGAACAAAATATTAGTCCCTTCTCTGTATAATAATCAAAATTCAAAACATACAGAATAAGGAAAGAATATTAAGAACTGCAAAGGGAAAAGGCCAAGTAATGTATAAAGGCAGGCCTAACAGAATTTTACCCGACTTCTCAATGAAAACCAGAAGGTCCTGGACAGATCTGCTGCAGACACTAAGAGAGACAGTGGACACAAGCACAGACTACTAGACCCAACAAAACATTCAATCACCATCGATGGAAATAACAAGATATTCCATGAAAAAAAAACAGATTTTAAAAATCTCTCTACAAATCCAGCCCTACAGAAAGTATTAGAAGGAAAACTTCAACCCAAGGAAGCTAATTACACCTACAAAACACAGACAACAGATAGTCTCACACCAGCAAACCCCAAAGAAGGGAAACACACAAATACTGCCACTATAAACAAACAGGAATTAACAATCACTGGATATTAATATCTCTTAATATCAGTGGACTCAGTTCACAGTCACAGGCTCAGAGAATGGATACGAAAGTAGGATCCATCCTTCTGCTATATACAAGAAACACATCTCAACCTCAAAGACAGACAATACCTCAGAGTAAAGAACGGTTGGGTAAAGATTTTCTAAATAAATGAACCCAAGAAACAAGCAATAAGAAGGTGTAGCTATCCTAATATCTAACAAAATAGACTTAAAACTAAAATCAATAGGAAGAGATGGAAAAAGACAATTCATACTAATCAATGGAAAAAATCTATGAAGTCTCAATACTGAACATCTATGGCCCAAACACAAGTACACCCACGTATGTCAAAGAAACCTCTTGCCAACCCTAAAATGGCTCCCTTAATGTAGATATCTTCTTCCCTGCTCCTATATCTGCCCTTCCTCCATCTCCACCCTCCCACTCCTCTTGCTCTAGAGAAGATCCCAGGTGTCCACGGGGATGTCCCTAGCTAGGTCCTTGGGCAGGAGAGTAGAGGGTGCCTAAACTGGTCTTGCCCCACTATCACACTGATGATTATCTCGAATATCACCATAGTCTTCGTCCATCAACGGATGGAGATAGAGACAAAGTCCCTCATCAGAGCAACGGACTGAGCGACCAATGTCCAGTTGAAGAGCAGAAGGAGGTAGAAGATGAGCAAGGAAGTCTGGAACACGAGGGGTTGGTCCACCCACTGAGACAGTGTGCCTGTTCTAATGGGAGCTCATCAAATCCAGCTGGACCGAGACTGAAATGAGCATGTGATCAAACTGGACTCTCTGAATGTGGCTGAAAATGGGGGCTGACTGAGAAGCCATTGATAAAGGCACTGGGACTTGTTTCTACTGCACGTACTGGCTTTTTGGGACCCTAGTCTATTTGGATGCAAAGCTTCCTAGGCCTGGATGGGGGTGGGGAGGGCTTAGACTTCCCACAGGGCAGGATTCCCTGCTCTCTCTTAAGGAGGGGGGGGGCAGGAGGGTGAGTGGGGGAATGGGAGGGGAATGGAAGGTGGAGAGGAAGTGTAAATTTTTGAATGGAAAAATTAAAAAAAATTTACTAAAGCTTAATTCACACATCAAACCCCACACTCTAATAGTAGGAGACTTCAACCTCCCGCTCCCCAATGGACAGTTCAGCCAGACCGAAACATAACAGAGAAATAAGAGAATTAACAGATGTCATGACTCAAATGGACTAAACAGACATCTATAGAACATTTCACCCTAACACAAAAGAATATAGCTTCTTCTCAGCATCCCATGGAACCTTCTTTAAAACTGATCACATACTCAGTAAAATAGTAAACCTCAACAGAACAAAAAAATTGGAATAACCCCCTGTATCTTTTTAGATCACTGCGGTTTAAAGTTAGAATTCAACAACACTCATTGCAGAAAGCCTACAAACTTGTGAAAATTGAACAGTGTTCAATTGAATCACCTCTAGGTCAAGGAAAAAATAAAAGAAATTAAAGGCTTCTAGAATTCAAGGAAAATGCAGGCACAATGTACCCAAACATATGGGGCACTATGAAAGCAGTGCTAAGTGGAAAGTTCATAGCACTAGGTGACTACATAAAGAAAGTGGAGAAATCTCACCCTAGGGGCTTAACAGCACACCTGAAATCTATAGAACAAAAAGAGGCAGACTCACTCAGGAGGAGTAAACAATGGAAAATAATCACATCAAGGGCTGAAAACAATAAAATAGAAACAACAAAACAATACAAAGAATCAGTGAAGCAAAGAGCTGATTCTTTGAAAAAAAAATCAACAAGATAGACACACCTTTATCCAAATTAATCAAAAGGCAGAGAAAGGACATCCAAATTAACAAAATCAGAAATGAAAAGGGGAACATAACAACAGGCACCAAGGAAATACAGAGATTCATTGGGTCATACTCCAAAAACATGTACACCACAAAATTGGAAAATATAAAAGAAATAAATAATCTTTTGGTAGATAACACATACCAAAATTAAATCAAGGCCAGGTGAACAATTTAAATACACCTAAAACCTGCAAGGAAATAGAAGCAGTCATCAAAAGACTCAAAAAAAACATAGCCCAGGTCTAGAAACTTTCAGTACAGAATCCTACCAGAACTTTACAGATGAGCTAATACCTATACTCCTAAATTTGTTCCACAGAATAGAAACAGAAGGAATATTGCAAAACTCTTTTTATAAGGCTATAGTTACCCTGTTAACAAATCCACCCAAACACTAAACCAAGAAAAATAATTATAGACCAATCTCCCTCAGGAACATTGTACAAAAATACTCAATAACATACTGGCAAACTGAATCAAAAACACATCAAAAATCATCCTCAATTATCAAGTTGACTTTATTCCAGAGATGCAGGGATGGTTCAACGTATGAAAATCTGTCAATGTTATTCACTATATAAATAAACCAAAAGGAAAAAAAACATATGATCATCACATTAGATGCTGAAAAAGCATTTGACAAAATCCAGGACCCCTTCATGATAAAAGTAGTGGAGAGATCAGGGATGCAAGGAACATATCTAAACATAATAAAATCAATATTCAGCAAGTCAACAGACAACATAAAATTAAATTGAAAGAAATTCAAAGAGATTCCACTGAAATCAGGATTAAGGTGAGACTGTCTACTCTCTCCAAATTTACTCAAAATAGTTCTTGAAGTTCTAGCTAGAGTAATAAGACAACAAAGGAGACCAAGGGGATACAAAATGGTAAAGAAGAAGTTAAACTCCACTATTTACAGATGATATGATAGTATACATAAGTGACCCAAAAACTCTACCAGGGAAATCCTACAGCTGATAAATACCTTCAGTAATCTGGCAGAATACAAGATCAGCTCAAAAATGCAATAGCTCTTCTATATACAAATGATAAAGAACCCAAGAAAGAAACCAGAGAAACATCACTTTTCCCAATAGCCACAATTAGCATAAAATATCTTGGAGTAGCCAGATAATAGTATTGCACATCTTTAATCCCAGCACTCAGAAGGCAGAGGCGGGTGGATCTCTGTGAGTTCGAGGCCAGCCTGGTCTACAAGAGCTAGTTCCAGGACAGGCTCCAAAAGCTACAGAGAAACCCTGTCTCTGTTCAAAAAGAGTGAAAGATCTGTTCACAAAGAGAGCAGGAACAAAGTCTAGCAGCCAGAAGTGAGTGCTGGAAGCAAGAGAGTGAGTACATACTTTACAGCTGCATTTATAGTATAAGAGAACACACCAAAGTGCACTGCTATCTTAAAGGCTATTTGCTGGAGGAGTGGAAGGAACTCCCACAGTACTATATCTTAAATGCTATTGGCTGAAGGAGCAGAATGTGCCTAGGAATTTGGGTGACAATTGCATGGCTGTGGCAGACTGAAGGGCCAATGGCAGTGGTACAAGGATTTATCCCTGTTGCTTGTACTGGCTGTTTGGAACCCATTGTCTTTGTAGCAATACCTTACTCAGCCTAGATACAGTAGGAAGGGTCTTGGTTCTTCCTCCACGTAACGTGCCTTGGCCTCTATGAGGAGTGGTGGGGAGTAGAGGGAGAAGGTAGAGGAAATGAGAGGAGGGGAGAGAGTGGGAACTGGGATTGGTATGCAAAATTAAAAATGATAGTCTTTTTTAAATAAAATTTTAAAGAAGATGGAAATATTTCCCACACCATTGATAGGTAGGATTAACATACTAACAATGGCCATTTTACCAAAGAAATCTACAAATTCATTGCAATTCCAAATAAAATCCCAGCACAATTCTTTACAGATCTTAAAGAATAATACTCAGCTTCATATAAAAACACACAGACTAGGTAACAAGGTGAATGCATGGGAAGGGGGACAACCAGATCTCCCTGGGAAGGGAATTTAGAAGAGATCTCATGAGTCTACTAAGAGCAAGTGGGAATGGGAACATGATCAGACTGAGGGCAGCACAGAAGGAGGGCTTCCTGAGAGAGACTACTGGGATGAGGCACTACAGGGTGGTTAGAGGAAGAGACCTATTCAGTCATCCTCATCAATGTAGACCATGAAACCCAATATGGACAAGTTCAACAGAACCATCATATACAGGCTACCCATGTATGTTTCAACATTGCCATGGCATAAATTTTATTCTTTCAGAATCCTGGCAGAATCTCCCACAAGTCCATGGGGAGGAACTCTGCTTAGATTCCTAGCAACAGAGAATAAGTAGCCTGAAGTGTCCATCTACTGTAGCCAGATTGGTACCTGGCCAAATTGTCATCAGAGAAGTATCATTCAGCAACTGATGGAGGCAAATTCAGAGACCCACAACCAAACATTAGTCAGAGTTCAGAAATTCTACAGAGAATTAAAAGTGCTAGCAATTGAGAGTTTAACCATTGTTCAGTGAGTATATGGTCAAAACAAATTGGACTTTGGTGGGTTTTTGTTCTTCATTTGGAAGAGTGATGTGGGAGTCCTCTCTGCGTGTTGCTTGTATTGGTGTTGTAAAATGGGCAGTGGGCCGCTTTCTGCCACCGAACTCCCAGCCACCTGGCCAGCTTATACCCTGAAATAACAACACCCAAATTGTATTCATTTAAACACTGCCTGGCCCATTAGTTCTAACCTCTTATTGGCTAACTCTCACATCTTGATTCAACCCATTTCTAATCATCTGTATGTCACCATGAAGCTGTGGCTTACCAGGAAAGATTCAGCATGTCTGATCTGGCAGCTTCATGGCAGCTCTCTCTGACCCTGCTTTCTTCCCTCCCAGAATTCAGTTCTGTATTCTCCACCCTTCTAAGGGCTGCCCTATCAAAGGCCAAGGCAGTTTTCTTTATTCAACCAATGAAAGCAACACATAGAAAGAAGACTCTCCTACACCATATTGGTTAATGAATAAAGAAACTGCCTTGGCCTGAGAAGGCAGAACTTAGGTAGGTGGAGAAGACAGAACTGAATTCTGGAACAAAGAAAACAGAGTTAGAGAGATGCCATGGATCCACCAAAGACAGATGCTTGGAATTTTACCCAGTAAGCCACTGCCACATGGCAATATACAGATTAATAGAAATGGGTTAAATTAAGATGTAAGAATTAACCAATAAAAAAAAACTAGAGCTAATGGGCCAAGCAGTGATTTAAGTAATACAGTTCCTGTGTGGTTATTTTGGGGCTATCCTAGCCAGGTGGCAAGAATGAACAAGCAGGCCCTCCTTGCAACAGAGGAGGGCATATGGGTAGGGGTGGAACTGGGAGAAATGGGAAGCCAGTGTTATTCAGATGCATTCTGTGAATTACTAATCAACAAAAATAATACTTTGCAAAAGATATGAAAAACCTAAAATACAGAATAATTTAATTCTTTAGGTTTTGTTTCTGTTTCTATAATGAAATACCCTGACAAAACACAAATTGAGTTCATTCAGTTACAACTACAAGCTAGAATCTATCACTGCAGGAAAGACAAGACAGAAACTTGGAGTAGCTAGTTATATAACATCGGGCAAGAGCAGAGATGTAAAAACACACGCATGCTGACTGCTCAACTTGCTTTGCTCATCCTTACACTAGTCAACCCAAGAGGCACTACTAACCACATTCACTGTGGCTCTTCCATCTCCATTTACAAAATGCCTTACATACATGCCCTCGGGCAAACTTCAGTGTTTCCCAAATGATTCTATATTGTATTAAAGAGACATTTAAGACTAACAATAATATAAACTCAAGAAGTCTTATTGATTGGTTATATGTCTAAAATGAAAAATGGGTGGGCTTTCTTTGGGCTGGAGCAGCTTACACATGGGAGAGTCATTCAATGAACTAAGGAATCACACTTCACATATTCATTAACTTTCTAAATTTTGTTTCTTTTAATACTTGTGGTATATTTAATACTTTCATGGGAATATTTCAGTTGCTGTTTCTTTTACCTTGTCTAAACTTCTGTAGAAATTTTTCTTTGACAATATCATGCCTACACATAATAAATTCTGATTGCTTTGACTCACCACCCTCCCTCCCATCCCTGCCAATGCATGCCCATCCCTACAATTCCTCTTACTGTGGTCTTTTAATTTTATTTTTAACACACTGAGTTTAACAACTTCTTCTGTGTAACTATAGGTTGTAGTAATATGGGCAGCGGCGGGGCTGCGTCCCCAACACCCCAGCCGCCTGCCCAGCTAGCTTTACCCGAAATAATTACACAGACACTGTATTCTTTTAAACACTGCTTGACCCATCTCTATTTAGCCTCTTCTAGGCTAACTCTCGCACCTGAACTAGCCCATTTCTTATCATTTGTGTAGCACCGGTCTTACCGGGAAGATTCTAGCCTATGTCCATCCTGGGTCGGAGCTTCATCGCGTGTGTCTGCCCGGGAGCGGGGCATGGCATCTCTCTGAAGCGTCTGCTCCGGAGAGGAGAGCTGTCCAGTCTGACCTCACTTCCTCTTCCTCCCAGCGTTTTGTTCTGTTTACTCCTCCCACCTATCTCCTAACCAATGAGAGCCAAGCAGTTTCTTTTAATTTAACCAGTGACCTTCCTCCATCAATAGGTTATGAAATATCCCTTGAAAACTGGAGGGGTTGCCTGTGGATACACAAATGAAGATAATGCTTGCTTCTCCAAGGACACCATCAGCCCTTCTCCAATCCCAGTCTAATGTTAGCTCAGCACAGGTAGCTGGAGCAACTGTGGCAGTATATTTCCAATGGCAATGTCCTATGCAGAAGAAAGAATTTTGTGCCCCTCCTCCCTATCTTCTCATTTTTGCATTGTTTGCACACCTTTATTTGTGATAGTTTGAGTCTTAGATGACATAATGCAAATGAGAACTCAACTCACCCTTGTCATTAACAGAGAACATCTGTATATCTCTGTATTCACCACAGTCTATTGCAAAGAGAATCTTTGCCAATAGTAACACTTGTTTATGGATATAAACAAAAATGTGTATAAGACAATTTGGCACCACATCAATGTAGCTAAACATCTACAGTAACCTTACCTCCCCCAAGACCTAAGACCTCCCTCAGCCATTGGTTACTGCTTGAGAACACAATCAATAATTTTTATTCAAGTATGTTTTAAAAAACTGTGCAAGCCTTAAGATAACTTTCTCTACATTTAAAGCACTTGATTTCAGAACTAAATGAATATTATGTTTATATATGAAACTGACAAGAGCACTCTAGTTGTCTAGTAAGCTCATAATATTTAAATTATGATTATTAAAGAAATCATGCTAATATCCTCACACCTGTGCCACCTCAAATTTCTTCACTCTAAATTTGTCAGAATAATTTTAGCTGCAGTTATATGCTTAAGTCTACTTCTGAGACATATAAATTTTAAATTTTAACTTCTCTAATAGCTAAGGAAACATTTTCCTTAACTTTATTGTTGTTCTCGCCATGCCCACAACAGCTTCCAAGAAGTAATGGATAAAATAT
This sequence comes from Microtus pennsylvanicus, assembly GCF_037038515.1. Classification (NCBI taxonomy): domain Eukaryota; kingdom Metazoa; phylum Chordata; class Mammalia; order Rodentia; family Cricetidae; genus Microtus; species Microtus pennsylvanicus. The sequence goes on along the minus strand of NC_134592.1, from coordinate 61,112,385 downwards.
TATGCCAATCTATGCTAAAGGAAGAGAAAATTTAAAAACATATCTTTCTAGTTCTTAGTTTTATCTCCCCCATATTCCTTCCCTCATCTTTCCCTTCCCTACCCAATAACATTTGATCCTCTTGTACCATCCCCCCTTGTCCGCCCATAATTATCTATTCTAATTCCATTTCCTATGGAGATCCATCCATCTCCTTAATCCTGTACTTTACCACTAACCTCTGTGAATGTATAAATTGTAAACTTGTTTATCAGTGACTTAACAGCTAACATCCATATGTAAGTAAATGTTTTTATTGGCCTGACTTACACTTATCAGGATGAATTTTTTCTAGTTCCATCCATTCATCTTCAAATTTCATATTTTTAAAAACTTGCTTAATACTTAATTGTGTAAATTAATTTTATTTTCTTTATTTATTCATCTAATGGCATCTATCTATGTTGATTTCAATTTCTGCTTATTATGAATAGAACAACTACTGTGGATTAACCACTCTGTATGTTGTGAATATGTTTTATTGACATTGGTTAATTTTTTTAAAAAAAATAAAAAATCTTTTTGGCCTATAGCAAGGCAGGATAGAGTCAGGTGGGAAATCCAATCAAAGATACAGGGAGACAAAAGGTGGAGTCAGAGGCAGATGCCAGCGAGCTGCTGAAACAGCAAGATGTACTAAAGAGCAGGTAATGCCACAAAACTATGTGGCAAAATATAGATTAATAGAAATGGGTTCATTTAAGTTGTAAGAGCTAGTTAGCAGTAAAGCTGAACAATAGGCCAGTTTATAATTAAGATTAGGACTCTGAGTGATTTTTTAAGAGCGACTGCCGGGACGGGTAAGGCAGAAAAGTCTTCGTTTATATTGGACCCCAATGTAGGAGACCAGGTAAAAAGGACCGAATCTGTTATTATGTCTGGTTTATTAAAAGGTACAAAATAAAAGAACACCCACAATACAGAACAAGGCTGCAACACTGTTACTTCTTCAGGTTTGATCATCTCATTCCCAATGGACATCAGAGAGGTCCAGGGAAGTTCACCAAGCTGCCACAGCCAGCAAACCCTCCACAATTGGTCCAACCTGGCATTTTATTTGGGAGTCTTTGGATCATGTATCTCCAGAGAAGACACACCCATTGGGCCAAGTCACTCCAATATGACTGACTGTCAGATAGATTTCCCACAAAGAGGACCTCTAAATGGATCACACATTGTTTAAAAATGTGTGTAGTATTGTGGCAGAATTTTCATGAATACTGCATTGAATCTAATGATTACTTTTGGTAGGATGGTAATTTTTACAATATTAAAGATACTGGTTTTTTGTACATGAGAGATCTTTCATCTTCTTACAGCTTCTTTGATTTAAGTTTTTATCATGTAAGGCTTTTACTTGCTTACCTAGATACACACCCAGATATTTTATATTATTCGGACTATCATCAAAAAATATTGTTTCCCTGATTTCTTTCTCTGTCTATTTTATATAGGAGGACAACTAATTTTGTGAGTTAATTTTGTATACTGCTACTGGGAAAAATAAGTTTATCAGCTGTAGAAGTCTCCCAGGAGAACACTTAAGAACACTTTTGTACACTATCATTTCATCTGCATATAAATATTCCTTGGTTTCTTCCTTCCCAATTTGTAGCCCCTTAATCTCCTTCATTCATCTTATTGCTCTAGATAAGACTACAAATACTATACTGAGTGTGTGATTAGAATGGGTAGCTTTGTCTTGTTCCTAGATGTAGTGAAACTGCTTTTCGTTCCTCTCCTTTTAAATTGCTGTTGTCTATGTGCTTGCTGTAAATTGCCTTTACTATGTTCATATATGTCACTTGCATCCCTAAGGGCTTTTTTCATGAAAAGCTAATAGTCCAGACAGATTGCAATTAATATCAAACCTCATAGTAGTTATTTTAAAAACAGCTGAAGGACCAGGTGGGACGAAAAAGCTTCCAGTTACATATCCTGAAAGTATATATGCACATTTTATGGATTGAGGAGGTTGTATTTATATATTTATATATAAACAATTAAAGAGGAAGATGCCTTGAATTTGAAAGAAATGAAGGAAGTTTGGGGGAGTTGGAGAGAAGAAGGAAGATGGAAGGGTAAAAATGATGTAATTATATTTTAATTTCAAACTGTCAAAAGTTAGTTTTAAAATTCTGATTATGTACTTTCATCAACATCATAAGAAACAGCTTGGAATTTTGTAAAGGAGACAGCATAGAAAAATCTATAGTCTGAAGAATTAATGCTAAAAAGCATTTAAGTTAAAAGACAATTTTCAACACTGCACTGACAAAATCACATACTATGGGATTCAAATCAATAAAAATGTAGCATTACACCTTTTCATCTATAACAATTCCGCTTGACAAGTGAGAGGGGTCAAGAACAGTGTCCTAACAATCTATCCTGACTGAGGACAGATGGAGAGTTGTTCATAGAAAAGGAAAAAGTGTGTGTCCAAATCTGATCTCAGCTGGACCTACAGGAAAACACACTTAGTGATTTTATCTCCAAATTGCCCTTAGCAGGATGTCCTTGGCTAAGGATTATAGAAAGAAGAACCCAGGGTTTAAGACATGACTTCCTGGAGAAATTCACAAAGGCTTTTATACTCTTGAGTTCTTTTTTCTTCTTTTTTTTCTTTTGCGATTTCTCAATGTAACTGCTTTTTGCTCTATAAAGAGCTACTTGAGTCTCATCCATTCCAGGTCAGTGATGCATATTTTACATAAGAAGCGCCGCTTGATAGATGCATTTAATGATTCAGACTTCTGTTTTATATACTTTAAATATTTGATTTATTGATCTCTTGAATGTGTTTCCTAAAGTCTCCCCTTGGGATGATTCATGATTTTGATTTTGGCTGTCAGATTGGATGGACCAAGTGCATGATTTCTTTAATGATTGTGACAAGATATGTGAATGTGTATTAAAATGCAATTTATTTATTGAAGAAATTTGTGAGCTAAAATGAGTTCATTGCTCATTCCATTTCTCTTAAGGTAAATATTCAGCCCTAGTATGCTGGATACAAACTAAAATCGTCTGAATGTAGGGAACTTCAATTTAAAAAATGACTCCTAAGATTTGTTTGAAGAAAGCCTTTGGGACATTTTCTTAGCAAATGATTACTGGGGAAGCATCACATTGTTGGTGGAGCTATCCCTGGATTGGTGGTCCTGGGTTCTATCAGAAAGCAGTCTGAGCAAGCCCTGTCGAGCAAGCTAGTAAGCAGCACTCCTACCTGGTCTCTACATAAGCTCCTGTTTCCAGTTTCCTGACCCATTTGAATTTCTATTCCTTTTTTTTAATTTAATTTTATTTATTTTGTTATTGAGAAAAGGAAAAAAAAGTTTCCCCCTCCTCCCAGCCTCCCATTTTCCTCCCCCTCCTCCCACTCTTCTCCCCCTCCCCCCACTCCTCTCCCCCTCCCTCTCCAGTCCAAAGAGCAGTCAGGGTTCCCTGCCCTGTGGAAAGTCCAAAGTCCTCCCCCCCCTCCGTCCATGTCAAGGAAGGTGAACATCCAAACTGGCTAGGCTCGCACAAAGCCAGAACATGAAGCAGGATCAAAACCCAGTGCCATTGTCCTTGGCTTCTCATCAGCCCTCCTTGTTCGCCATGTTCAGAGAGTCCAGTTTTATCCCATGCTTTTTCAGTCCCAGTCCAGCTGGCCTTGGTGAGCTCCCAATAGATCAGCCCCACTGTCTCAGTGGGTGGGCGCACCCCTCGTGGTCCTGACTTCCTTGCTCATGTTCTCCCTCCTTCTGCTCCTCATTGGGACCTTGGGAGCTCAGTCCAGTGCTCCAGTGTGGGTCTCTGTCTCTATCTCCATCCATCACCAAATGAAGGTTCTATGGTGATATGCAAGATATTCGTCAGTATTGCTATAGGATAGGGTCGTTTCAGGTTCCCTATCCTCAGCTGCCCAAGGAACTAACTGGGGACATCGCCTTGGGCTCCTGGGAGCCACTCTAGGTTCAAGTCTCCTGCCAGCCCTAAGGTGGCTCCCTTAACTAAGAATTGTGCTTCCGTGCTCCCCTATCCAGCCTTCCTTTATCCCAATCCTCCTGTTTCCCCAAGTTCCCCCTTCCTCCCCTTCTCACTTTTCTCTCCCCATCTCCCCTTACCCCCAACCCACCCCACCCCCAAAATCCCACTTTTCTCCCCGGCAATTTTGTCTACTTCCCATAGGCAAGAGGATAGCTATATGTTTTTCGTTGGGTTCACCTTCTTATTTAGCTTCTTTAGGTTCACCACTTGTAGACTCCGTGACCCTTATTTATGGCTAGAAACCAATTATGAGTACATCCAACTTCCATTTATGATGGACAGTAATACAAACGTGTAAGCCAAATAAATTCTTCTCTCTATATCTTGCTTTTTGGTTATGGTGATTCATTGTAGAAACAAAAACCCTAACTAACTCAATATGGTACCAGGAGTGTGATATTGCTGTGACAGATATGACCATGTTGTTTTTGAAAGGATTAGGGGAAGATTTTTGCAATTTAGTGCAAGAAAATACATTGAGTTTTCATTGCTTAGCAAGCTGTTCGGTTGGAAACTAAATGCTGGTCTGCTGGAGCTGAGAAAGTGGTAGTGATTAAAAAGAGACCAAGAACATAGTTGAGCATATACTTTTGTTGTATGATAAGGCCTCTCTTGGGTATATTCCCAAGAGTGGTATTGCTGGGTCCAGGGGTAAGTTGATCCCGAATTTCCTGAGAAACCACCATACTGCTTTCCAAAGTGGTTGCACAAGTTTGCATTCCCACCAGCAATGGGTGAGTGTACCCCTTTCTCCACAACCTCTCCAGCAAAGGCTATCATTGGTGTTTTTTATTTTAGCCATTCTGACAGGTATAAGATGGTATCTTAAAGTTGTCTTGATTTGCATTTCCCTGATCACTAAGGAAGTTGAGCATGACCTTAAGTGTCTTTTGGCCATTTGAAGTTCTTCTGTTGAGAATTCTCTGTTCAGCTCAATGCCCCACTTTATAATTGGGTTGATTAGCCTTTTACGGTCTAGTTTCTTGAGATCTTTATATATTTTGGAGATCAGACCTTTGTCAGTTGCGGGGTTGGTGAAGATCTACTCCCAGTTAGTGGGTTGCCTTTGTGTCTTAGCGACAGTGTCCTTTGCTTTACAGAAGCTTCTCAGTCTCAGGAGGTCCCATTTATTCAATGAGGTCCTTAATGTCTGTGCTGCTGTGATAGCCAGAACCTGGAAACAACCTAGATGCCCTTCAATGGAAGAATGGATGAAGAAAGTATGGAATATATACATATTAGAGTACTACTCAGCAATAAAAAAACAAGGACTTCTTGAATTTTACATGCAAATGGATGGAAATAGAAAACACTATCCTGAGTGAGGTAAGCCAGACCCAAGAAGAGGAACATGGGATGTACTCACTCATATTTGGTTTCTAGCCATAAACCAAAGACATTGAGCCTATAATTAGTGATCCTAGAGAAGCTAAATAAGGAGAACCCAAAGAAAAACATATAGGCATCCTCCTGAATATTAACCTTCATCAGGCGATGAAAGGAGACAGAGACAGAGATCCACATTGGAGCACAGGACTGAAATCTCAAGGTCCAAATCAGGAGCAGAAGGAGAGAGAGCACGAGCAAGGAACTCAGGACCGCAAGGGGTGCACCCACACACTGAGACAATGGGGATGTTCTACTGGGAACTCACCAAGACCAGCTGGCCTGGGTCTGGAAAAGCCTGGGATAAAACCGGACTCTCTGAACATAGCGGACAATGAGGACTACTGAGAACTCAAGAACAATGGCAATGTGTTTCTGATCCTACTGCAAGCACTGGCTTTGTGGGAGCCTAGGCAGTTTGGATGCTCAACTTACTAGACCTGGATGGAGGTGGGGGTTCCTTGGACTTCCCACAGGACAGGGAACTCTGACTGCTTTTCGGGCTGGGGGGGGGGACTTAATTGGGGGAGGGGGAGGGAAATGGGAGGCGGTGGCGGGGAAGAGACAGAAATCTTTAATAAATAAATAAATTAAAAAAAAAAGAGACCAAGAATGTTGAGGTGAAATCTCCTCAGAATTGTTTCCTGAAAGCACAATGAAACTCTGTTCCAGAGTCAGCCAAGGTCATACCTCATGCTGGCAGCTGAATTTCGTAGTCTAAGAGTCACCTAAGTATTACTCATTTTGAAGGCATGAAATGATCATGGAGAGATACTGAGGCTTGGCACTGAGAGGCCAAGAGATACCATTGATGGAGGTGCAGTCTCAGTGGCAGATGAAGAGTCGGCATCATGTAGAGAAATCAAGGCTTGGCACCATGAAGAGATCCTATGAGAAGCAATTGGTGGAAATGAAGTCCAGTTTCAACAGAAGACTCAAGCATTTTGAAGGTTTCAGTACCATGGGATGACCATGAAGAACAAAACTAGATCAAGATGAAGACTCAAAGAAAAGTTGTTTGTTTTGAAGAGGACGGAGCCCAAAAAGTGACCCAAGTTTATAGAGAAGCCAAGAATATTGTGAGTGAATCACAGATAATTGTACATTGAGTTATTTAAATTTCTGTAGTTTGGTTATGATTTGATTTGATTATGACTGTGCCTTGGTTCTTCCTGCTTGAAGAAAAAATTTAGCTCAATTTTGATTTTTATAGGAGTCTATCATTGTAAAATTTAACCTTTTGAAAGAAATTTTAGATTTTTAAAGAGATCAGATATTTTAAAGGCACTGAACTTTTAACATATTTGAATTTGGAAGAACTGTGAGACTTTATATATGTTTTTGATGTGAGATTTGGGGATAAATAAAAAACGAAAAGTTGTAGCTTAGTAGTGATGTGTTTATGTATCAACTTGACAAGGGGTCAGTTGTGCTGGATGGTTTTATACCAACTTGACTCAAGCTAAAGTCATCTGACAAGAGAGAATGTCAATTAAGAAAATGCCTCCATGAGATAGAGCTACAAACAAGACTTTATGGAATTTTTTAAATTAGTGATTGAATAGGAAGGGCCCAGCCCAATGTGGGTGGTGCTATCTCTGGGCTGGTAGTTCTCGGTTATATATATCAAGCAGCACTTTTGCATGGTCTCTGCATTAGTTCCTGTCTCTAGTTTCCTACCCCCAGATTACTGTTTTGAGTTCCTGTCTTGGCTTCCCTTGGTGATGAATAGTGATACAGAACCTTAAGGCAAATAACCTCCCCCATCTTGCTTTTGGTCATGATGTTTCATTGCAGTAAAAGAAACCCTAACTAAGACACCTAGCTATGCTTTCCAGTTCTAATCCCTAGATAATACCTCTCTAATGTCTTCTGAGATTTTTGTCATTAGTTAGTTTTGTTTTGTTTTTCTAGTCTCTAATTAGATGAAATTACTTGAGGGTAGCTGTAAGAGGCAAAGAGAGTCTACAAGCAAGACAAATATGGACACAAAATGTGTTATGATATTCTTATGTTGTTTATTATATATTAAACACAGATGAATTGTAGAATGAAGGAGAAGAAAAGAACAAATATATTTTCAAAATATATGTATATTCTTTGTATAGGTAGATTTCATTATATATGTATGTGTTTAAAATTTGGAATCATGTAATTTACTTAAGTATATCTTGGAATGAATGTATACCACAGAATTAATTTGAGTGAATGTCTACATACAGATATGCCTATCTTATTTATGAAATAATTATTATGTTTAATGTTACTGAAGACAATAAGATTACTAATATTGTTTTCTTAAATATTGTTGGGTGACACTATTCCTCACTCCAGACAGTAATTAATGACAAACCAAATCTATATCAATTAATGACAAACCAAAGTAATGAAACTATGAAAGTTCAACTTGTTAATCCAATGAGTTTTATTATTAGGGTTACCTATAGGAATATATGTCATGGTTACTTGCAGGAGCAGAAAGGGCTCAAAGATAGCTACCTCACCAAGTGCATACATAACATAGGTGATAACTTCAGCAAGAAACTTGGAGTGCACAGTCTTCTGTCACCTTAACAAATAGAGAACCTACTTTTTGGGTAATCCTGTTGGTCTGAGGATCTTTCAGAAATCTCTGTTGGTTAATAATGCTTTCAGGCAGCTCATCTAATCTGTGTTTTGTATGCAACTGTTTGACTAGGAACATGTATACAAAGTATTACTGCTCACATAACTCAGGAAAGGAGGGACGTAATTAGTCTGAACAGTTTCAGGAACTTCCTAAAGTCATTGAGTCATTTACTTCCTGAGCTTAAGAAGCCTCTTTGTGGGGTGTGTTGTTTCATCTCTTCTGGGAATTTACAGTTTTTTCACCTCCCGGTGAATATCCTTTGACTTCTTTTTTCATAACCTCATTTACTGAAATTACATTATTCAATAATTTCCTGCCTTTCCTGGCCTCCTTTCAATCCCTCCCGGGACACCCCATTGCTAATTCTTAATGGGTGCTTTTTATTTTACTGTTTTTACATATATCTACATATGGGATAGACATGAATAGTGCATGGTGTATACATATATGGAAAGGTCACATCACATCAGAAAAACTTTATTTAATTAACATGTGTTACTGTTAATTATCAAATTGGACTGCCTCCACATATTATGGCTATGTGTTTACTATAAATATCTTAGGTCTCCCTTTTTATAAGCACTTCTTTAAGTCAGTAAAGAATGAATCACTTAAAAATGTTATTTAAACAAGAAATACTTGCTGATTATTATTTTATGTGTAGTACCAGTATTTTTTCCAAAACTTTGCTTTCTTTCTATCATCTTCTTATATACCACTTACCTAACATGACTGGGATTCAATCTCTAAGCACTACAAGAACAAAATGAAATGATTTACACACACACACACACACACACACACACACACACACACACTGCCAATGCTCTTGAAAAAACCATTTGGTGTTTCTTACTAAGATAACTATTACCCAAACATCCACATATTGAGGCACACATTTTTCCTTCATTATTCAAAACCTAGACGTGTTTTATTTCATGCTTGATGTACAACATCCTTATGTACCTTTTTTGTCTTTAAGAAGATGTTGCTATTCTTGACATAAGTTAATGAGCATCTCATTGACTAAGGTAGTGTTTTAGTATATAACCCAGAGGGTATCATTGTAAAATCAAGTCTATTTTGAATCATAAAAAATTCACTCTTATACTTACTTTAAAAACAGTCCTAATTCACTCATTTTTACAAAAAAAATCTCCTTACTGAAGTTATTAATCTTGAAAAATCAAAGGGAAGAACATCAGGCAATCAAGCTGTAGAAAAGCTCTTATTGCTTCCATCTGAGACTGTTATTTTAATAGATACCTACTCCTTTTGTGTCTTTCCTGAAATGCAGTCAGGTTTCACTTCTTTGCAGTTCTAAAAGCCACATATTGATTTAATTTCCATGTACTTGAGTTTTCAATAGGGCTAGGACTCTTCATTTACCCTCCATGTTTCACATTAATACATTTCCATCTATAGAAAATGGACTTGCAACGATGGTAATGATACCTGTCTCAGCATTATCTCAAAAACACACTTCCATAATGAGAACAGGAGAAAATTTACATTCTGATTATTGACATTTAAGTATACAGAACATAACACTGCCATTATTTACAAGTGGCTTATTACTTCCCTGAATATACATAGAGAGTTTGTTAATTATATACCATAACATAGAAAAGACATTCTTGTACCTTTTCAATTCCCCCTTTTCCCTGCAATTACCTTTTAAGTAAGACAAGCATCTTGACACTTCCTTGGTTATCATATATGTATATTCTTTGACATTTATATACCTTAAATGGGATCATTAAATTTTAAACCTTTATGATAATAAATACATTCTCATTTCTTAGCATTTTGAAAGTAGGGGTTCAGGCATGATAAAGTTTTAGTATACTTCTTTTTCCTTGGGTTATGCCTCATATGCAGCAATGTTCATTAAAAGCTTATAGTATAAGAGATGCCGTACTAAAGACTTGAAAAAATATGAAGATAATTGGCATGTTTCCTGTTATGTTGACAGCAAAATAACACCTTCCTTTTCTGTCATTATGGGAAAATATATGAATCATGTTACAACCAAAGCAAAAGAGGAAGTTATGGAGTGTGTGAATACTGTACTTGGCGCAATTAAAAGCATAAACAATTCTTTGAACTAAATGGACTTTTTAACATATCCTGGAAGTTAGTTTCCTTGAGAATATTATACCCCTAACCTTTGTAACTGGTTTCTGAAGATGTTTAATTATAATGTGAAAATGATAGATATGACAATGCTTCAATTTCAGCCATGAACAGACAAAATTTAGTAAACAATAATGTTGTGGGAAACTAATGTTTTTTCAAATGACATTTCAAGTAATTTTTACTTGGTAAATGGGCAAATCATGAAGCCAGGATTGAATTCCATAGAATAAATATGAAATTGTCACAGTCTACAATATATCAGAAACTCAGAAATTGTTCTTGTATAAAAGCCTAGCATATTTCTCTCCCCATCTCTCCTTACCCCTATCCCACCCCACCCCCAAGATCCCAAGTTTGCCTGGCCACTGTGTCTACTTCCAATATCCGGGAAGATAACTACATGTTTTTCTTTGGGTTTCCCTTTTTATTTAGCTTTTCTATGATCACAAATTATAGGCTCAATGTCCTTTATTTATGGCTAGAAACCAATTATGAGTGAGTACATCCCATGTTCATTATTTTGGGTCTGGGTTACCTCACTCAGGATAGGGTTTTCTATTTCCATCCATTTGCATGCAAAATTCAAGATGTCATTGTTTTTTACCACCGAGTAGTACTCTAATATGTATATGTTCCACACTTTCTTCATCCATGGGGGGGACTTGGGGGAATGGGATGGTTGGAATAAAGAAAGGGTGGATTTGGGAGCAGGGAAGTATATATCTTAATTAAGAGAACCATCTTAGGGTTGGCAAGAGACTTGAACCTAGAGGGGTTCCCAGCTGTTCAGAGAAATGTCCCCAGTTAGTTCCTTGGGCAGCTGAGGAGAAGGAACCTGAAATGGCCCTATCCTATAGCCATACTGATGAATATCTTACATATTACCATAGAACCTTCATCTGGCGATGGATGGAGATAGAGACAGAGACCCACATTGGAGCACCGGACTGAGCTCCCAAGGTCCAAATGAGGAGCAGAAGGAGGGAGAACATGAGCAAGGAAGTCAGGACTACAAGGGGTGCACCCACCCACTGAGACAGTGGGGCTGATCTATTGGGAGCTCACCAAGGCCAGCTGGACTGGGACTGAAAAAGCATGGGATAAAACTGGACTCTCTGAACATGGCGAACAAGGAGGGCTGCTGAGAAGCCAAGGACAATGGCACTGGGTTTTGATCTTACTGCATATACTGGCTTTGTGGGAGCATAACCAGTTTGGATGCTCTCCTTCCTAGACCTGGATGGAGCGGGGAGGACCTTAAACTTCACAGGGCAGGGAACCCTGACTGCTATTGGGACTGGAGAAGGAGGGGGAGAGGTGTGGGGGGAGGGGGAGAGGAGAGGAGAGGAGTTGGGGGAGAGGGGAAATGAGAGGCTGGGAGGAGGCGGAAATATTTTTCAATAAAAAAAGTCAAACAAAAAAAAGCCTAGCATACTGAGATTAAGAAATGAAATTACTAAATCTTATCCCCAGCTCTGCAATAGAATACCTACTGCAGCCTTCCCTCCTCACTATTCCCATCTCTTGTAGATCTGACATCACTTGCCTCTTAACCTCTTGCCTCCCTCTCATTTTCAATCGCAACACAGAGCCATCATGATCTCTTAAAATTCATAGAGGAAAAAAATTCATAGAGGAACCAGAAAATATGAAACAAAAGCACCCAGCCAACAAAGACAAAACCAAAAATCATTATCTATACTATAGTCATCCCATTGTGAAGTGCCTAAATACCATTGTAAGAACATAACCAATAATAGCAATGGAATTATGCCCCAAGTAAAACCCACCAACTCTACCATAACAACCTCTAAACACTCCAACTGAGCTAAAAGCTTGAGAAAAGACTTTGATCACCCCTGTCCCACTCCATGCATCCAGGATGGGCAGAAATCATCCCAAATCACCAACAAGGGGCCTGCCTGATGTCATAGGTCCTGGGAAGCTGGGTACCATAATGATCTCTTTGTGATGAGAAAGCATGCTCCAGCCCAGTGTCATGGCAAACTGAGTTGGACAAGGAGACCCACATGCAGGTCTGCAGCTGTCTGACCCAGGCTCTGAGAAAAAAGCATGGGCATACCTGCCATCTTGCAGCACCAGCCAGAAAGGGAGCAGGCTGAGGTGAGTAGCTTGATTGCCACTCATGGCCAAGGT